>NC_057828.1:18078591-18678948 GCF_910594005.1 Cervus elaphus | reverse complement strand
ATTCACCCACCTCATGTTTAATCTCTGCATTTTAAAGTAACTTCAGATAGTAAAGAAATATGTGATACTTGTTATTAGGTCATCACAAGACTGTATATGTTACAACTGTCTCACTTATATTCCTCTTACTTAACTCCTCTGTGGTTAGAGTATCAACAATAAATGAGTTATTAGCATATTACAGACATATGGGAAAAATAAGCAGAATGTTTTAAATAAAGAAAAAGCACACAACCTTAACTGTCAATTTTGATTTCTTTCTATAAAAGAGCCTACATGATAGAAACATATTTCAAGTCATCATTATGTCATTTTAAGCTACTCCTTTCATATTTCACAAGTAAGATGGAGCCACGATTTAATGTTTATTTCTGGGAGACATATACCTGCTGCTGAGAATTGCTCCTCAAATGACTCACAGTTGTCTTCAAATACACAAAATAAGACTGTACCACAAAGTGATGAGCAAAGGGAACTGATTCAATCATTAAGAGAATTCTATAGAATATTTTCCTCCTTTATTTTTATGTTGCACCTTCATTTAATCTATTTCTCCTAGTATAATGTTTTCTGCACCCACAAACTTTAAAACTATAACTTTTCATCTAACATCCTATCTCTCTATTGCCTTTCAGAGGCAAACTTCATTGAAAAGTTATTCTACTCACTGTCTCTACTTTTTCATGTTCTATTTACTCCTCAGACTTGCATCTGTGTTCCTCCCTTGGTAATGTCGTTAATAATCTTGTTGCCAAATCCAGTCAGTACTTTGCTAACTTGCTCTTCCTTATCTTCTTCCATTACAACACATTCTTTTGATTTTCTTCATACACCTCTGTTTCCTTCAACATTTCTTTTACTTGCTTTTCTTTCTCTACCTTTTTAAATGTTGAAGTTGTCCAGGGAGTGTCTCCAGGCCTCCTTTTTTTCTTGATATGGAAACTCAGCCAGAGATTTATATATTGCCTCTATAGAAAGGAAAATATGTCTTGTCATGATCAATTCTCTGAGGTTCAGACATGGATATTTGATTGCCTTTGAATGTACCATGCACACTGAAAATACAACATTAGCAAAACTGAACTGCTATGTCCTGTAGATATGCTCTTCCTCCAAAGTTTCTCCATGATTCTTCTGTCCAACTCTTGTTCAAGTCAGAAAACTAAAAATCATTCTAACAACTCACTCTGCCTCAGGTTACAACCTCCAATATCCTACCAGATTGACAAAATATTGACTACATCTATTCACTTCTTTCCTAGAAACCAAGTAATTATCTTTTTCCTTATCTTGCATATCAAAGTCATCTCACCAAATCCTGTGGGTTTTACCACCTATGAATCTCAAGTCACTTTCTTTCCCTCTTCTCTACTATCACCAAACCAGTTTCAGCCACCATTGCCCACCACACCTCTAGCTAGTCAATGAATGGTCTCTTAATTAATCTTTCCACTAGTATACTTACCCATTTATAATCCATTGTCTACAGACTATTCAGACCATCCTTTTCAAAACAAATAAGATCACATCACAATACCTAAAACTATGACAAATATTTTTTTTTCTCCCCCTCCCAAATAGTTCTTGCACCACTTTCTCCCCTCACTCCCAAAGTCTAGCCACAATGCCCTTTTGGCCAGGATCTTTGTATCAAAAGCATACCAAGGGCTTTTGTATGTTTTGCTAATTCTGAGTAAGAAGTTTTTTTCATCAATGCTTCAAAATTTTAAAGTCTTCAGGTATCAATTTAAATGGCATTTCTTTAGAAAGGAAGGCCTTAACTGACCACAGTTCATCCTTGGAAATGAATCTACTCTGTTTCATTATCTCATAATTCACTGTATTATCATCCTAGTACCATTTGTGGTTTTGTATTTTATGACTGTTTTCCACTAAAATTAGTCACTACTAAAATTTGCCACTGGATGAACATTGTCTTATCAATGTGTTAGAATTGTGTTTTATCTTTTCAATTTTAATTTTTCTCTAGATGAGTTATTTTAAATTGTCAGATTGTGTATGAATCAATTGGGCTGCTTTTCAACTATATAATTCTCAGGATTTATATTGAAATGGGGACAGGGAATCACAAATTTCATGCATCTTTAACGGGCCCCATGATGATTTTGATGTACATTTTTTCTACGTTTTTATAAAACAAATCTGATTTAAAAGTATATATATACTAATATAAATGAAATTCAGCATAAAATTACCTTTTACACTCTATTCTAAAATATCAATTCAATCAGGTGTATTTCGTATACACAACTGCTGTATTTTGTGAGGTGATTTCAATTTTTAGATATATGCCAACTGGAAAAGTAACATATAATGACAAATTGAATTTATTTCACCATTGCTTTTAACTGGGGTAATGGATTTAATTATCTTAAGTGAAGCCACTTCTTGAAGAACTTCAATGTATAAAATAAAAATGTTATTGCTCTAAGCTTCTTCACCTTGGTGGCTTTGACATTGTGGGCTAGACGTTTATTTTTGTGGGGTTTGTGCTGTGCACTCTATGATGTTTAGCAGCATCCCTGGCTTTTATCCACTAAACACGCCCACCCACCCAACCCCCCATTTGAGACAAAAAAAAAAAAAAAAAGGCCAAAGTCTCTTAAAAGGCAAATCACTCTAAACTGAGAATTGTTGCTCTAAGAGAAAGATTACCTCTCTAGTGATACTGGATTTCCAACTCCCACTATCTCTCAGAATAGTGGGAAACTCAGAAACATAACTTGTCCTAGGTTAAACAGCTAATTTAATATTAGCTAATAATATTAGATCTATGACCTTGGGCAAGTCTTGTTTCTGAGTTTCAGGACATTCATATGTAATGTAAGAAAGCTGGAATAGATAGTTCACTGTTAAGTGATCTTTAAGCTTTAAGTCCTTTTATCATGCAGATAAATGGAGGTGTAGGTGAATAGGGGGAAACAATTACTATGATATGCTCAATCCTTGTACACATGCACATATATTATGACTATATATATATGTGTATGTATATATATATATATATATATATATATATATATATATATATCAAGGAAAAAGAGTGTCGAGTTCAAAGTTCAAGTTATCTTGAAATAACTGAAGTTTAAGTTATCTTGAAATAATTCAGAGAAGAATGGTAATGATATTCTTCTTGATACTTAAGGAGACTTATTATGCATGAATATATAAATTAATGCTAAATACCCTTATCTAAAACACATGGGAAATAATATATAAATTCTACATTAAATGTCATATATTTTTCGTAAAATTGGAAATATATTTAAAATATATTGATGATATTTTCCCAGCATTTTAGTTTTTCAATTGGGGTGTGTTAGTGTGTGTGTGAGCGGGGGCTGGGGGGAAGAAAGTTAAACATAGAAAGAATCTTAAAGTGAACATTTCTCTTGCAATAATTCTTGCAATAATCTCCTAATAATTTTCATTTGTAAGGAGTTGTTCTCTCTTTCCATCTCCGTGGTGGTTTCAGGAGAAATCACCTTCACGCACTGTGACATTCTGTGTGTGCTCAGTCGCTTCAGCTGTCTCTTTGCAGTGCTATGGACTGTAGCCCAACAGACTCCTCTGTCACAAGATTTCCTAGGCAAGAATACTAGAGTGGATTGCCATGCCAGCCTCCAGGGGATATTCCCAAACCAGGGATCAAACCAACATCTCCTGCTTTGTCAGGCCAATTCTTTACTGATGAGCCACCAGAGAAGCCATGCCCCATATTATAATTCCATGGTGTTGACAAAATCCCTTTTGTCTTACTGTTCTCTTGAAAAGGGTTTTGTTAGTGTGGGAATTGATAAAAATGGTCACCTTCTGCCATGTTGATTACCACCAAAGGAAAAGAGGTCTTAGTAAACATGAAAAATGAGAATGGGCACGCATCTCAAAGGAAAAGGGAAATGGATTGGAAATGAGTTTTCTGGATCCTCTGTGTTGTGCCAGGCCCTTATCCTCTCCACTCAAAAAGCTAATTTGTTAGATAAAGTCACAAAACACAGTCCTTCTTTTCCTGTCTGTATAGGGATCCTCAGAATGTGCCTTAATTCAGATTCTGGCTCTTCTTGTGATTGTCTGGGTAACTGAAAAACTTATCTAACCTCTCTAGTACCTGGTTGCCTAATCTTCAAAATGGGATTTTTAAAAAGCGTTTATTTTATATTGTCATAGTCACGCGTTCCAGGAAACAAACTCACTCAGAAGGACAATGCAGATAGTGGAATGCAGTTTATTACACCGGCGGGCCCGAGGCAGAGTTTCCTCTTAGCCAAGGACCCTAATCGACTTTTGTGAAAACCTTGTATACCTTAAATGTACTGCTTAAGCCCACAGTCCCAAATTCCTTAAACCTAGCCCAGAAAGTGTTAAAGGGAGATACAACCAGGTTACAGCATGATTCATAATCAGAAGGGTCATCTGGTTATACACTGTAGCCTACACCAATGGAGGCCATAAAGATTACAGAGGTGACCGACTGCATAGGCGATTACTGCATTCTTTTTGGCGACGGAAAATCTTGGTATGGAATCTGTTATCAGTCCAGTTCAATAGTAGGTATGTTATCCCCATGACTACCAGGCACATAGTCCAAAGCTCACTGAAAGTGCAAGATGGAGTTTCCTTCTTTTTCAAGATGGAGTCAACTCAGCCTGTTCCTTTCCTCCCTCAATGTAATTGCTGTAAAGATTTTAAAGATTATATATTCTGAAGGGTTTAACCTGATCCTTGTCATTAAGCAAGTGCTCAGTAAAAGCCAATTATGAGGTGATAGTATAACTTAGTGAGCTCTGGTGTGTGTGTGCCGGTTGAGGATAAAGCTTGGGTCCCTTGCTGATTAATTGTGTAACCTTGAGATACTTCATTTCCCTCTGCTTTCCTGTTCACTTTTGTAGCATGGGGTTAATAATAAAACCTTCCCTGGAGAGTTCTTATGAGAATTCAGACTTCACCTGATGCCTGGAACATAATAATCAAAAAATAATTATTATTGCTATAATCAGCACTTTGGGCTTTCATTCTGCCAAGTCGTTGTCCCAGTTCTTTCTAAGGCTGTAGCCTGGCTGCCCAGTTGCTCCCTCCCCCTGGCACCCTGAACTCCTTTATCTGTCAGCTCTTCAGCAGGTGAGATTCCTGCTCTGATTGTGCCCTGTAAGCAGGCCAACTCTGTTACCGTCTGTCTCATTCTTGAGTGTCTTAGTAGCAGGCATCACAAAAGGTAGTTACTTTGTGTTTTTACCTGTTTTTATTTTTCTCTTCCACTAAATTTATAAATGCCCAAAAAGAGAAAACTTGTCTGCTTTGCTAGCTTAGAATAATGATTGATCTATTTTGGCACTCAACATTGTCTACTAAATGAAAAGATTTGTTTTTCCTAAATCAGTAACAGTTAAGAAAGCGTGTCTCCCTAAATGGGTGGTCAGAGCCCAGGACCCATTTCTCTAAGTCTTTGCTCAAGTGAAACCAAAATGCTGTTATATCATCATGCAAGAAAATAAAGATACCCATATAAAACAAGTTTACCATCTTAGTGAAAATGAGAGATAATTTCCACCAAAGTTATTTTTGATTCTGCATTTAATCTGACCAAATTTTTCAAAGGGACTCATCATGTAAAATAGATAATAAAATATATTATATATACACATATATATATGCATATATTTCTCTTCTTCCATTTTCATGCATTAACTGATGGCCTTATTGCTTCTGTCTTTCATCACTATTTTTTTTTTAATGGTTACTGTATAGTACAAAAACTGAAGGATAAAAGCAAGAAACTGGCACCTTAATTTTTTTTTAATTTTTCTTTTCTCTGATGGACATTCAGAATAAGGGTATTACCACAACCAGACAGAGTTTGGGATTTATGGTATAGTTAAAGAGTCAAAAGGCTTCACTAATGGTTCAGGCAGTAAAGAAACTGTCTGTGATGCAGTAGACCCAGATTTGATCCTTGAGTTGGGAAGATCCCCTGGAGGAGGCCATGACCACCTTCTCCAGTATTCTTGCCTGGAGAATCCGATGGACAGAGGAGCCTGGTGGGCTACAGCCCATGGAGTTGCAAAGTGTTGGACTTGACTGAAAGACTAACACACACATTTCACTAAAGAGTCAAAAGTTCAGGATAGAGAGGTTATGGAAAGTTTCAAGATCTCAGAATTTGTAGCAGCAATTCTGGCTTGCACATGGCACTAATTTTACCTACTGCAGCCACCAATTGGCCCCAGATAATCATAAGAACGCAGTCTTGGGTAAAATTCCATTGCATTTGTTGATTTTGTTCCAGAAACATTTTATTATCTCTAACATCTGTTGTATTGGGCAAATATGGACTATTTAATAGTGAAATGAATTAGCATAAATATCTTCACTGCCCCCCCCCTTTTTTTAACTGCCCCCCCCTTTTTCTTTAATGGCTAAAGGTCTGTCTCTTTAGTTAAATTGCTGAAGGATGGGAATCAATAAGCTCTCTATTTTCCACCATATTGATACATTTAAAAGAGTTTGTGTATTTCCTGTCCATTGAAATTTAAAACACTATCTGAACTCTGTCTGACAGCCATGAGAGTCTTTAAAAGTTTTCTCTCCTTAAGTTAGAGTGTGTGCTTTACTATGCATGATAAGTAAAACAGATGCATGTTCAGATTATAATTTATATCTGACTCTAATATGTCAAAGACAAGATACAGATTTTCTCTTCCATTTCTACATAAATTTACACTTAGAATGATTTTTTCCTAATCTCTTTTCTTTTTCACTTTTTGGATTAAGTTTACTCTCGTAAATATTGACTATCATCATGATGTTATTTCCTATAGCATGATGCTTAGTTTGCTATGATTTCTCAAATCTCACTGTGTAGGTTCTTGTTTTATAAAATATTAAAACCTTTTTTTTTTATTTTGCAAGACATAGTTTGAAATTAATTCTTTCAAATATATTAAAATTGCACAATATTTATTTATAAATTATAATCTTAAATTTGTATTTGAATATTTTAGATAATAGATGATACGAGTTCTGAACCTTATTTCAGGAACAGCAAATGAAATTTGATTTTGCAGCTTTATTAAAATCTACAAAGCAAAGAATATGCTAAAAGTTACATATTGATGAAAGTAAAGATTTCCAGGGAGGACAGAGGGAATGATAGGTTTCTGATAGAAGTCCACTGTTTTGCCCACAATCAGTCTATCCAGTATTCTGGACAAATTTTGTTAGTAACTCAAACTAGGTGAAGCATCCTTCCATTACCACAGTTACCAGACTGAATTTCTATTACTTTGTCAATTGTTTGTATCTCCAATGAAGGTGTTAACTTCTTGAGTAAAGTTCTTAGGTATTATTCATCCTGTTTCTAGCTTTCGCAATCCCTGCAACGTAAGGAACACACAGATAGTATTTTTTGTTGGCTTGAATTGAAATCTCCTACTGTCTGGCATAGCAACTTGCATACAGTTGATTTTAAATATTTTTTAATTTCATGAAAATAAAGTCAGAGGCTGTCATTGTACCTTTTTGATTTTAAATACTTGTAGAAAATTACTTTCTCTAGAAACAATTCCACAGACACTGCAATTCTTGGATAATTACACTTTTTTAACTTGAATGAAAACTTTACTGCAAAAAATATCAATGAAAATCTAAGCACATGTAAAAGTCTTTTAAATCATATTTAGATGTGTTTTATCTAAGCTTTATTTATTTGGAATTTTGTAAAACCACATTTTTCTTCTCTCATAGAGTGATAAGCTAATAGTAAATATGAGTTTATATAAGGTGGAGATCTTGCAATTATTTTTTACCAGGGTTAAAAAACATCTGAAACTAATTCTTTGAGATGCTTTGTTTTCTCAGATCATAGGATTGAGAAGAAAAAGAAGAAGGACTTACAAAACAGGCCAAATATTTCACTCTTTAACATCACATATTTGTATGATTATTAATAGTATTGTGATAAGAATGTGATGGTAGATTATTACTATTTGTCTGACATCCGGATATAATTATGCTTTTGTTATTGAACAATTGAAAATAGATTATTGAGTGGTCTCCTTACTGGTACAGTAGGAAATTGAGTCGAGTGTTAGGATATTTTGAAAAGCCTCCTCATATAAATCTTAATAATTCTTACAAATATATTTGCTCTATTTTGAATGATTCTAGAAAAGCCAAGAAGAATATCAAATGTGATCAATGGTATTTATGGCTGTGAATATGTCAAGATATGTAAGCTGGTGATCATTAGATTGTGATGCTTTTCTTACATAATAAAAATGAGGACATCATAAGCCACTAACAGAAGAGGAAGCATTGTGGGTGACTAATCCATCACCCATATTCACAGGTATATGTGACTTCTTTCTTAACTGTGACTTACCTGTCATAGGTAAATTGAAACTCTTTAAAATGCCCTTGAAACAGCCCAACTTTTTTCTATGGGACCCTGACAGGGAGTTATGGCTCAATTCTTAATAATTGGTTTGTTCCTATCTATATTTCAGGAATGTTGGCTTTGATAGTTAGGCAAGGTGAGATATTCCCAGGTGAAATTGTTCTTACTAAAATCTGTGTCCACATCAGAGCACTATCAAATCTTGCTGTCTCAGTTAAATAGAGCGCAGCATTTGTGGGGTATGCTGCAGCTACCTCAGTCATATATTTGTTAGCAGTGGTGAGAAGATAAAAACTGATGACAATAAGAAGGCTAATAAGTGTAAGCAAGGGGGGAGATGTAAATACAAGATACACTGTAAGTAAAATACTAATCACAAACTGCCAGGGTAAATATTCTTTATTTGTTATTATCTCTTTTTCTAAATGAAGCTACTTGTTTTCAGTCGGACTATTCACAGTTTTCCTTCTTCCATCATGTACTCATTTCTCGATGATCAAGTTAGGATGATCCTGGGACTTGGCTTCCAATTAGTTTGAAATTTTTTCCTTAGTAGAAAGTCTGATTACATCATTCCATGGGAGACTTACCATAGAGACATCTTCCTTTTGCTTTAAAACATTTTATTTACAGGCGCCCACCTTCTGTGGTGGCTCACACTATATGTGGAGTGGGGTTTTTTCTTTTTTCTTTTTGTTAATAAATCCACATCTTACCTATCAAAAAATTTAATAATATTTTATTTATAAAGTTAATTTATTCACATGACTTCCTATTGAAATGTATTTATCTCTATGCATAGGAACAAAAAGATTTAATAAACCCAGTTACTTAATTTCTATCACAACCATAACTCAGATTAGGTAAAGCCCAATCAATCAGTTTTTAAAAATATGACCTGTCTCAATTATCCTCAAAAATTAGCACTTAAATTATCATCCCTTGATGTGTCCTTCATCACTTTTTGTAGATCTTATTTGACAGACTAGCTTCTTTTCCCAAGTCTTTCATAGTTTCATATGGGTGATGCATTACAATTACCAAAAACACCACTGTGCATATCACTATTCTTATTTTAGAGTTTAGTGATCATCAACTGCAATAGTCTTCTTCAGTCTGGGGTGGGGCATGGAGAAAAAAATTAATCAAAGTTAGACAATAATCTCAGAATAGCTTAATTTGCCCTTAGCCTAAGCCTGACCAAGGACAGTCCACAGAACACGGCCTGGGCATCCTCAGAGTGGTCCAGTGTAGGCCCATCATATGTATTCAGATGACCAGCTTCTTTTTACAAGGGGTTTTGTTTCCAAGGCTCAGCTTGCATTTCCTTTGTTTTGCCACCTATTCTTCATACTAACACTATACTGCCTTTTGTGGTATTTCCTATCTCTTTAGCTCCTTCATATCATTCATGATCAATTAGGCATTTCTCCATGTTTGACTTTGGATAGGTTCTTGAGTGGAAACCACTTCTGTTCCTCTGCTTATAATGGCTTTGTCAACCTTTGCCTGGTTCTTGATTACCTACACAGAGAGAGCAGTTGATTAATTGACATACACTACTTTGACCAATCCCTGGTCATTTATTAGTTAATTTATTATGCTGTCTCACAAGAACTTAAATTTCTATTTACACATTTAATGCTAAAAACCCTATGTAAAATTTAATTATTCAAGATACTCTGTAGCTGGGAAGCCTTCTCTACTGAAGCCTCATTGTTGACAGCTAGACAGAGAATGCTTGTCTCTGATGCTCCCCACTGGATATGGTCTTCTGAGAAAGATTAGCTCAATAGGGACTTTCCTAGTGGTCTAATGGCTGAGACTTCATGTTCCAGTGCAGGTTGTGTGGGTTCAGTCCCTTGTGGGGAAGCCAAGATCCCATACGCCTCGTGTCCAAAAAACCAAAACATGAAACACAAGCAATATTGTAACAAATTCAATAAAGATCTCTGTAAAAAAATCTTTAAAAGAGATTTGCTCTATAAGTATTACCTTCACCCCCTGGTTCCTATACTCCTAATAGAGAGACTCTCTGGCTATAGCAGTGAGTGCCCACTTCTCTGTGGCATGAATCTCTGCCAGCATCTGCACTGTAGAAAATATCAGGCAAATGATTGAAAAGGCCTTTAAGTAGGAGGGTCCTGACCAGTTTGACTTGGAGCATTATGACTCAGCACAGAGTAGAGAGAGAGCCCATCTGTTCTGGAATAATTTCTACCTCTGGAGCAAGCTGTCATGTTAAAAATGCACGGTCTCTGAAGTGTAATGGGACTTGACTGCAGTATCCACTTAGCACACCTAGTACACAGAGATTATTTTCTCCAGAGGAGAAAGTTTTTCTTTGCTACAAATAGGACAGTGGAATTGAATGGAGGTGGTCTCTCCCACCATTTTAGACACCTGGAAGTGTTTATGGGCTTCAGCTCAGTTGATAAAGAATCCATCTGCAATGCAGGAGACCCCGGTTCAATTCCTGGGTCAGGAAGATCCCCTGGAGAAGGGATAGGCTATCAACTCCAATATTCTTGGGCTTCCCTTGTGGCTCAGCTGGTAAAGAATCTGCCTGAAAGATGGCGATCCGGGCTTGATCCCTGGGTTGGGAAGATCCCCTGGAGAAGGGAAAGGCTACCCACTCCAGTATTCTGGCCTGGAAAATTGCAGTGTTTATAGCAAAAAGGGTAAAAAGAGTAAATAGTTGAAGACATAGTAGTAAACAAACAGGAATTGGGAACTGTTTATGCTTTCACAGGTGGAGTTTTACTATTACATTCTAGAAACTCTCAGGGACATAGAATACATCAATTACATAAATATTGTGAGCAACCCATAGCTTTTGTTTTTGTCTGTTTTTTGTTTTGTTTTATATACATGGTATTTTATCAGGCACTTCCTTTTTTCCCTTTGCTTTTGGTAAATTTTGTTTAAAAATATTTTCAAATGTTAGAAGTTGCAAGAAAAATTAACAAAGAGCCCCAATATGCATTTCCCTCAGGGCTCTTAACTGTTAACATTTTGCCATTTTATTTCATTATTTATTTTCAGAACCATTTGACAAGTTGCAGTTATAAAGCCCCCTTTGTCCCTAAATATTCAAGATATATTTTCTAAGAGCAAGCACATTTTATCAAGCACACTTTCATGTTAATAAACTGAATGCTATTAAAGAACATAAGTATTAAAAATAACTATAACTACAACAATTCATTAATGGATAAGCAATACAAATGGACGTAAATTATAGTATCAATAGCATATAAAATGGGTGCGTGTGTGCTCAGTTGTATCTGACCCTTTGCAACTCCATGGACTGTAATTGATCAGGCTTCTCTGTCCATGGAATTTTCCAGGTGAGAATACTGGAGTGGGCTGCCACTTCCTACTATAGGGGATCTTCCCAACCCAGCGATCAAACCCATGTGTCCTGAATTGGCAGTTGGATTCTTTACCACCAAGCACCTGGGAAGCCCATAATATGGATGGGGGAGAGGCAAAACTAGAGAATTTTTATATGCAAGTAAAGGTAAGCTTATTTTTTATGATATTTCTATGACCTTATCTTACAAACTCAATTTATTATTGTTATTATTACTTTATTTTGATTGATTGATTATATTCTTTGTAGCCAAAGAAAGAGAAGCTCTATACAGTCAGCAAAAACAAGACAAAGGTTTGACTGTGGCTCAGATAATGAACTCCTTATTGCAAAATCAGACTTACATTGAAGAAAATAGGGAAAATCACTAGACCACTCAAGTATGACTTAAATCAAATCCCTTATGGTTATACAGTGGAAGTAGCAAATAGATTCAAGGCATTAGATCTGATAGTCAGAGTGCCTGAAGATCTATGGTCCGATGTTGGTAACATTGTACAGGCGGGAGTGATTAAAGCCATCTCCAAGAAAAAGAAATTCAAAAAGGTAAAATGGTTGTCTGAGGAGACCTTACAAATAGCTGAGAAAAGAAGAGAAGTGAAAGGCAAAGGAGAAAAGGAAAGATATATGAATCTGAATGCAGAGTTCCAAAAAATAGCAAGGAGAGATAAGGAAGCCTTCCTCAGTGATCAATGCAAAGAAATAGAGGAAAACAATAGAATAGGAAAGACTACAGATCCCTTCAAGGAAAGTAGAGATACCAAGGGAACATTTCATGCAAAGATGGGCACAAAAAGGGACAGAAACAGTATGGACCTAACAGAAGCAAAGATATTAAGAAGAGGTGGTAAAAATACACAGGATAATTATACAAAAAAAAATCTTACTGACCCAGATAACCATGATGGTATGACCACTCACCTAGAGCCAGACATCCTGGAGTGCAAAGTCAAATGGGTCTTAGGAAGTATCACTACAAACAAAGCTAGTGGAGGTGATGGAATTATAGCTGAGCTTTTTCAAGTCCTAAAAGATGATGCTGTGAAAGTGCTTCACTCAATATGCCAGCAAAATTGGAAAACTCAGCAGTGCCCATAGGACTTGAAAAGGTCAGTTTTCATTCCAATCCCAAAGAAAGACAATGCCAAAGAATATTCAAACTACTGCACAATTGCACAATTCTCACATGCTAGCAAAGTAATGTTCGAAGTTCTCCAAGCCAGGCTTCAGCAGTGTGTGAACCAAGAACTTCCAGATATTCAAGTTGGATTTAGGAAAGGCAGAGGAATCAGATGTTAAATTGCCAATGTACTTTGGATCAATCATAGAAGAAGCAAGAGAGTTCCAGAAAAACATTTACTTTTGCTGTATTGACTATGCCAAAGCCTTTGACTGTGTAGATCAAAGCAAACTGTGGAAAATTCTTCAAGAGACAGGAATACCAGACCACCTTACCTGCCTCCTGAGAAATCTGTATGCAGGTCAGGAAGCAACAGTTAGAACCAGATATGGAACAAAGGACTGGTCCCAAATTGGGAAAGGCGTACGTCAAGGCTCTACATTGTCACCCTGCTTATTTAACTTCTATGCAAGGTAGATCATGCAAAATGCCAGGCTGGATGAAGCACAAGCTGGAATCAAGATTTCTGGGAGAGATATCAATAACCTCATGTTTACAGATGACACCACCCTTATGACAGAAACTGAAGAGGAACTAAAGAGCCTCTTAAGAGAGATGAAAGTGAAAGCGGAGAATGAAAGAGCTGGCTTAAACTCCGTATTCAAAAAACTAAAATCATGGCATCTGGTTCCATCATGGCAAATAGATGGGGAAACACTGGAAACAGTGACTGACTTTATTTTCTTGGACTCCAAAATCACTGCAGATGGTGACTGCAGCCATGAGATTAAAACAGTCTTGCTCCTTGAAAGAAAAGCTATGACAAAATTAGATAGCATGTTAAAAAAGCAGAAACATTTCTTTGCCAGCACAGGTCCTTATAGTCAAACCTATGGTTTTTCCAGCAGTCATGTATAGATGTGAGATTTGGACCATAAAAAAAGCTGAGTACCAAAGTATTGATGCTTTTGAACTGTGGTGTTGGAGAGCCCCTTGGACTTCAAGGAGATCAAACCAGTCAATCCTAAAGGAAATCAGTATTGAATATTCACTGGAAAGACTGAGGCTGAAGCTGAAACTCCAATAATTTGGCCACTTGATATGAAGTACTGACTCATTGGAAAGATGCTGATTCTGGGAAAGACTGAAGGTAGGAAGAGCAGTAGATGACAGAGGATGAGATGCTTGGATGGTATTACTAGCTCTATGGAGATGAGTTTGAGCTAATTCCAGGAGTTGGTGTTGGACAGGGAAGCCTGGCATGCTGAGGTCCATGGGATCACAGAAAGTCAGACAAGACTGAGTGACTGAACAGAATTGAACATGACCTTATATACAAACTAAATTTATTATTATTACTTTATTTTAGCCAACATTTTTTTTTTTTGGCTCTTAAGAGCTCTTTCTTATTTGATTTTTCTTATTTTGAATTTGCCATACCTTTCCTGCCTTTTGAATATAGTATTGAATAACCCGTTGAAAATATATTCTTCTTGAATATCTTTTCTCTTAAATGATTCACTCTTTCTTTGTATTCTGTATTATTTATACTGATAAAGATCTTTTTAGAACACATATACTGATTATTTGCAATCTGTAACTTTTAAAATGATAATATGGGGACTCTCCTGTTGGTCTGGTAGTTAAGACTCTGCATTTCCACTGCAAGGGCCAAGCTTTAATCCCTGGCTGGGGAAATAAGGTCCCACATGCCATGTGATCCAGTGCAGCCTAAATAAATAAATAATTTTAAAAAATTAGAATATGAAGACCTTTCTAATGGACATGATTCTTTTTAGAGTGAGCATTCAGAGATTTCTTGTTATTCCAATGAGATCAAAGTGGGATGGTGAGAGTTTTCCTTTGGAATGCCCCAACCCACTAAGCTTCTCGAACAGTCCTAGTACTCCTTTTTCCATTTCTTTCTGCAAAAACATTAATTTATTCCCTCAAAGGGTAAACTGTGGTTGCCTGCACTTGCATGGAAGCTGGAGGGTCGATTGTATATTAAAATGAGGCAAATTTCTCTGACTCCATTCATTTCAGCTCTAATATTCTGTCCTTTCACTCTCCCTCCCTGGCTTCCTCCATTGTTTTCTCCAATTCAGTCGAAACCTTTCCAGGACAGGTTGTCTTCCTCTTGCTCAGCTTTGGTTCCCTCTGCTTTCATTTGCTAACACAGTTTTATAAACTTTACCTTCCCCAAATCTGGAAACTCTTTGTCCACTGTTGACCCTGTCCTGATTCTGCTATTGTTCTTTATGTATATTTTTTTATTTCTTTATATATATACACATATTATATATATATATATATATTATTTTTTTTCATAAAATTTCAGGAGAGAAGGGAGGAAGTCCCTGTGTTTGGTGTAATATCTTTCTTTCTTTCTTTCTTTCTTTATTTTGGTGTAATATCTTTAAACACAGTTTCCATAAAAATTTTTGGAATTTGATTTTGATCTAACAAAACTAACTATAGCTATGAAAAAATTTAAAGTCTGTTTACATCATTTGAAGCAATGACATTAAATAGAAAAGTATATATTTTGCAAAAATGTGGCATTTTATCTTAATTCTGATATTTTATTGTATCTTTAGGATTTCAAAACAAATAGAAAGGTGATTTTTAAGCAGTTGGTCTCAGTGGCCTCGGCCTGCAGCAGCTTGAGGCAGGATTTCATTTCCTAGCCAGAGATTGAAGTTGGGATGTGGTCGTGAGAGTGCTGAATCCTAGCCACCAGACCAGTGACCAGTGAAAAGACCCTGGCCCTTCAGCCTTGCAGAAATGAATTCCCACAAAGACAGAAAGTAGTGAAACACGTAAAGTCTTTATTAGGAAGAAAAAGTGTACCTGTGAGTAGGCACACACAGGCAGACACAGACAGAGTCATGCCCTCATGGTAGTTGGAATCACTTATATGGGACATTTCTTCTGGGTTTCCTTGACAAATCATCTTGCTTTGCCTGGCTCTGAGCCTGTATTTGGTTTCTCTTGGGGTCCTCCCATGTTTTGGATTCTAGTGAAGAGGCCTATGGGAAGGCTGACATCGCTCACTTTTTGACTTCCATAGAGCCTTTCTCTGCATATACAGTCAGGAAGGTCTCCTTGACCTTGAGAATGAGAAATACATGCTGCCTGTCTTTTAACTGGGCAGAACTTAGCTCCTCCTCCTCTTCATCTTGGAGTATCTGTCCTCAGGGGACAGATTCCAGCCTGGGGCCCATCTATCTCCTGCCTAAAAATCAATATGAAGAAATGTTCTACATCTTTTTTTTTTCACCTATTAAAATCTTTCACATATTACACTCCAGCAATCCATAATTAACCTAAAATATGATTTCTATTTGACCTCATTGCTAACATGAAGGAGAAAAGTAAATATGAAGATTTGAGCATCTTGATGAGAGTGTTTGGAAACCCAAATGCATAGATTTTTATAATTCTCAAAGTGAATATTGACTCCCTAATTTATGTTTCAAGTGTGAAATAAGTGTTTACACCCATTCACATAAAGTAAATATTCCAAACCCCACCCATTCTCTGGAATTCTCTATTATAACAGAATAAAGGGGGGAAGCTGACTTGAGATTCTAATAGTCCTAATTTTGAACATATTGGAAGTCTGCAAATGTAGGCTTTCCTAGGCTATTATTGTGTAGATAATGAGCGCCTTCCAGTACCAACATGTATTTCACAATAGTTCAGAGTTTTAAAAGCACAGGAGTGGGATTTTTGAGGACTGAAGATTTATCTACTCTTAGCTGAATGCTTATGGGAATAAGCTTTTAGCTTTCATTCAATCCCTTTAACCTGTTCTTGTTTACTGAAAATCTGTCATTATGTTCTGCTTTGAACCTTTCTTTTACAAATGGCTTATATGCATTGCATGGCATGTTATTCAGTCTCAGTGAATAATAAAAGCTCCTTAAAGAAGGCATTAAATATAGAGAGACAAAGAACTGTTATTCCAAAAGTCTATTCTGCCAAGGGCCACTTGTCCATTCCTCAAACTTTTTCAATATTCACACCTAAAAACCTTTATTTTATTTTTTTACTGAACTGTTTTATTTGTAGTTACATAATATACCAACTCTCTCTCTTTTTTTTTTTATTTTTCATTTGCTCTTCAGCAAGTGGAAAGAAAACTACAATTCTACTATAATAGGTTTTAAATTTAACACTTGAGTCCTCTTTTCAGTTCTGCACACACACACACGGAGATAAATGATTTTGTGTACAAAGAATAGGGAGAAGAATCAGAGGTGTGAGCTGTTGTGAATCTTTGGATCAGGAAATAGGTAAGCATAATTCAAAATTCATGTCCTTTAAGAAACAAAGAATAAAAGTCTTCAAAGGAGGCAGATGTCAGGAGTCAGGAGATTTACAGATGCATGCAAGAGCTATCCAGAATTCCTGTTTTTAAACAGGAACTATAAAAAAGGTTTAAAAAAGTGATGCCTAAAACTATAGACTAGATAAACCCGTAGATTTAGAAAAGGAGAGACATAGAGTTTCATACACAGCAGCTGAATTAAACCATCTACCTGTTTGTTACTTAATCCATTATATTATCCTTGTTAAGCATTACAAAAGTCTGAACTCTGAATAGATGATAAGAGTTTGGCCTAGTCAGTTTTGAAAAACTATGACTTGGTGTGGTAGTTAATCTACTAGATATTAAGATTCATCTTAATGTGTGGATTTGACATTGCCTTAAGTAATGAGTTAAATTTAAAGTCTACAAATACATCAAACATTTATAGAAATAAAACATTTCAGGGAGATAACACTATAAATTGGTTCATGATTGGGGAGCTATTCAACAAGCGGTTTTAAAACAACTGATAAGTTATATTGCAAAAATGAAAGTCAATCCTTATTTTACACTGTGCTTCAAAAAACATGTCCAATCAAAGCATAATATAGAAAATGAAAATTTGTAACTTTTAACATGTTACAACTGAATATGTTTATATTTTATGGGCACTAAAACATTATTTAAACAAAATATAAGTCAAAAAGCAAACTATAGACACACTAGAATGCATTAATATGTTTTAGGTCTATACAGGAAATGGTACCAGTAACAATATTGAAAGACAAATGATAATTTGAGAAAGAAATATACATGGTATAAAATCAACAAAGATTTGAATCCAAAATTTATAAAAATGATATTTAAAGAATATAGAGTTTGTATTCAAGTGAATATTTTCATATGTGCATTAAATAGACATATAAATCACCTAATAGGAAGATCCCTTGGGGAAGAAATGGCAACCCACTCCAACATTCTTGCCTGGGAAATCACATGGACAGAGGAGCCTGGTGGACTACAGTCATGGGGCTGCAAAAGAGTGGAGTATGACTTAGGCATTAAACAACAAAAACAATATATTATAAATTAATCTATGAAAGTTAAACATTACCTACCACCAGGTTTTGATTTCTAATGTCATTCTATTAAAGTAGGCCCTTGAAGAAATCACTGATTGTAGGAATGGACCAAAAATTTTTTACAGAAACAGTCTAGAGAGCTTATGGTCCAAAAAAGTAAAGTGATCAAATACCCTGCAGTAAGCAGGATGTGTCAAAGGGACCCAGGACCAAAGTAAAAGAGATCACAGTCACTAAAATGGAAACAATTTGACAAAATAAAGTAACATTGGGTCATTACTAAGAGTATAAAATAAGTATCCATGAGTCCACATTGAGAAAAATAAATAATATCAAAAATAAATGAAAGAGAAGATAGCAGTCTCCAATACAGAAAAACCCTAAATAATGTACATATTAGTAGGTGCTCTGCACTCATGGGCACATTGCATACTAAAGCATTTGAAAAGGGGAACAATAAGAATAACCTCACAGTGAAGAATCCTGACATACTCCACTTCTGCTAGATCGTCAAGCACCAATAGTGACAAGTCATGTTGACAGATGTGCCCTTGATATTGTGTGACGAAAATGAAAAATGACACTTGACCTCTGTGGTCCTCTTCCTCAAAAGATCAACAACAACAACAACAAACACAATTCCTATTTAATTACAAGAGAAACCTTGGACAAACCCTAAAAAAATGGTCATTCTATAAAACAAAACTGATGACTATGCCTCAGAACTTACAAGGTCATAAAAACATGGAAAGTGCGAGAAACTATTTTCTCCAAAGAAAACTAAAATGACATGCCTACTAAATGTAAACCAGCAAAAATAAAAAACTCAGTGGACGTGAATGTCTGTCCAATGGATGACTCAATGGATATGAATCTGAGCAAATTCCAGAATATAATAAAGGACAGGAGAGCCTGGTGAGCTGCAGTCCATGGGGTCACAAAGAGTGGGACACAATTTAGCAACAGAACAACAAAAACAATGACAAAAAAAGGAAGTGAAACTTGAAGGTTTGGAAAATTATCAGTCTATCCTCACTGCAGAAAAATGAGAAAGCATGCTGTGGAGTGAATATGAAAGGAGTTGCTGGGCAATTTTGCTGCAGTGATTAAGTGTATAACACATGGATTCAATCAAGCATCTTGACAGAAACTAGAATGAGAGATGAGTTATCCAGAAAAGATGTGTAGAGGACTGGCTTGTCAATGGCTTGAACCCTTCCAAATTGCACAGGAGACTGGCTGATGGGTTTTGAGAACTTTATATCAGCAGAAATGTGGCCAGTTTGAACTGAAAAGAACAGAGGAGGGATAAGATGAAATAAGAATGAGCATGGAGATGATGGCACTTCCTTGGGCTGACGGGCAGACCACCACCAGAGTAGGATGGAAGAGCAGCAGGGTCCCACCTGCACAGAGAGATCCAACATCCTTCTGAGAAGAACTGGATGACAAAAGCTGGAACAGTAAAGTATTCTTCAAGACGTAGGGAGGAAGTCGAGAAGAAATTGATCCTGATTTGGATTTAGATGTTATTCTTAGTAACAGCAAGATTACGTCTTTCAGAGCACTTAAACTATTAGGCAGCCAGAGGCAAAATAGTCTTCTTAGAAATAATCAATAATATAAAATATGTGATTTATATTATATAGAAAAGTATGGATTAAATATTATAATATTTACAGTTGTCATCAGCAATTTTCCTGTTTTCTTAGTTACATTTTTATAGGGTAAAATTATTTTCATTTTGTAATGAGAAAAATATTTTTATTTATAAGGAAAATATATATCATAGCTTATATACTATTTCTATTTTATACTATTTCCATTATATTATACTATACTATAATATCACATCATATTAATGAACTTTTCATGTGTTTCAGGTCCATTAGAGTATTAGTTTGGGAAGAGCAATGACCTTATACAAAGATCTGATTTCTGAATTTATTGCTGCCTCTTAATACTTGGACCTTGGACAAGCCACTTAACCTCTTTAAGGTTATTTCCTGCCCTACATACCTCACAAGGTAGGTGTAGAATCAAATGAGGTTATTTATGAAGGTTCTGTAGTTCTCAGTATAATGTCAGGAATAATTATTGCAAACATAATTATAACACAATTCTCAGTTTCAAAAACAGAATATGCACTTTTATTAAATAGATATTTTGAAGTTTTTAAACTGTCACCTATCTTGCAAAACATTTATATTGGATAATGATAAAGCAGCATATTTATCTAAGATTCTGTGAAAATAGCCAATAGGCCATGAATGTCTATGTTCATGTGAAATGTTATACTATACATGTGAGACAGTCTGAAAACTTATTTAATAATTAACATAATTAATTATGTTAATTAATATAATTAATAAAGTTTGGTGAAGACTGTAACCAATAAGAGTTGAGGTTTTTTTTTCATTAATTTTTATTAGTTGGAGGTTAATTACTTTACAATATTGTAGTGGTTTTTGCCATACATTGACATGAATCAGCCATGGATTTACATGTGTTCCCCATACCAATCCCCCTCCCACCTCCCTCCCCATCCCATCCCTCTGGGTCTTCCCAGTGACCAGCCCTGAGCACTTGTCTCCTGCATCCAACCTGGACTGGCGATCTGTTTTGAACCAAATTATTTGCTCCAAATGCTATACCCGGAATTTATTAATATTTGGGGAGTTGAAAAGTTTTTTTCGTTATTTCTTTTGATTTGATTTAATTATACAGAAATTGATACATAATTTTCCTTTTACGAAAGGACATATTCCAATCCGTCGCACCAAATGTAAGCTTCCTGTTCACACCTGAAATTAATGATATAAAGTTTTGAGCTCCATTTTCAAAACCTTCAAAGGTTCTGAGCAGTACAGATAAAGAGAGAGATGCTAGATTCTTCTGGTTATTACTCTCTCTGACCTGGGTATACAGAAGATATGCAGCTACACTTTTATTTCTCAAGAATTTATATTTAATATCTGACTTCTTTCATAGTTTTTATGTGAATTCTGGGAAAGAAAAAAAAGAAAGGATCTATAAATGTAAAAACTGCAATCTCAAACTAATTCATCTTTTGTACAGTGTAACACCAAAAAGAGTCCTTTGAGCAGAGTGAAAATTCCCTCAATACTTACTGAATACATTATATAATCAAGGAAATAAAATCACTGCAAGGGAATGTACAAAATTTATATCAAGTCAAAGTTTATCTTCAGTTCTAATTTATTAATTTCTTTGGGCAGGAGACATTTTATGCATTTTATGAGACAAATGTTTACGGAAGAGGCCTGATTCCATATTTATCCAGATGCAACTAACTAAGTGGGGAAAATAGTGTCATGTTAGCCTCCTTGGTGTGTCATCTAAGACATATCCAGAAGAACCATACCTAGTTCTTTCCAGAAAGACTAAAAATAATTTAGACCCTTTCAATACTATAGTCTGTGCATAGTAATGTGGATTGCCTACCTTTAGGTAAGCTAGACTATGATCACTTTTTTTTAAGAGGGTGTACTGATTGCTTGGAGAAATATCAATAACCACAGATATGCAGATGACACCACCCTTATGGCAGAAAATGAAGAACTAAAGAGCCTCTTAATGAAGGTGAAAGAGGAGAGTGAAAAAGTTGGCTTAAATCTCAGCATTCAGAAAACTAAGATCATGACATCCAGTCCCATCACTTCATGGCAAATTGATGGGGAAACAGTGGAAACAGTGGCTGGCTTTCCTTCTCTTGGCTCCAAAATCACTGAAGATGGTGATTGCAGTCATGAAATTAAAAGATGCTTACTCCTTGGAAGGAAAGTTATGACCAACCTAGACAGCACATTGAAAAGCAGACACATTACTTGGTCAACAAAGGTCCGTCTAGTCAAGGCTATGGGTTTCCCAGTGGTCATGTATGGATGTGAGAGTTGGACTGTGAAGAAAGCTGAACATTGAAGAATTAATGCCTTTGAACTGTGGTGTTGGAGAAGATTCTTGAGAGTCCCTTGGACAGCAAGGAGATCCAACCAGTCCATCCTAAAGGAAATCAGTCCTGTATATTCATTGGAAGGACTTATGTTGAAGCTGAAACTCCAATACTTTGGCCACCTGATGTGAAGAGCTGACTCATTTGAAAAGACCCTGTTGCTGGGAAAGATTGAGGGCAGGAGGAGAAGGGGACAACAGAGGATGAGATGGTTGGATGGCATCACTGACTCAATGGACATGGGTTTGGATGAACTGTGGGAGTTGGTGATGGACAGGGAGGCCTGGTGTGCTGCAGTTCATGGGGTAGCAAAGAGTCTGACACGACTGAACGACTGAACTGAACTGAACTGAATTGACTTCTGAGACATATTTACAGTTATTTTGAAAATATGTAGTCATGGTTATCATGGTAACATTAGGTTATGACTTTTTTTTTGCCATTTCTCTATAACTGTACTCATAGATTATTTCTATCTAATATATAAGGCATATATTCACCTTACTAGTATCAACAAATTCACATGATACATGTATTTGATCTGCCGTTAATTAAATATTGAAATGAGTTCACTAAGTTAATAGCTGACTGAAATTATCCCTCTTAAAAAGAAAAAAATAATTACATAGAATCTTTGCAAACATCCACAGACTTCATGACATGTTATTTATTCTAAAGTAGCCAATTTACCTCATGTAATGTTAATTTTGTAATTCTAATCGCTGTTACGGTGGCTGTCACAGTCACCTTACATTCGAGCACACTGCACTCCCAAGAGCCACTGGTGTTAACTTCAGGAATCCTAAGGCCACTGCCAGCCGAAGACTAACTCTTCTGCTTACCACCACACACCAAGGAGGAGGTTTTCTGTGTGTGTTCCACAAAGAAGGATAACCCATTCTCAGGACCCCATTCTGAAGGTGCAGAGTAATAAAGGCACTGATCAGGTTCTTGGCTGGGGAACCCATCTCCTGGTTGAGCATCTATGTGGAACATTTTCAGACTTTGAACCACAGGCAGTCAGAGGCTTTACCTGGAAGATGTCACTGGGAAAACTGCCAGCCCTACCCCAGACTTAGTGCATTGCCAGGACATTGTGGTCTCTGAAGGGAGGGGGTGCATTCAAGGACACAGGTCCTGTGGCCAGCAGTGCTCTTCACATACTTACATTCTTTGCAAAGGAGCTTGAATTCCTAGGTCCCTTCCTCTGGTACCTCTTCTGAGACCTCACAAGAGCTGAGAGGATGGAACCTGGAAGGTCCTCTGCTTGCTGTAACTCAGCACCCAGTACTCATCCACTCCTCCTGACCACAGGGTCCACAAAACCACAAGACCCTTCAGTCTGGGGCTCCCTGAACAGTGAGAAGATCTCAGCATCAGTGCTGATCCACCTGACCCTCAATCTGCACCCCCTCCCAGAGGGAAACTAGAATGGGGGGAGACCTTTTTCAGGTTTGAGACTCTTGCTTATCCCATCACAGTAAATGATTAAAGGCTTAGCTCTCTCTCATTGTGGTATGTGGTTTTAATCAGTTGCTCTTCCCACACCTGGCAACTCAGCTTTAGCTCAGTTGAGCTCCCCCCGCCCACCTACATCCCCTTCAAAAAGTGACTTATTTCACCTCACCAAGTGTTTCAACACCAAGTGTTGGGTGTAGGAAAATCTTCCATGGTGAGGAAAGGCTTGCTCCTAGAGAATTCAGAACCTCTACTGGCCCTGAAAGGATAATGGAAGGCATAGTACCAGAACCCAGGGGCCACGATCAGCAGAGTTATAGCTTTTGGTGGCGAGCTTGCCCCCTTCCAGGTGGCATGGAGGAGGATGTGAGAATCAGTCTCCCTACCTGTCTGTCCTGCATCTTCCAGATCATGTTAGTGGCTCCCCAGAAGCCCTACATATAGAGCAAATCCATTAGTACAGAGCAGGAAGCAGAGTTAAGAAGAGTAAAAAGAAAATCTAGAGGAGCAAATAGAAAATGTCCAGTATGTGTTTAACATCAAAAGATCTCTGATCCTGCTTATAATATACAAAATCAACTTTAGGGTCAATTCATACCTCACACTTTCTCTCCTATACTCTGATATAAATGCTCTCTTTTTAATCCAAAATTCCAACTTACTAATTTTCTTTGGACTGTCTCTTGTTCAATTCATTCTGGAAAATTCCACACTCAATTCAGGGAAGAGATAATTTCATTTGAGTCTGAGAAAACTCTGGGAGTTGGTGATGGACAGGGAGGCCTGGCTTGCTGCAGTCCATGGGGTTGCAAAAAGTCAGACACAACTGAGCCACTGAACTGAACTGACAATTTTATTTGTACTTCTAAGTACTGTGCAATTTTTAAAATCTAATCTTTTTGAGAATTCTTCCCTTAACATACCAGATGACACTAGTCCCATTCTGGTGTCAATACCTTTAGCAGAAACCAACCATTTGCAAAAAAAAAACAAAAAACAAAAAAAACATGGAATTTCAATTTCCATGACTTTCACAAGTTTCCTGTGTCTAGAAGTCTTTCCACATCTCATGTGCAGGTGTGATATTTTGTAATCTCAATTCAAGTGTCAACCTCATTTTAAAAAGTCTCTTCCTCTCCTAGTTAAAAAAAAAAAAAAAAGTTGACTCATGTATTTTTCAGAGTTTAAACATGAAAACTGAGGCCATTAAGGATATTTCAAACAGGAAAAGAGTTGTTTCTATGAGAATGGGCAGTCAAAAAATGATTGCAAAAACTCAAAGAAAGAGGGTCACAAGAGTTATCTGTTAGCTGTCAAGGAACAGGAAGTTTCTGGAACTCCAGAAAACTGCTGTTGGTGGTCACAGCTGCCTCAGTAAGAGAGAAAGGCAATCCATTAGGGAACATACACGTTGTTTAGTCACTCAATTGTGTCTGAGTCCTGGCAACCACATGGACTGTATCTTGCCAGGATCTTCTGTCCATGGGATTTCCCAGGCAAGAATACTGGAGTGGGTTGCCATTTTCTCCTCCAGGGGATCTTCCCAACCCAGGAATTGCACCCATGTCCCCTGCATTGGCAGACAGATTCTTTACCACTGAGCCACCAGGGAGGCCAGAGAATATACATAGGTCACAAAAAAAAAAAAAAAAAAAAATCATATGTCTGAGAAATTACATATGCACTCTCCACAGTGTTTCTTATTTATGAAAATTAAATAATTGCATAATGCTTTAATTTAGTCTTGCTATCTATCATCTATGTATCTATACTAAATCTGTATACTAAATATGTATGCTGCCTATACTAACAAAATGTCCTTGAAATCCACCTTTTACTCTTTGCAAAACAAAACAAAGCAAACAACAAAAAAGCAAAGGAATATTGATTGATTTAGACTTTCCTTCCACAGACTCTAATTCTTTTATTCTTTCATTATCTGCTCTATTATACTGAGTGGTCTGGCCAGTATGCAAAAGAATCACTGACACGTTTTAAAATGGTTTCGAGATCTCAATGGCAGCATCTTGAATTTCATCTATTTTGAATCTTCAACAAATATGCGAGAATTAATTTAAATTAAGTAGATATTTTTACAAAAGGCATTGTATTTTTTTAAATTATAGCTATAATTTATGCCAAGCTCTAAAACTGGTTCTGGAAAAATGTCAAACAATTTTTATTGATTTCAACCATTTAAACAAAATAAATTAAAAACCTCGATTATAGGAAACATACATTTTGTTTTATGCACGATATTGTAAATCTTTAAAGCAACTTCAAAACTTCTAAAAGACATTTTCTTTTACACACTGTTAAATTTTACTAAGCTATAATTGAAGTATCTGTACCTAGCTAAATCGACTTTTCTATTCATCATGCTCCGTAATTTTACAATCAGACAAAAGCTAAAAAGCTTTTCTGTTTTCCATATTGGCACAATATTTCAGTGTTCTTTCTTAAAAAATACAGTGTATCTACTCTGTATTATTTAACAACTCAATTGACCTTGCAAATCTCTTCTCTAAAAAGTGATATATTTTTACACATTCTTTGTGAAAATGGATATTTTTCATTAGTAAAATTAATCACAAAAGGGCATTAATGCAATAACAAACTTGACCTGATATTTAGAAATATGGGATACTTCTGAGTAAATGCCCCAAGAAATGTGAATCAGTTGAATATGCTCACCTTCTTGGCAAGCATTTTAATAATACAGTTTTCTCCTTTGCTCTGTTTAAAGCTCTGCTTTTCTTGCTATTAAATTATACTTTTGGATCACTGAAGTGTTTATGAATCAGCATTATTTTAAGTGAATCTATCTTCACTACCATTAGTTTTAAATGTAGAGTTTCAGTGAGTAGAAAAATAAGAGTTGAATGTGAATCAAGAGGTTCAAATATAAATTATTAATCCTATCTCTTTTACAATCTACTTCTTTTCTTCTTGAGTCCTTGATGATTTCATGAGTGATAAAGCAGTCATATATCTAAGTGTACTAGTCTAGAATAAATGCTACATTTATTTAAGATTTCTAAATACATAATGGATAAGGACAGAACAAGTAATCTTTAGCTCTTCAGTATTCAAGTGTAAAATAACAGGCTTTTTATTCATCTGAAAAGAGCATACATTTCTCAAAGAAAAGAAACTTTCTAAAATAAATTTTATGAGTGTAGGAGTTAAATAACAACTAGAGATTTATACATGTTAATAATATAATTGAATACCTGCCTTCAGATTTACTTTTCTTAACTCTTTGATTATTGATATTTTTACCAGAATTGTATATATGAAGACTGTCTCAAAATAAAGTCCATTTTAGGATAGTACTGATGGCTAAAAATTTCAATGACCAATCATAGTACATTGATGAGCTGTGGTCAAGTTCCAATTAAAAAAACACAACTTTTGCTTCCCTAAACCCTCTACTTGTCATTGGCTTTGTTCTTTGTGTTCTAATTAATTAGTATGACGTCCGTATTATAATAAGTAACAAAAATTGAAGCTACTCTTCTATTATAAGTACTTAAAAGTGGGTTCCTTTAAAAATATTCTGTTATGATAGAACATTTATAACAGAATTATGATAAAGCTAGTACAATGAAACATTATTTTATATAATGTTTAAACTAATTTAATTATTGCCAGGTTACTTCCCTGAAACTCTATTATATGTATCATTCTTATGACATCATACTCAAAATTATGCTTGGGAGCTGCTCAAATATATATACTATCTAATTTCATTTCTCAGCATTAAGAATGAGTTTATTGAGGAGATATTGCTAGGGATGATAAGACACAATATATCTGTCAATTACTATATTATTTATTTTTGTTCCACTTACCTTTGTCTTCTTCCACATTTTCCCTCAAATTTTCTGTGAACTTTTGTTTCAGTGTCACAAACTGAAAGTCATTACTTTATATAGTCTTTAATTAATTAAATGTACTGATTTATTTTATCAGTGGAAGGCACAAGATGAAGCAGAAAGACATGTGCTCATCGTCTCCTGTGAGAACTCCAAAATTACAACTCGCTGCAGAACAACCATCAACAAAGATACCGCACGTCCAAGAGCAAAGGAGAAGCACAAGCAAGATGGTAGGAGGGGCAAAGTCGCATTTAGAATCGAACTCCATACCTGCCAGAGATGCTCGGATCTTTGTGCACCAGGGCCCAGGCACACCACAGA
The DNA here is from genome assembly GCF_910594005.1 of Cervus elaphus. Taxonomy (NCBI): domain Eukaryota; kingdom Metazoa; phylum Chordata; class Mammalia; order Artiodactyla; family Cervidae; genus Cervus; species Cervus elaphus. Next base: position 18,651,006 of record NC_057828.1, on the reverse strand, counting down.
GATGGAGCCAGACCTGTGTTTGGGTCTCCTGCAGAGACGCAAGTCAGTGCCTGCCACATGCGCAGGGCTCTGGGTGCAGCTACCTGGCTCACACCGTCTGTGGCATAAGCCCTTTCGGGGAAGCCCATTAACCCCACCACAGAGCTGCTGAGCAGACGGCCCACAAACTGCAGAGCAATAATGCCAAAAAATTCTCAGACTGGTAAGAAAGTTCTAGGACTAGCAACAGATTTCCCAACCTGGGGATCCGGCAAGGGACTGAGAACCCCCAAAGAATCTGACTTTGGAGGCCAGGGGATTTGCTTACACAACTTACACAAGACTGGGGAAACAGACTCTTTGAGGGCACAAACAAAACTTTGTGTGCACCAGGACCAAGGAAAAAGGAGCAGTGAGCCAACAAGAGATTGACCAAGACTTGCCTGTGAGTGTCCAGGACATCATCAGATGGTCAATATTAAAATCAGATTGATTATATCCTTTGAAGCCAAAGATGGAGAAGCTCTATACAGCCAGCAAAAATAAGACCAGGAGATAACTGGGCTCAGATCATGAACTCCTTATTGCCAAACTCAGACTTACATTGAAGAAAATAGGGAAAGCCATTAGACCATTCAGGTATGACCTAAATATAAATCACATACAATTATACAGTGGTAGTGACAAATAGATTCAAGGGATTAGATCTGATAGAGTGTCTGAAGAACTATGGACGGAGGTACATGACATTGTATAGGAGGGAATGACCATGACAGTCCCCAAGAAAAAGAAATGCAAAAAGGTAAAATAGTTGTCTGAGGAGGACTTACAAATAGCTGTGAAAAGAAGAGAAGCTAAAGGCAAAGGAGAAAAGGAAAGATATACCCATCTGAAAGCAGAGGTCCAAAGAATAGCAAGGAGAGATAAGAAAACCTTCCTCAGCGAACAATGCAAAGAAATAGAGGAAAACAATAGAATGGTAAAGACTAGCAATCTCTTCAAGAAAAATTAGAGATATGAAGATGCATCTTTGCATGTACTCATGCAAAGATGGGCACAATAAAGGAAAAAAAATGGAATGAACCTAAAAAGAAGCAGAAGATATTAATAAGAGGTGGCAAGAATAAACAAAAGAACTATACAAAAAAAAAAATCTTCATGACTCAGATAATCACAATGGTGTGATCACTCACCTAGAGCCAGACATCCTAGAATGTGAAGTCAAGAGAGCCTGAGGAAGCATCACTACAGATAAAACTAGTGGAGGTGATGGAATACCAGTTGAGGTATTTCATATCCTACAAGATGATGCTGTGAAAGTGCTGTACTCAGTATGCCAGCAAATTTGGAAAACTCAGCAGTGGTCACAGGACTGGAAAAGGTCAGTTTTCATTCCAATCCCAAAGAAGGGCAATGCCAAAGAATGGTCAAACTACCACACAATTGCACTCATCTCACACACTAGCAAAGCAATGCTCAAAATTCTCAAAGCCAGGCTTCAACAGTATATAAACCATGAACTTCCAGATATTCAACTTGGACTTAAAAAGGCAGAGGAACCAGAGATCAAACTGTTGACATCCACTGGATCATAGAAAAGGCAAGACAATTCTAACAAAAACATTTACCTCTGCTTTATTGATTATGCCAGAGCCTTTGACTGTGTAGATCACAACAAAATGTAGAAAATTCTTAAACAGATGGGAGTACCAGATCACCTTACCTGCCTCCTAATAAATCTGTGTGCAAGTCAAGAAGCAACGGTTAAAACCGGACATGGAACAATGGACTGGTTCCAAATTGTGAAAGGAGTATGTCAAGGTTGTATATTGTCACTCTGCTTATTTAACTTATAAGAAGAGTAGATCATGCAAAATGCCAGGCTGGATGAAGCACAAGTTGAAATCCAGATTGTCAGGAGAAACATCAGTAACCTCAGATATGCAAATGACACAACTCTTATGGCAGAAAGCGAAAAGGAACTAAAGGGCCTCTTGATGAAAGTGAAAGAGGAGAGTGAAAAAGCTGGCTTAATACTCAACATTCATAAAACTAAGATCATGCCAGTCAGTCCCATCACTTCATGGAAAATATATGGGACAATATTGAAAACAGTGAGAGACTTTATTTTCTTGGGCTCCAAAATCACTGCATAAGGTGACTGCAGCATTGAAATTAAAAGACCCTTGCTCCTTGGAAGAAAAGCTATGACCAACCTAAACAGCATATTAAAAAGCAGAGACATTACTTGGACAACAAATATCTGTCTAGTCAAGGCTATGGTTTTTCCAGTAGTCATGTATAGATGTGAGAATTGGACCATAAAGAAAGCTGAGTGCAGAAGAATTGATGCTTTTTAACCGTGGTGTTGGAGAAGACTCTTCAGAGTCCCTTGGACAGCAAGGAGATCAAACCAGTCAATTGTAAAGAACAGTCCTGAATATTCACTGGAAGGACTGATGCTGAATCTGAAACTCCAATAATTTGGCCACCTGATGTAAAGGACTGACTCCGTGGAAAAGACTCTGATCCTGGGAAAGATTGAAGGCAGGAGGAGAAGGGGATGACAGAGGAAGAGATGGTTGGATGGCATCATCAATTCCATGGACATGGGTTTGGGTGGACTCCGGGAGTTGATAATGGACAGGGAGGCCTGGCGTGCTGCTGTTCATGAGGTCGCAAAGAGTCTGACACGACTGAGCAACTGAACTGAACTGAACTGGGAGTTGGTGATGGACAGGGAAGCCTGATGTGCTGCAGTCCTTGGGGTCGCAAAGAGCTGAATACGGCTGAGTGACTGAACTGAACTGATTTTATCAGTATTTTTTTCCATCATTATTTCTTGCAAACTAAGTTTTCCCAACGGGTTAACTTTTCTTCTTATTCTGATGGTGGTAATGTTTTAATCGCTAAGTCTTGTCCAACACTATTGTGACCCCGTGGACTATAGCCCGCCAGGCTCCTCTGTCCATGGGACTTCCCAGGCAAGAGTACCGGAGTGGGTTGACGTTTCCTTCTCCAGGCGATCTTCCTGACCCAGGGGTTGAACCGTCAACTCCTGCTTTGCAGGCAGATTCTTTACTGCTGAGCACTAGGGAAGCCCCATACTGAATATCTTTTAATAAAATTGTAATGAAGGTCTGGACAGACTAAATTTGATTACTATTTTTATGTTCATTCATGAATTTTTCTCTTATGAATTATAGTTTAACTGGCAATAAGTCTTTAAAGAGAAAATGGTATCTGCTCAGAAAATTTAATATTTCACAAAACTACATTTTTACATATGGGTCATTTTGTCAGTCTATTGGTATTCCACGCTATAAATGAAGGTAGTATATTCTACCCCTTTGATAGCTTTTAAGAAGTTTCTTTTTGAACTGCTGCTTGATTCCAAGTAGTCTAGATGTAAAATTATTTTTATTTTCCTTATTCAATATTTGTTTGCAGTTTCAATCTGAGCATTTACTTATTCTCTAAGCCACTTAATTTTATTTTTTAAATTTGATTTTTAATGCATTTGAAATTGATGTTATTCTATAGTAGAATGTCTAGGTCTAATTTCAGACCTTTTCATTTGTTTTTTTCCAAATTAATACTAACCTTTTCCTGGACTTTGTTGAACACCTAACTTTTGCCTTACTATTCTGCAAGACCAGGTCTGTCACGATTGTATGCTATGCCACTTAGGTTGTGTCTGACTCTTTGTGACCCCTTGGATCGTAGCCCATCAGGCTCCTCTGTCCATGGGATTTTCCAGGCAAGAATGCTGGAGTGGGTTGCCAGTTCTTTCTCCCACTGTCACGATTAAGTTTCCATATATGTATTGATCTGTTTTTTTTATTTCTACTGTTTCAGTTGTCAATATGTGTGTATTTGTGCATGCTCAGACGCTTCAGTTGTGTCCGACTCTTTCTGACTCTATGGACTGAAGGCCACCAGGTGCCTATCTGTATCCATGGGATTCTTCAAGCAAGAATACTGGAGTGGGTTGCCATGCCCTCCTCCAGGGTATTTTCCCAGCCTGGGGATTGAACTGGTGTCTGCCTGCATCTCCTGCACTGTAGGCAGATTATTTACCCACTGAACCACCTGGGAAGCCCATTGATTGTGCATGTGTTGCCAATTCCACAGTGTCAATTATTATAGCTGTAATTTTGATATGATAAAAAACAAGTTTTCAGCTTTTTTTTTTTCCCCCTTGTTAGAGAGTTTCTGGGATGTTCTTATCCATCTGATCTTTTTAGTAAAATCAGTGTGTTGTTTTTCAGGAAGACAGGATTTTGATTAGAGTTACAATAAATCTACCAGTTAATTTTGAGGGAATTAACATTCTTGATTGTAGTGAATCTTCCTATGATCACCTCCTTTAACATATTGTATTTAAATTTTATTGCTTTCTTCCCACCTTCCTCCCAGGAACACTTGGTGTAATTATCTATTTGTTCTCTGCAATTGCTATCTTCTTTATTGTTTTCATTCTCTCTCTCCATTAACCCTGTACCATGGGAGTGTTTATCAAGTTTTTCTTCCACATCATTGATAGAATCTTTAGCAATAATAAATTCAACATTTTACTTCTTTAAGATCTATTCAGACTTGTTTGAAAATAAATAAATTGTATAGTTTTCCAGTGTTTCTACTCACAACACACTCTGTGTCGGTCCACAGATCTATGAAGTATGGCACACAGATATGCACACTGGATTCCCAATCACCATTATGCCTCATTATTCCATCCCAAAATCTTATGTTTCCTGAGATATAGATTTCTCCTAGTTCCTGATTCTTCTTTCTGGAATTTTTTATTAAATAAAAAACTGAAGTTTTCTCTAGGTGTTGCTGTTAGGTTCAGTGTAAATATATTCAAAATCCTGACAGTCCTCCAGGAAAATGACAAGCTGATTTTACTAAAAAAGAGCAGACAGATAAGAACATTCCAAAACTCTTTTAGAAGAAACCATTTAACACTTTGGTTCTCATGTAGAAAGTTTCATTTTGGGAACATTAGGCCTTTTGAGATGCAGTGTAAGTATGAGTAAGTCTTTTACTTACTCATTTAAGGAAGTTTGGTAGAGAGAACGCAGTTGGTTATTCAGTAAATGACAAAAGAGTTATCTGAGGAGGCCTTATAAATAGCTGAGAAAAGAAGAAAAGCAAAAGACAAAGGAGAAAAGGAAAGATATGCTCATCTGAATACAGAGGTCCAGGGAATAGCAAAGAGAGATAAGAAAGCCTTCCAAATCGAACAATGCAAAGAAATTGAGGGAAATGGTAGAACAAGAAAGACTGGAAATCTCTTCAAGAACATTAGAGATACCAAGGGAACATTTCATGCAAATATGGGTTCAGTAAAGGACAGAAATGATATGGACCTAACAGAAGCAGAAGAGATTAAGAAAAGGTGGCAAGAATACACAGAAGAACTATACAAAAAAGATCTTCATGACCTGGATAACTATGATGGTGTGATCACTCACCTAGAGCCAGGCATCCCAGAGTGTGAAGTCAAGTGGGCCTTAAGAAGCATCACTATGAACAAAGTTGGTGAGGTGATGCAATACCAGTTGAGCTATTTCAAATTTTAAAAGATGATGTTGTTAGAGTGCTGCACTCAATATGCCAGAAAATTTGGGAAACTCAGCAGTGGCCATGGGGCTGTAAAAGGTCAGTTTTCATTCCAATCCTGAAGAAGAGCAATGTTAGAGAATGTTCAAACTACCACAGAATTGCACTGATTTCGCAGGCTAGCAAGGTAATGCTCAAAATCCTTGAAGCTAGGCTTCAATAATATGCAAACCAAAAGCTTTTAGATGTACAAGCTGAATTTAGAAAAGGTAAAGGAACCAGAGATCTAATCGCCAACATCCACTGGATCTTAAAAAAAAAAAAAAGATTTCCAGAAAAACATCTAATTCTGCTCCATTGACTATGCTAAAGCCTTCGACTGTGAAGATCACAGCAAATTGTGGAAAATTCTTAAAGAGATGGGAATATCAGGCCATCTTACCTGCCTCCTGGGAAACCTGTATGCAGGTCAAGAAGCAACAGCTAGACCAAACATGGAACAATGGACTGGTTCTGAATTGGGAAAGGAGTACGTTGAGGTTGTATACTGTCACCCTGCTTATGTAACTTATATGCAGAGTACATCATGCGAAATGCCAGGCTGGATAAAGAACAAGTGGAATCAAGATTGCCAGGAGAAACATCAATAACCTCAGATATGCAGATGATATCACCCTTATAGCAGAAAGTGAAGAGGAACCTAAGAACCTCTTGATGAAGGTGAAAGAGGAGAGTGAAAAAGCTGGCTTAAATCTCAACTTTCAAAAAACAAAGATCATGACATCTGGTCCCATCACTTCATGACAAATAGATGGGGAAACAATGGAAACAGTGACAGACTTTATTTTCTTGTGCTCTGGTATCACTGAGGATGGTGACTGCAACTGTGAAATTAAACTATGCTTGCTTCTTGGAAGAAAAACTATGACAAAGGTCCATTTGGTCAAAGTTAGTTTTTCCAGTAGTCAGTCATGTATGAATGTGAGAGTTGGACCATAAAGAAGGTTGAGTTCTGAGGAACTGATGCTTTTGAACTGTGGTGTTGGAGGAAACTCTTGAGAGTCTCTTAGACTGCAAGAAGATCAAAGGAGTCAATCTTAGGGGAAATCAGTCCTGAATATTCACTGGAGGGACTGATGCAAAGAGCTGACTCACTGGAAAAGACCCTGAGGCTGTGACAGATTGAAGGCAGGAGGAGAAGGGGATGTTGGAAGATAAGGTGGTTGGATGGCATCACTGATTCAATTAACTTAAATTTAGACAATCTCTGGGAAATGGTGAAGGACAGGGAAGCCTGGCAAGCTGCGTCCATTGGTGTTGCAAAGAGTCAGACATGACTGAGTGACTAAAGGGCTACGACAATCACTTTCCTTGTGTATCAGGCACTGCCCCAGACTCTGGGAGCTTCCTCCTGCTCTGAAAGGAGCTTCCTCTTGCTCTTTATGATAGAGGGAGAAAAATGGATAGGACAGTAGTCCCATCAATGATGTAAAATTAAAACTCAGATAAACAGCCTGATGGAAACAGCATTTGAACAAGGGACTCATTCTTTGAAAGACAGTGTCTTCTTTGAAAAAGTAATATTTAACCTGAGTAATACTTTCAAAGTCAGATTGCATCTGACAAGTTTTCTGGTTGTTAAAAGCCTTGTATTTCTTAGTCAGAGGAAAGACTTTTTATTCCCTAAGTTCATCTTTAGAATAAGTGGTAAAAAATTGCTTCCAGATTCTATTACTTTGTATGGGATTTTATTTTTTATGGTTGTGAATTTTCATGTTGTTCTGTGTTCTTGTAGATATTTTAAGAGGAAGTTTGGAAAGACTGCCCCAAGGACTGCTTGTTGTATGCCATTTAAAGCCAGAAATCATGAATTATTTATTAGCAAAAGAAAAAAATCACACAGTGTTACTGCATTACCTGCTGCCTTGTTAATATGAATTTAGGACTTTGTCATTTGACTGTATATGTGTGATTCATGAATACATTTACAATTATGTGCTCAAAGGGAACATGATCTTCTACCCAGTTTGTAAACTCTTTTGGCATTTGTCTTAACACCTAGTAGTATTGCACTCATTTTGATGATACTTACAATGAATATTCTGGCTAATGTCGCTTATCAATTATGAGACAGATATTGTTCTTTTCTCTTCACTTACATAATTTAACCCACTGTATAACACTTTGAAATATGCAGAGACAAGTTTTAGATCAATGACCATGTTTTTGAATCTGTGGTTCTTATTGTGCTCCATTGCTTTTTTCAGCGAGTAAGCTCATTCGTACGAATATCATGCCACATTTAATTCCCATCTGTATTACAAATATATGTTCAGTGCTTTTCCCAGGCAGGCAGCTTGCACATGACAATAATCTGGCTTCAAAATTATCCCCCTAAAAACCCTTTATCTTAGTTTGGAATATTTTAATTGGGGAAGTTTGGGAAAAGCAGAAGGAGAAGAATTGTAAGTAGTAGAGCTACCAGTGGAAAGTATGCAGTGAATACTAGGAAAGGAAAACATGATAAAAGAATAAACAATGGAACTGGAAAACTAGCTAACACTGCCTGTATTTTCAAATATCTTCATATGATTTAGAACTAGAGCTGTATTTTTGTAGCAGCCAAAGCCAGTATTTTCTCAGCTTGTCAGTATTGTTAGTTTTTACATTGTACACAGGAATTCATGTGTATGAATGTGAATATATATCTGTGGGTGTTTTTGTTGGATGTTTTCAGCCATTAAACCCCCTGGATTTTCCCTTTTAGTGAATACAATTGATATTTCTTTTTAATTTGCTTGTGTTGTCATAACTTCCTAATGTGACCAGTGGAAATCATCTAGACTTGGAAAATATAAAGCTGATTGTAGACATGGCTAACACTTGATCCAAGAGTAAATAAGAAATTGTCATCCCTAGGGGTTTCCCCAGTGGCTTAGAGGTAGAAGGTCTGCCTGCCATGTAAGAGATGCAGAAGCAGCAGTTTCAATCCCTGGGTTGGGAAGATCCCTTGGAGGAAGGCACGACAACCCACTCCATTATCTTTGCTGTGAAATCCCCATGGACAGAGGAACATGGCAGGCCACAGTCCATGGGCTGCAAAGAGTTGGATACAACTGAAGCGAATGAGCATGCACTCATGTCATCCCCTTTTTTTTTTTAATTTTTTAATTTTTTCATTTATTTTTATTAGTTGGAGGCTAATTACTTTACAATATTTTAGCAGTTTTTGTCATACATTGACATGAATTAGCCATTAATTTACATGTATTCCCCATCCCGATCCCCCCTCCCACCTCCCTCTCTACCCAACCCCTCTGGGTTTTCCCAGTGCACCAGGCCCGAGCACTTGTCTCATGCATCCAACCTGGGCTGGTGATCTGTTTCACCATAGATAATATACATGTTTCGATGCTGTTCTCTTGAAACATCTCACCCTCGCCTTCTCCCACAGAGTCCAAAAGTCTGTTCGGTACATCTGTGTCTCTTTTTCTGTTTTGCATATAGGGTTATCATTACCATCTTTCTAAATTCCATATATATGTGTGAGACCCAATCATGTCATCCCTTGATCATCTCCATGATACAAGAAATGAGTATCCCAAGTTTCTATGGAGTAAAATGACTGATATGGAATAATTTACTGGGTTTGGAGGTGAAGGTATCTATCTGAAAAGGAAGGAAAATATGGGGCTAATGATGTAAAATAAGCTGAATACTCAATGATGGCAGGTTTTTTTTTTTTTTTTTTTTTTGGCTGCTTTCTTCATTAATATAGTCTTAAGAAACAGGACATCATTTGGCTCCAATAGGCTCTCAATAAATAGTGGTTGACAAAATATTTTAAAAAAAGTATTTAAGCACTAAAATAGTAAGATGAAGACTGATAAGAAAAACATGAGGAACTGGCAATTCAGTTTAGATAAGAAAATGCTGAATTAAAATTTAAAAGCCAAATGAAAATATTATATTTCAGATGGACTCCATTCCTGAACAATACTGGGAAACCGGGGAAGGGCTGTAGAAACAGGTAGAATAGACTTTTCAAGTTTTGCTTCTGTCTGACATGGAATTGTTTTTGTGTTTTAAACTCTAAAATTTTATGGATTGGTGATCAGTGAGAGTTATAAACATTGAATGCATTGATTCAATTTTTCCATCTTTATTTTAACCAACTGCAGGAGGATATTAAAATTTCATCCTTTTTCTCATCAAAATGTGCAAATTACATTTTCATGCCTTTAACTATACTGAGATATAAGACCTAACTGGTTATGAAATGAAACATAATTAGGGGTCAAGGACATTTTTCTTTCAAAACCTTTATAAGACTTTGACATGTTTTGTGACTCTTCTATATAAGTAGCAAAAAACTTTTATAATGTAAGGCAATTTCTGTGAATTATTTCAAAATCTTCAACCTAGTAAAAGTGAAAGTGGAACACTTTGTGTTCAAAAGTCATTATTCATATAAACCATTTTGTTGTTTTTGCATAATTTTATTTCTGTCGGTCCACCTTTATTTCAGATTTTTTGTCATTAGTATTCTAGATAGTTTAACAGATGTATAGATAAGTGGATTATTGGATGGATGGATGGATAGATTTATAGATAGATGAATGGATGGATGGACAGTTGGATGATGGATAGGTATGGAAAATTAATTTATGTTGAGTCTTATTGTGAAATGAGGACATTTATTTTAAATTATTGTTATGATTTTTCTATGATTTATCTCCCTAAGTACTTGACCCAGGGCATCCATCTGCCAGTTTAGATGGAATGAGAAAGGGAGGTGAAGAGAGGTGTGGAATTAAATATGTAGAAATAAATACCATAGGTAATTTTACTCATAGTTTCTTACGGGTAAAATAAGATTATTCAAGTAGGAATAAACTTGCATCCAGCATTTTCCTTTAGAAGAATAAGATATTGATATTTCTACATCTATAAATACCTCCAATCTTCTTTCCTTTTCTTAAAATGTTATTGTGATAAGAACACTAGCATGAAATTGATCTCTAACAAATTTTTCAGTGTACTATACATTCTTTCTGACTATAAGCACAATGTTACATGGCAAATCTTTAGAGCTTACTTCATCTTGCTTGACTGAAACTTTTTGCCCCTAGAATAGTAATTCATTTCTCACTCTAATCAGGCTTTAACAACCATCATTTAATTAATTGATTCTATGATTTGACAGTTTAGATAACTCATATAAGTAGAATCAAGCAGTATTTGTCTTTGAGTGACATTTCACTTAGATAATATCCTTAAGTTCATCCATATGTCACATGTTACAAAATTTCTTCATTTTTTAAGGCTGAAAATTATTCTCTTGTGTCTATGTTACATTTTATTTATCCATTCATCAGTCAATGGCCATTTAGATTGTTTCTATGTCTTGGTTATTGTGAATAGTGCTGCAATGAACACAGGAGTGCTATCTCCTGAAGTCCTGATTTCAATTCTTTTGGATAAATATTCAGAAGTGAATATGGATACTATGGTAGCCTAGTTTTAATAGTTTGAAGAACCTCCACACTGTTTTCGACAGCATCTGCACCATTTTGCATTCTCACCAGTAATGTGCAACGGTTAAAAGTTCTCCCCATCCTTGCCAACTCTTGTTGTCTTTAGTTGTTTTTTTGGTTTTTTTTTTTTTTTTTTTTTGGATAATAGCCATGCTGGAAAGTGTGAGGTGATATTGCACGATGGTTTTGATTTGCAATTTCCTGATAATTAGTGATATATATGTCATATATATATATATATATATTCTTTTTATGTCTTCTTTGATGAAATATCTGTTCAGACCTTTAATATACTTTAACTGATTTACCAGTTGTATTACTTAGTTACTTTACTATAACTTAGGAGTTAAGTATTTTGGATGCTAACCCCTTATCATATATATGGTTTTCAAATATTTACTGATATTTCATAGGTTGGCTTTACACTCTATTAATCTTTCTTTTACTGTGTAGATGTTTTTACTTTGATGTAGTATCATTTTATTTTTTATTTTAGTTAACTGTGCTTTAGTGGCTTATCCAAAAAGAAGTCATTGCCCAGAACAATGTCAAGAAGCTTTTTTCCCCAATGTTTTCTTCTGGGAGTTTTATAAAGTTCAGGTCTTAATTTAAGTCTTTAATCTATTTCAAGTTGATTTTTTGTGTTTTGTATAAGGATCAAATTTCATTCTTTTGCATGAGAACAGTCAGTTTTTCAACATTTTTTGTTGAAGAGACTGTCTTTCCCTTAGCATTTCTTTGGAACTCTTTTAGAAGATCAGTTGTACATGCATAGCTTTATTTTTATACTTTCTGTTCTGTTGCAGTGTTCCATATTTCCACATTTACTCAGGCATCATACTTTTTTATTATTATTGTAGCTTTGTAATATAATTGAAATTAGGAAGTGTGAGGCCTCTAGATTTATTTCTTAAGATTGCTCCAGTTACTTTGTGTATCTTGTGCTTGTATATGAATTTTAGAATTATTTTCTCTATTTCTGTAGAAAAATCATTGGGGTTTTGGTAGTGATTATGCTGATTCTTTACATTGCTTTAGATAGTATGAATATTTTAAGAGCATTAATCTCCTAATTCATGCATACAAGATATCTTTTCACTTGTTTGTCTTGTCTAATCTCTTTTATCAATATTTTACAATTTTCAATATATACAGTTTTATATCCTTAGTTAAATTTATTTCTAGGTATTTTATTCTTTTTGGTGCTCCTGTAAAGAGGATTGTTTTCCTGATTTCCTTTTCAGACAGTTTGCTGTCAGTTCCCTGGTAGTTCAGATGGTAAAGAATCTGCCTTCAAAGTGGGAGACCCAGGTTCAGTTCCTGGGTTGGGGAAATCCCCCAGAGAAGGGAATGACAATGTACTCCGGTATTCCTGCATAGAGAATTGCATAGACAGGAGCCTGGCAGGCACAGTCTATGGGTTTGCAAAGAGTCAGACATAACTGAGAGACTAATACACACACAAACAACTGAATTTCTTACCCTGACTTGTACCCTACAACTTTGCCATATTCAGTCATCTGATTTTTGGAATAAGCCATTAAACTTGGGTGTTCTGAGCCTTACTAACTGCTTAAATTTAACTAGAGCTCTTTGAAGAAGTGGCTGATTCCATGCCTGGGGCAAATAAAGCATAAAATAAATCTGGAAGTACTTGGGGAACTTGTAAGTAAAATTACTCAAAAACATACTCGCTCCATACTGAAAAGCCAACTTAAAGAAGCTCCTAATAACCAAAGATGAGGCAATTAAAGCAGTAAATAAATAAATAATGACGGTGATAAGTTATAAGTATTAAAATAAATACCTGTAATGCACACTGGTATAAATGATTGAGCAGCAAATAAATGAGAAATTATTCCATGTAGTGGACTTCAAGCTCACCAATAGAAAGAGAATATTGAAAATATAAATATCACCATTAATCAAAACCTACATAATAATTAATGTAAGCAAATATCATCAAAAGATGCTAAAACTTAAGGACAAATGTATACTGAGAAGAAGAACATTTGCATCACCTCAAATTACATCACCTCCTGCTAATTATTCACCATAAAGTGCAAAATACTAGCTTTACTGAGGAAAAACTTGGCAAACACAACCCCAACTGTGTTCAGACACATCACTATTTTTTCATTCCTTTTCAAGTATAATAAATGTCTATTTCCTTCAGTTTCATAAAACCCTAGTAACATATTTCTGCCTTTATTCACCACTCAAATTTGGTTATAAATATTTTACTGTTAAATAATTTTTGTAATTTATTTATTTTTACTCATATAAATTTATAAGTAAGTTTTTACTCTTAAAAACAGTATTAAGGCATTTTCTTTAATTTTGCCTTCAACATTTTCCCCTGTGTTGTTTTCTGCTACTGATGAGAACATAATGAACATACATTTTCATAATTTTATTTATTAGACATGAAATATTTGTAGCATTTTCTCAGAGGCAGGCATCTGACCAAACTAAACCAAATTTTCAAGTGCAATGGCAAAATATGTCAAAATACTGTTGTGCTGACTGCTGCTTCAGACAGCTATGAGAATGAAAGTCAGCAGCTTGTCTTTGAGATAAAATGTTAAATATGTATGATTAAAGATGTTAAATATAAAAAGGAAAATTGTATCTTTCAGTTATCAGGAAAGATTTCAAATTCTGTAATTCTATCTTTCATAGACATGCAGAATAAAGAAAAAAACATAGTACTTAACTAATTGCAACTATATGGTTTAATATTTTTATAGATATGATGATATACAGGCAAGAAACATTTCAAAATATTCAAGCATATTGACAGGTTGAGATGAATTAGATAAAAGCACGATTGCATTTGATAAGATGATGAACAAAGTAATTCATTTTCTCCTTTGCATTTAGAGGAAACATAACTTTCTTTCTAGTCATCTTATCTATTATTCACCTGGTACAATTCATAAGACGAAAATCACTGTCCAATACCAGTTATAGTTTATCATCTCCATGCTTGGCTTTGAACAATATTGTTTTCTCTTTGTGAGTAAGTGAGCAAGTTCCTTCATTTGGTTAAGTTAGTAAATTATTCCATCAGCTTTAAGGAGGTTCTAGTGGGAGAAGCTGTTAAATTGCTTTATATAAAGAAAAATAGGCTATAAAACTTCTAGACAAGAGTGTTGAGTACGCGTCCCTCTCCTTAGTATATTTTGAAGCAGAAGAAGGTCAGGATTCAGGGAAAAGCTCATCTCTTTTTAAGATGAAGCTCAGGAAGAATTCTGATATTTGCAGAATTTTCTCTTGAATACCATGAGTATTCTCTGAGCAAAACAAATCTGTCTCCCAAAAAGATTCAAAAGAAGAATCCAGTCTTGGTTCAGTGTATCCCAAGACCTTTAGCAATGTTCTTTATGGACACATGCATGAAAAGAAATAAGGAGTTTCCTTTATCCTTTCTACGTTTGTAGAAAGGATACACAGGCTTTTCCAATCTTCCCCAGCAGATACAGTGCAGTTGGTAAACACAAGAAAAAAAAAAAAAAAAGAAAGAAAATGCACACATTAGTTTTATTATTCAGAATCAAGATAGCCTGATGATGGCCTTGGTAAAGACAGCTTGTAAAGTGTCTTGAAGACCTTGAATATTCACATTAATGCTTCAAAACTCAGACAGGCTGATGTAAGATGTAAGAGATTAACCCTGACTAAATCACAAGATCTCAATAACTTAAAGGTGTCTAGAAGGAATAACATGTCTTGTTTCAATGTTTTCTTACTTCAAACTCAAAAGTTTTGCCTGATACTGTGCTGCTTCTCCAAATCACTCATCCTTCTGAGTTTTGGGTTTTTTTGTTTTTGTTTTGTGTGTGTCTGTGTGTGTGTGTGTATTTACAACTGCCTAATTATATTCAAGAAATTCCTCGATCGATCATGATTACTTAATCACACACCTAGCATTTTTCCTACCATTTAAAAGTCAATCCATACTGTGAGGTATATTGTCATTGATATGGCAACACTGGGTAATCAAAATTTCTTAGCACCAGAGCAACGTCTCAGTGGACCTTCCCAGGCGGCTCAGTGGTCAAGAATCTGCCTGCAGTGCAGGAGACACAAGAGACATGGGTTTGACCCTGTGTTGGGAAGATACACTGGAGAAAGAAATGGGAACTCACTTCAGTTATTTTTGCCTGGGAAGTTCCATGGACAGAGAAGCCTGGTGGGCTACAGTCCAGGGGGTATCACAAAAGAGTCAGACGTGACTTGTAACTAAGGAGCAGCAACAGCATCTCTACATAATTCCTTTCAAGGAAAGAACATTGCCCAAGAGCAGCAACCTGTCAGCCATTACAGTCCTCATGACCTTAGACAGGGCTAAAAGCTCGCCTCTATACTCATCAGGAGAGGAACAATGAAGTGAGAGCCATTCCTCATAAGATTCACTGAGAAGTTTAAGGGTAAAATAATATTTCTTTCTTGAGATTCTGAATTTCAAGTAAACATAATGCCCAAGTTTCATCCATATGAGATAAGGCAGGTGAGATGTGTGCCTGGTCTAATACTTTAATTCTGAGGTGACTCACAAAGACTTCCTGGTCCAAATTTCTCACTGAAAGAAATGACCAGAGACAGCTTTCTAAGAAATGACCAGCCACAGAACGGCTGCTATCAAAATGTCTACAAACAATAAATGCTAGAGAGGGTGCGGAGAAAAAGGAACCCTCTTACACTGTTGGTGGGAATGCAAACTAGCACAGCCACTATGGAGAACAGTGTGGAGATTTCTTAAAAAACTGGAAATAGAACTGCCATATGACCCAGCAATCCCATTGCTGGGCATACACACTGAGGAAACCAGATCTGAAAGAGACACGTGTACCCCAGTGTTCATCGCAGCACTGTTTATAATAGCCAAGACATGGAAGCAACCTAGATGCCCATCAGCAGATGAATGGATAAGGAAGCTGTGGTACATATACACCATGGAATATTACTCAGCCATTAAAAAGAATACATTTGAATCAGTTCTAATGAGGTGGATGAAACTGGAACCTATGGTACAGAGTGAAGTAAGTCAGAAAGAAAAACACCAACACAGTATATTAGCACATATATATGAGCTTTAGAAAGATGGTAAGGATGACCCTATATGTGAGACAGTAAAAGAGACACAGATGTAAAGAATAGACTTTTGGACTCTGTGAGAGAAGGTGAGGGTGGGATGATTTGGGAGAACAGCATTGAAACGTGTATATTATCATATGTGAAATAACTCGCCAGACCAGGTTTGATGCATGAGGCAGGGTGCTCAGGGCTGGTGCACTGGGATGACCCTGAGGGAACACATGTACACCCATGGCTGATTCATGTGAATGTATGGCAAAAACCACCACAATATTGTGAAGTAATTAGCCTCCTTAAATAAATAAATTGAATTGATTAATTTAATTAAATAAATAAATGAATAAATCAAATTAATAAATTTCAAAAAAGAAAGGAAAAAAAAAATAAAGAAATGACCAGTCAATTGATCAAGCCAGGATGCTGAACCAAGAGACATCCCCATGAGAGGAAGACACACAGTCTGTGGCACATACTGGTAAGATCATTCTGTATAGTGGATGCAGACAGATGTGCTCAGATTCTCTCTGTTAGGAAATTTAATGAAAAAATAGACAAAATAAGAATAACAACACAGAAAATAGGAGGATTTTAAGTAGAATCCATTAGGCAATAAAATCAGTGAGTAAACAGGAGCCATCAATTAGAAGCAAAACAAGAGTAGGAAGGAGACAGGGGTCCCCAACCTCTGGGATCTAATGCCTGATGATCTGAGGTGGAGCTTATGTAAAAATTATAGAAATAAAGTGCACAATAAATATAATGCACTTGAATCATCCTGAAACAATCCCCCCACTCTGGTTGGTAGAAAAATTGTCTTTCAGAAAACTGGTCCCTGTTGCCAAAAAGGTTGGGGATCACTGATTAGAGGTAAAAGAGAGTAACTGAAAGAACCTATAGATACTTCTGTAAGTAGAAGAGCATTTTTGTCATTGAAAGTCACTGGGATCTGAGTGATATTCCAATTCTTCTTAAGATATATCTTTTTTTGACCCCAGATATGTGTCTTTACATACAGAAGAACTATACAAAAAAGATCTTCATGAACCAGATAATCACGATGGTGTGATCATTCACCTAGAACCAGACATCCTGGAATGTGAAGTCAAGTGGGCCTTAGGAAGCATCACTTTGAACAAAGCTAGTGGAGGTGATGGAATTCCAATTGAGCTATTTCAAATCCTGAAAGATGATGCTGGGAAAGTGCTGCACTCAATATGCCAACAAATTTGGAAAACTCAGCAGTGGCCACAGGACTGGAAAAGGTCAGTTTCCATTCCAATCCCTAAGAAAGGCAATGCCAGAGAATACACGACTTACTGCACAATTGCACTCATCTCACATGCTAGTAAAGTAATGCTCAAAATTATTCAAGCCAGTCTTCAACAGCACATGAACTGTGAACTTCCAGATGTTCAAGCTGGATTTAGAAAAGGCACAGGAACCAGAGATCAAATTGCCAACATCTGTTGGATCATCGAAAAAGCAAGAGCGTTCCAGAAAAAATCTACTTCTGTTTTCTTGACTACGCCAAAGCCCTTGACTCTGTGGACCACAACAAACTCTGGAAATTTCTTAAAGAGATGGAAATACCTGACCAACTTACCTGTCTCCTGGGAAATCTGTATGTAGGTCAGGAAGCAACAGTTAGAACTGGACATGGAACAACAGACTGGTTCCAAACAGGAAAAGGAGTACGTCAAGGCTGTATATTGTCACCCTGCTTATTTAACTTATATGCAGACTACATCATGAGAAACACTGGGCTGGATGAAGCACAAGCTGGAATCAACATTGCCAGGAGGAATATCAATAACTTCAGATATGCAGATGACATCACTCTTATGGCAGAAGGTGAAGAAGAACTAAAGAGCCTCTTGATAAAAGTAAAAGAGGAGAGTGAAAAAGTTGGCTTAAACCTCAACATTCAGAAAACTAAGATCATGTCATCTGTTCCCATCACTTCATGGCAAATAGATGGGGAAACAGTGGTAACAGTGACAGATTTTATTTTGGGGGGCCTCCAAAATCACTGTAGATGGTGACTGCAGCCATGAAATTAAAAGACACTTGCTCCTTGGAAGAAAAGTTATGACCAACCTAGACAGCATATTAAAAAGCAAATACATCACTTGGCCAACAAAGGTCCATCTAGTCAGGGCTATGATTTTTCCCATAGTCATATATGGATGTGAGAGTTGGACTATAAAGAAAGCCGAGCACAGAAGAACTGATGCTTTTGAATTGTGGTGTTGGAGAGGATTCTTGAGAGTCCCTTGGACTGCAAGGAGATCCAACCAGTCCATCCTAAAGGAAATCAACCCTGAGTATTCATTGGAAGGACTGATGTTGAAGCTGAAACTCCAATACTTTGTCCATCTGATGGGAAGATGACTCATTTGAAAAGACCCTGATGCTGGGAAAGATTGAAGGTGGGAGGAAAAGAAGACAGAGGATGAGATGGTTGGATGGCATCCCTGACTCAACAGACATGAGTTTGAGTAAGCTCTGAGGGTTGGTGATGGACAGTGAGGCCTGGTATGCTGCAGTCCACGGGGTCTCAAAGAGTGGGACACAACTGAGCAACTGAACTGAACTGATACATCTACTAACTTTAGCAATCTGACTGTTCACACATTGGAGTTTTTAAGAGACTAATACAAACATACTGAAGTAATGCCAGAGGTTCATAAATAAAAAATAAAGTGAAGATAATAAAAAAAAATCAAGAGTTTCTCAGAATTATGCAAGATGTTCCTGAAGTACATAAAGCTTCTAGTATTGAATGAGACTATGATCCTGTCAACTGTAAACATCAAATCATTAACAGAGTGGTTCTCAACTGGAGGTAATTGCCCTCACCCCCAGGAATATTTGGCAATGTTTGAAGAAATTTTGGTTGTCATCAAACAGGTTAGGGAGCTTAGCAGAAGGCTAAACATTCTGCAAAGTACAGGACACCACTCCTCAAGACAAAGAAGTCCAACTCAAATGTCTGTAGTGCCAGGTCTGTGTCTAAATATTGATCTAAATCAAGAGAGGCTGGGTCAAAACAAATTGAAGCTTCTTAACTTGAACTAATTCTGGTTAAACTATTTCAAATCAATTTTTACTCTTTTACCTATGTTATTCTACCATAAATATAACTAATCATTATAATTGAAAACATCTAAAACTAAGCAAATAAACCTACAAAACATCATGTCTTCAGTAGCTTATTTAGAAAGATTCTATGTTTTATTCAAGTAAAAGAATTCTGTAAGTAGTTTCTTTGAATTGTGTTACTGCCATTTTGCTGACAGAAGTACAAGGAGAGGCTGAAATGGATGCTTTCTGACAATAGGGAAATCAGTGAAAGTGATGAACTCACAGAGTTTAATCTCTCAAGATTTTTACAAAGCAAAATGTCCAAAGCCTATTTTCCTGTAACTCTGGTACATCTAAATGTGGATATTTTGGCTTTCGGCAGACTGATGACTCATTTGATAGCTGACTTTTTGTGAGTGCTGAATTATATCATTTTAGATATATGAAAATTAAAAAGGAATAGATTAATGTTTATCTAGCATGATTTCAGCTTCAAAGAGTAAAATCCTTTGACAAAGCAAAAAAGAAATCACTCAACTGTCATTTTATGATTATTAGATTCCATCAATACTATTAGAAATGAAAAATTCTGGGGCAGAACAGCCTATTGAACTTGGTGAGTCATAATGTTTAAGAGAAATAAATCAGAAGGTTTACAAATTCACAATAAGGTGAAACTTCTTGCTTTTTTAGAGTGGAGGAAGAAGAAACAGAAAGAAAGAACAGAGAATTCAGACTTTAGTAGGTCACTTGGATATGGAAGGAGCCAACTATAAAGAAACATGAAGTTCTGAAAATAAGCTAGGGAAATATAATTCATTGAATACTTTATGATTTGAATTAATGCTCCAACTAGCGAATTTAAAGAGTAATATATTTTTTCTTTTTTTCCTTGCCAAAATCTGGCAAAGTTGCTATGACTTTAAGTTATGTAGAAATGGAGGCTTAAATAAATTTATAATTGTGTGGGTCATTCAATGAGTGAACAACAGAAAAAGGTTTTGAATCAAGGTCTAGCTGGGAAAAAAAGAGTATATTATTTTTATTTTTTTCAAAAACTTCTTTCCTGAAGGTTGTATGAATTCATTCATGGGTGGCCATAAAGTAAAGAAAACTAACATTCATTGGATATATACTGGATACTGTGCTAATGTCTTTACATGAATTATACAAAATAATGGATATATAATTTATTGGAGAAGTGATCAGGAATAAATAGCAGAATTGAAATAGTTTAGACAAAAGATGTTTTTCTAGTATCAAGAATCCTTGATACTATATTATACATACTGTATTATGGGATGTAATCCAGCCCTAGCATTTGTTAACCAAGTCCTGAAAAGCCCATCAAAATATATTTTTCATAAAATAAAGATAATTTCTGTTCATTACTTAGGTGAGACTTTGAAGGCATCATAGTATCTGCTTAGAGTTGGGAGACTTTGGGCAGCATAGTTAAAGATTTTTGACATCTAGTTTAAGATCGTTCTCTCAATGTTGCGAACTGTTTGAGGGTGGGTAAAATGTTAAATTATAATAGTTTAGATTCAGTGAGTACAGGGA
This sequence comes from Cervus elaphus, assembly GCF_910594005.1. NCBI lineage: Eukaryota > Metazoa > Chordata > Mammalia > Artiodactyla > Cervidae > Cervus > Cervus elaphus. Next base: position 18,630,175 of record NC_057828.1, on the reverse strand, counting down.
GACAGGAATTTAGGACAACCTCATTTGGACAAGTTTATGGGATAAGAAAAGTCACATTAAGGGCTTCCCAGGTGGCGCAGTGGTAAAGAATCAACCTGCAAATGCAGGAGATGCAAGAGATGCAGGTTCAATGCCTGGGTTGGGAAGACTCCCTAGGGGAGGAAATAGCACCCTTTCAGGATTCTTACCTGGAAAATTCCATGGACAGAGGAGCCTAGTGGGTTACAGTCCACGGGGTCGCAGAGTCGGACACAACTGAGTGACTGAGCGCGCGCGCACACACACACACACACACACACACACACACACACACACAAAGTCACATTAACTGGAGACATGTTGCTTCTATTTTAGTTCAAAAATGTTACCAGAAGTTCAGGTTCCTTTTTCTTTCTCCCTACCATCTTATGACATTTATTTTTGTAATTTATTTATTTGTGGCATTTATTTTTGTAATTAAAGGGTAACTTGAACAGTTTTATACATCACACCTGTATCCCAGGAATTAGAAAGATAAAAGAGAAGCAAAAAGGGACCAAGTCTAGATCAGACAAGTCTGCCCCTTTAAAAATGTTTTTTTCAGAAATCACATTGCTTCTCCTCCCCAATCCCCAACTCCACTCCGTGGTCACAACTAGGTAACTACGTCTCCTGTGTAGCTCTAGATAAAAGGAAATGTGTGTGTGTGTGTGTGCATGTGTGTTAGTCACTCAGTTGTGTCCAACTCTTTGTGACCCCATACACTGTAGTCCACCAGGCTCCTCTGTCCATGGAATTCTCCAGGCAAGAATACTGGAGCGAGTTACCACACCCTTCTTCAGGGGATCTTCCCGACCCAGAAATCGAACCCAGGTCTCCCACATTGTAGATTATCTGCCTACATCTGAGCCACCAGAGAAGGAAATGGGGAAGGTAAATGTTGGACTTTATAGCCTCTAAAGCAGAGAAAGGAAGTGAAAAAGGTTAGTGAGTTGATTTTGTTGCTAATACACAATGTTGGTTGCAATTGATTTCAGATGAATAATTCCCTAGCGGGCACAGTTGTTCATATTATAAGAGATTGTACCGAGTCATACTATGACCCCAAGTACTCTGCTGTGTTATGTCCATGCATCACTCCACGAAATTTCACTCCAAGCTTATTTGACATTGATGGTAGGTAACTTATCTGACACAATGAGCCAGCAAATGTCAGAGATGGGATTTAGAACCCAGAACAATTTTTTTTAATATTATTATTGGAATATAATTGGCTTATAATGTTGTGTTAGTTTCTGTTGTACAACAAAGTGAACCAACTATATATATACACATATAACGCCTCCCTCCCCCATCCCACCACTGCGGGTCAGTACAGAGCTGAGCATCTGTACTATACAACAGCTTTCCAGTAGCTAGCTATTTGAGACGTGGTAGTGTATATGTCACTGCTACTCTCCTAACTCATTCCACCCTCCTCTTCTGCTCAACCACGTGTCTACATATCCATTCTCTATGTCTGCATCTTTATTCCCATCCTGCAAATAGGTGAACCCATAACAAATTTTCTCTAAAGCTTGTGCTATGCCCATCATAGCCACTACCTCTTTGGATGTAAAGAGATAATGTACAACTGAAACGGGCATATTAATTGTGATTTATTTATTATTCTATTAATCTTATTATTTATCCCAATTGTGATTCATTTATTATTCTATTATTTTATTAATTATTTATCCTGTTATAATTGTTTTATTAATTATTCTGCACTCAAATACTTTCTCATTATAATCAAACCTTCCTATAATCAGATAAATTGTTTGTCTAGTATCCTGAATATTTTTTTGTCATTTTTTGCACAATAAAGTCTGTCTTTAAAAAAATAGATTCCACCTAATGTGGAACAGGGTGCCATAGTATTTTATCCTACACTGAAGTCAGTGAAATGTAACTTGTGTTATGAGCCATGTTTTTGTCAGCAACTGTTATCACCCAAGGACATATATTCAAAATAATTTAATAATTTTACTTTATAAGTGCAGATGCAAAAATATTTTTAAAAACTCATCTAAAAACAAGTCAGCATGAAATTTTTCATTCTCATATGATATCCCTACAGCTGATTATTTTAAATAGCAATCTCAGTAGAATTTCAAGTTCAGTAAAATCACTTTCTCCCTCCATGCTGCAAAAATCTTTTATGTTTATATTGTAAAATCAACAGAGTCAAAATTAGAAACACTGTGTTGCCTGTTACTTTTTCTGAGGCTGATATGAAAACATAATTTGTAATCCCCTGAGGAAATGCTTAAACCAAAACCAAGCAATCTAACAATAACAAAATATCTATTACAACTGGTGCCTTGCAGATTTTTTTCTTAAACCCACTGCTTCTTGGCTGCTGATTGTAACTCAGAGTTGAAATTCTGACCTGACCTTATAGATTTGTTGGGGAGAGTTTCACCTGCAAATAGATACCTTCCCTTAAATTAAACAAAACACTTGCAAATTAGGTCAGACATTGCTCCCTTACAGAACTGAACTTTTTCATGCGCAGAGCACACAGTTGCCACAAAATGTGACTTGAAAGAGATTTAGGAAGTCATTTTATCAATGTAACTAACCAAAAAAAGCAGCCTCCCCCTAAAAAAGCATTGATCTGTTTTTATGATTGCCATCCTTGATTATTTCTTTAATATAAAGTACATGAAGAACTCTCTAAGTATGGACTATCTCCAAATAATACATTGTGCCATGAGGTACTAATCAATACTTTGTTAGATGAACTATTGTGCATAAGATTGGCTATTTAATCTCTGAGCAGGAACCATAGAGGATAAAAGTCAGACAGAGCCAATATGTTTGGAGTCTTGTTATCACATCATTAGTCTCGTTTATAGACTGTTTTAGAGTGGTCTAACTAAGGGAAGAACTGGCACGTTAGAAAGTCTGCCTTCTCATTAGGGAAAATTTAACATATATGCAAGGCATTCTGGCAATTCTACTATTTCTTTTCCTTCAATACTGTCAGATCTGAATAGCACCTATGATTACAAACAGCCATTGAAAGTATCTTGTTCCCCCAAAGTTCCATAAAACGATCATGGGAGAATAATTAGTTTCCTGAATGTTTGCTTTTAAAGCCTAATTCTGATACCTGCTTATCTCCCTTTCTTCCTTCGTCTGCCCCTTCCTTCTTTCCTTTGCAAAGATTTCATTCTCAAGGTCATTAGGTGGGATCCAGGGAGGTAAGAACTCTGCACTAGAGAGGGGAGCATAGCACAGGAGTTAAGAACCCAAGAGGAGCGTAGCGCAGGAGGGTGGCCGTCCACTAGGTTAGTGAAGAAGGGAGCCAGCACGGAGCCCCAGAGCTGAGATGATGCTACCTGCCCCTGTGTGCCGGAGGCCAAGCAGGCTGAGCAGGCCATTTGCATAAGAGGAGCTGCAATGGTAAATAGGCATTGGTGACATGCAGGAGGAACCTGTCAAAAAAATAAATATATGAGGGATGGTGGAAGTCAAGTTCCTGTCTGCCAGATAAGACATAGTAAGGGAAAAACTAAAATGATTTCTGTGATGTTGATATCATCATGACGTTATGGTTTCGAATATACAGTTGTACCTCGGTATCCACAGTATCCACAGGTGATGATTCCCCAATCTTCTAATTCCAAAATCCACTAACTCTCAAGTTCCTTATATAAAATGGCACTGTATAGTCAGCCCTCCATATGCATGGTTCTGAATCATGGATTCAACCAATTTTATATCATATCCCTGAGGTTGGTTCAATCTGAAAAAAGGAGCCCCCAGGTATGGAGGGCCAACAGTATATACAGAGACAACTATGTGTGGGAGAGGGAAGGACCTAATATATCTTTAGCTCAGTCTGCTGAAAGGCTGTGAAAGCTGAGGATCAAAAGTGACTTGAGAACATGTATATTTTTTTAAATAACATTGCATATCAAAAAGAACCAGAGCTCTTTGAAAAAAATTGCTGATTTCAAAGTTGGAATAGTGAAGACATAAGATAAGCCTGGAATATCTTATTGTAGTAAAAGGTAAGGACTTCCTCTAAGAAAGATTAAGGTTTGTCAAAAACAACTGTAAGTCACCTTGAAGGATCTCTCACAGGCCATTTTGGGGGTAATCTGACCAGCAAAATAAATAATGATAGGTGTGGATTATTATAAACAAAGAGGAATCCATGATTTTTTTTTTACTGAATTAATTATTTTCAGAGGAGAAAAACCTTTCCTTAATTTGCATGCCAATAAAAGACTGTAGATGGAATGAAGGAAAGATGTTGTCACCATTTGGCATCTATGACATTGATTATTTATCCAAGAAACAAAAATAGATGTTAAAGTAATGGGTGAAGATTTGATGAGCAATGTAACAGTCTTAATTGTCTCCCTACAAGATCCTTATAAAGACAAAAGATGACTATACCATGGACAAACCTGGCCAGAAACACTTTATTCAAGGTACCAAGTTTAGCATTATAAGCAAGGGGACAGATTGAAATTGTGTCCTGTCTGATAAAAGGGAAGAAGGAGCCAACATCTTTTCTGTTATTCCTACCAAAACTCTATAACTTACATTGGACATTTCAAATAAATATAATCTAAGGGACATCCTATAAAATAATTGGTCTATAATTGTCACAATATTAAGGTCATCAAAGTCAAACAACTGTTTCAGAGTAAAAAAAAACAAAACAAATAAAAAAACAGCCAAAAAAAAACCCTAAAGATTCATAACCTCTAAGTAAGAGGTGATACTGACTTGATCCTATTTGCTATAAAGGGCATTATGGAGAAAACTCACAAAACTTGGATGAAACTTTTGGATTAGATGTTAATGACCTTGTTTGATTGCTGTGTTGTGACCAGTATACAGAAGGATGTCCTTATTTGTAGTTGGCACATATCGAAGTGTTCAGCTTTGAGAGGGCATCATCTAGGCAACTTACTCTTTTTTTTTTTTTTGCAACTTACTCTTAAGTAGTTCAAGAACAAAAAGGATTTTTAAGATTTTCTTTCTGTAATAGAAGGTTGTGGTTGTATCAAAATAAAAAGACCTGAATTTTGGAGAATTATAATTCCATATAGAAATTGCTTCAATAAATTAACTCTAAAAAATTCGACCCACTCTTTTCCATAAAAACTTCTCTTGGAAGTCAAGGGGAACAAAGTTATTTGAAAATGATTGTATGATAATTGTATCTTTAAGAGTCTAACTGTAGTTGTAGAAAGCTTCGAAGGAGTTCTCATTTAAAAATAATGTTTAAAATGTGTATTTCTAAATGACTCTAATATTATATCTACCAATTACAGTACTTATTCCTTTATAGCTTCTAAAATTAATTTATTTTCCCATTACTCTTTTTCTTTTCTTGGCTGAAATCCATGTTTCCATATCTCTTTAGGCTGTTTAAAGAGAAGCATAGTTCTTTGGATTCTCTTTGAAAGTATTTCTCTGCCATCTCATGGGGCAAGTTTTAATAGGTTAAATTTGCTTACATAAATTTCAATGTAGTTAGTAGCTCAAATTGTAGAAAATAAGACAAAACACACAAAAGGATTATTTCCTAGTTAAGAGGAAAACAATTGATAGAATGTGCTAAGTAATTAAAACTGCTGAGAATCTAAGTAACAAAATACAGTAAAGTTTTAATTATTCATAATAAATTGTAGCCCATCCAATTATTAGCACCTATATTACCTTAAATATTTCAAGCTTGGGTCTAAGAAAAATGTATTAGAACTCCTGATAGAAATACAATATTTAGTCTATGTATTATGTTGCCTTCTTACTACACTTCCTTTAGAATGTTTCTGAGGTTGAGTGTTGTACAAATTGAAAATTAAAATATTTCACCCTGCCATCCATCCTCCCTGTCTCTTAAGAGGCATATGGCTAACATCATATTGTAAAACTCTACTGGAACGAGCTAACTTACAGCTAACAGTTTGCTCCATTGTATCAAATGACTTATTTTGTGTGCCGTATGACAAATACATGATTAATTCTCTTTCTGTACAAGAACTTCTCTGCTTGCGTGGCTTTGAAGGGAAAGGTGCCTTTGAGGATGAATGAGTAAGTTCCATAGAGACAAATAGCCTTGAGGGCAGCAGGTTAACTCACTCAATCTGTAGTGAAGCAGTGCTCCCCTGGAGATGCTCCAAAAAGCCAAGAATCAAAAACAAGGAAGCTTTTAATTTTTGTGTTCAAACCCAGAAAAGTTCAGTGTTTGCTTTTCATAATATTTTTAGGTGTAAGTGACCTGGAAAAGTAATAGGCAATTATTGTGTGTGCTCAGTCACTCAGCCGTGTCCAACTTTTTGTGACCTCATGGACTGTAGCCCACCAGGCTTCTCAGTCCATGGGATTTTCCTGCCAGGAATACTGGAGTGGTTTGCCATTTCCTTCTCCACATCTTACTATAAGACATTATATAAGTATTTTCAAATTTAAAAAGAAAAGCTTGGAAGCATTTGAAGACATGGCTTTCTCACTGCACTCAAATGAGTATTTTACTATGCAATTGTCCCTCAAAATTTTAAAACATGATACTAAAGGAATAAAATTCTATAAATCCATTAGCTAGACTTAACAAAAATCTTGCAGATGAGCATATTTGTCATGGAATTTAATATAGTGACACAGAGATGCTGTATAATTAGATATGCAATATGTCCCTCATGAAAATGAATTCAAAGTTAACTGGGGGTTAAAAATGAGAGAATTTCTGTAAGGAAGCAATTTAGTGTTATCAAAAGGGTACAGAGTTCAGAACTGGAAACCTGGTAATAAGAATCCATATAACATACAAAGTTGCTGCTGTTCAGTCACTAAGTCCTCTATGACTCTTTGCAACCCCATGGACTGCAGCACTCCAGGCTCCTCTGTTCTCCATTATCTCTGAGAGTTTGCTCAGATTCATGTCCATTGAGTCAGTGATGCTATCTAGCATCTCATCCTCTGCCACCTCCTTCTCCTTTTGCCTTCAATCTTTCCCAGCATCAGGGTCTTTTCCAAGAAGTCAGTTCTTTGCATCAGGTGGCCAAAGTATTGGAGCTTCAGCTTCATAACAGTCCTTCCAATGAATATTCAGGGTTGATTTCCTTTAGGATTGACAGGTTTGATCTCCTTGCAGTCCAGGGGACTCTTTAGAGTCTTCTCCAGCACCACAATTTGTAAGAACAATATGCATAGCAGCGCTGTTTAAATAGCCAGGACATGAAAGTATATAGATTACTGAGAGCTTATATGGCCTACTTGCCAGTCAGTGATACATAAGGCAGTAAACTTGCAGTTACTTTGTTCCTCTAAATCAAAGGGTCCTCAAATTCCACACTGACTATTGAATTTCAGGCCCCCCATGTGAGGAGCTGCATCCCCCCCCCCCACACCCTTTTGTGCATGGATGTAGAGTAGTCCCTGTTCTGCTTGTTGACTGATAATCGTGTCAAGTGGAGGGGAAACAACCCTGGAAAAAGTCCACATGCTCCATCTTCCCAATTCTCAGACCAGGATTACAGTTCCTTTTCTGTTTTTGCTCAATTTAGAATAAAGCAGACCAGGATTTTTGGCAAATTACCTAATTTCAACTTTCTCATCTTTAAAATGCCACTGATACAATTTACTTTTCAGAGTATCTGTAGAATTTAAATGAGATAAAAGAAATAGACATTCTTTTATATTTTAAGTTGCAGCAATTACTAGAGTTTTATTTTCTTTCTTTAGCTTTTTGTTAGGTGGAGATGGTCTACTCTACAGTTGAGATTTATGTGCTCCCTCTGAGAATAAATAAATAGCCTCTTTATATGAATTACCATAATATATAATGGTATTGCTTGAATATATTTTACTTTTCCTTCCAGGCTCACTTTTATCTATTTCTTCTAAAACTTTTGCACTTCTGGGAACATGACAACTTCCTGTAATGGTCCTTCTTGCTGTTATTCTCTCTCCAATGACATTCCAAGTTCGTTAGTAACAGTGGGATACATTGTTTTCAAGTATCATCTTTAGTTATCATGCTTGCTTTTAATGAAGAGGTAAAAAATCTGGACTCTTTTGGCTAACAGGATATTGAAAAAATAGCACCATGCAAGAATAGCCCTAAAGTTAGGCCTCAAGAGGACTTGTAGTTCCCATTTTTGATTTCTAGAGTCATGAGACCACCTTATTATGAAAATGTCAGTCTGCTTAATGGTGAGTGAGATTGTGGAGGGAACTCAAAGTATCTAAGCTGACAGTCAACACAAACTGGCTGAAGGTAAATGGAATGCCTTGATTTCTCTGAGCCCCGTTATTATATCAGATGATGCAGTAGTCTTTACGTGTACAAATTCATTTAATTACCATGTCTTACTGTGTTGGAAGCATAAGAGGGGTAATTTTACCTAGTACAGTGTTCAGTTCTGTAAGCAATTCATGGTTGCTTATATTTTCTTCCTTACTACGCAGTTTGTTCTTTGAAAAATGAAATGGTTTTAGGTAAGTATTTTAAATAAGTGAGGAAGTCAAGGATGTAAAGTGAGATTAAATCACGTATTATTCTCATACCCCAAACATGTAGATTGAGAAGATGTACTAGTCTATTCTAAGAGGAGCCAAAAATATGACTCCAAGATTTCTTGCACTTGATTTGAACAGAGACACATTATCCTAAATGGACCTAAGGTGATATAATGATAAGCATATTTAACTACAAATAGGGGAAGAAAAAGAGTGGCAAATTTCCAAGGACTGCTTCTTTTAATATTTTCAACTTAATCTGATTCTGTAATGGCCAAGGCACAAAAAGGTTTGGATAATCCTCTGGGAATTTCCTACTTGTGGCATTTAATCCAAAAACTTATTTTAGAGTTATTTAATGAGTATACGGACTGCAAACCCCTCAGGCTATGCTCCATAAATACTTTCCTTACTTTGGATTTTTATCAGAATCCAGAGATAGTGATTTTTTTTTTTTTTAGAATACATATAGTTGGATTGTCAATATTTTCCTTGTCATTAAATATATGCCATGATGAGTATAACATTTTAGGAAGGACATTGGGTAAAAACATAATGTGTGTTCATGGAAAATGACCACAGAAGACAAGAGAATTGGAGGGTATAACCCAGGGAATAAATTCAAGAAATATAATCTATTTCCCAAATATTTGGTAACCTTTACATAGAGATGCATTAGACTTTGCTGTGTGATCTCAAAAGGCAGAATTTGAAGTTATAGCTTAAAGTTGTAAGAAGTTATATTTCAGCTGAACATATAAATTTATGATACCTCACATTCTGCAAATATGATAAAGACTATTTCAGAGTACCTCAGTGGTTTACAGACTTTGTTATTCAGAGAGGTATAAGTATGCAACAAACTTTTTCACCAATTAAGGAAAAATGGAGCAAGAGGGATGTGTGTGTCTGTAACTGTGTAGGATAGCTCATTAATATTTGCCAATGATTTTTATTGGGAAAATGACCAGTCTTATGTTCATCTTAATTTTCTGTTTTAAAAATGTCCATACTATTTCTGATTACATTTTTGGTTCAAAATATTAATCTTGAAGTTAAAATCTGCAACCTTTGTAGCAGATAATGATTTAGTAATGATGTTCATGAAAGAATTCAAGCAAACAGTATTTGGAATAATCAGCCCATGGGGTCAGTGTAATCCAAAAGTTTTGATTCTCTAACTCAAAACTCACAGTCAATGGATTTAAGTGATAGTGCTCTTTTGTTGTATCATGATCCTAGCTTTCAGACAAGGCTTTTGCTTTGTTACCACAGAACATCTCTTTGTTTTAGACTTAATAGATGCCAAACTCCCTATCATAGATTTGATACCCAGTGGCACAGAAACAAAACCATATAAATAGAATCAGTATTTTTACAATTGAAGATAACTCTCACAATGATTACATAAGGATTTACATTTCCTAAGAGAAATTTTTATTTCATATTTCTAACATAAAATAGTCTATAAGTTGTATGCATTTTTTACATCTGACAGCTAGTTAGTGTCTTAATGACATGCAGCACTTTGGATATTGAACAGATGGCCATATAAACATTGCCAGCAACAATAAATAATGTAATGGGAGTAAAAATGTCCAGACATTATTTGATATTAATGCCATTTTCATTGTCATTCAATTGTGTTCTCATATTTTCTATATTGTTAATATTTCATCAGCTAACATTTGTTTTTCCCTGTAACTATTATATAACTATTTAAAATTTAACATGAAATAGAATTGAAATACATAGTTCATTAAACTTTGAATCTATTTATGACTTGCTTGAGTCTAGGAATCTTATCAAGCAAGAGATATTCCTATTAATAACTAATGCAAGACTGAAACACAGAAGACATCTATATTCTAGCCGTAAAGAGAAAGATAGATCAAAGTGAATTTGCATGTAAAAGGGAAAGCATTAGTGTTATATAAACAATAGTAACAGACTTCTTTACAAAAAAAAACCAAAATAATACACCATGGTTTTTTCTAAATGATGGGAAATATGCTGTATACATATCATGTACCCAATCTCTCCTTTCCCCCAAATAATATCACTAATCCTCCAGGGCATTTTCTCTCCAGATGAACCAAATGTAGCTTCAGAGCACACCTCATATTAATGCTCTGAACAGCCACTACCAATCCATGAGGATTGACACTCCAGTTAAAATCAATTTACCTTTCTATTTGTTACCCCAAAAAGATCATTAGAAGCTAGAAATCCATTCTGGAATACAAACATGAATTTAGCAAACAGCCAGAAGCTTGGATGGTGAAGTTGCCTGTACTCTACAACAGAATAGGTGAGTTTCTGAGGCCTAAATTTATCCATTAGTTTAAAGGACATGTAATCTATGAAGATGAAGGATATTCTTTAGTTCAGCCTACTGCTTTCAAAAGTCATTATTGAAAACACTTAAGAAAATCAAAGCCATTTTTAAACAATTTAAAGCAAAAACTGGTAGATTTTCCACAGTAAATAACTTCTCTAGATTGGGCATGGATGGTAGAAAAATGACATTATGCCTTTCAGAGAACTAAGAATTCCCCCTTAATGCCCATCACATTTCAGTCACCACTGTAAATACAATAAACAGTATCCTTCCTCATGGATCTTACTTTTTAGCTGAGGGACAGTAGGAAACAAACAAACAAATAAATAAGACATTTTACATAGTGAAAAGGGCATCCCCGATGGCTCAGCAGTAAAGAATCTGCCTGCAATGCAGGGGTCACAGGAGATGCTGGTTCAATCCCTGGGTCGGGAATATCCCCTGGAAAAGGGAATGGCTACCCACTCCAATATTCTTCTCTGGAGATTTCCATGGACAGAGGAGCTTGATGGGATACAGGTCTCAAAGAATTGGACACAACTGAAACAACTTATTAATAGCACAGCATAGCACATAGTGAAAAGTGCTCTGATAGAAATTCAACAAAATAAGGAAATAGAGAGCAAGTAGGGGTGTGGGGCTGCTAAGATGCCAGGAAGTCCTCTCTGAGGGCTGAGAACTAAATTACGAAAAGGAAGAGCTGGAACATTATATAAATATTAATGGTATTGTCACTAAATAAGGGCTCCTAGTTCTTATTGAACTATTAGTATTGTTTTGGTAAAACTGTTTTTGTGGAAAAGAATGGAAGAAGAGAAGTGCAAAAATAGAAAATGGTATGTGCAAAAGACATGGAGCAGGAATGACTCAGTATATTCCTTTGCAAAATAAAGAAATGACATTAATCATTGTTCACAGAGGCTTTCAACTGCCTACAATTGATACAGAATGTTTACTTCAAGTGGAACAAATTCAAGATTGAATGGATTACAACCCACTGCATATAGATTGCTAGCATGTTGCTATTTCTTTTTCAATATTATTATTCAAGCCACTATTACTAGAGGTAGATATTGCTTCAGTGAATAAGCCCACATCTTACTTTACTGTCTACCATAACAGTCTGTCTAATCATTGGGACACAAATTTTACTTTCAGCTGAATGTCAGTAGCTCATACTTGGTTCAGGGTTATTAAACATCTCTCAATTATGTAATATTTTATCAAACAAATTAGAAACATTGTAAAAATTCATAATTAGTCTAATTACTGTCTGAAGCAGTGGTCAGCAAACCACCCAACACAAGCCAAACTTGATTTGCAGTCGGTTTTGTTAGATAAAGTTTATTCAGACCAAAGCCAGCGCCATTCATTTACATTTTGTTGGTGGCTATTTTCTTCCTGCAACAGGCAGAGTTGATCAGTTGCAACAGAGACCATATGGCCTGCAATTCTTAAATGTTCACTACCTGGCCCTTTACAGAAAAAGTTTCCAAACACCTTGTGCGAAGTACTTCAGTAATATTGGAGGACATTTAAGGCACCAGTGTGTTTCATCAAAGCTCTCAGTGATAATTTCAGTCCTTGAATTATATTGCTACTTATTTTCATCTACTTTCCACCTCTCCACTTCACCTGAGCCAAGTCAATTAATTTTGTTTTCAGTTCTGTAGAAATAAGAGCCTTTTAAATTTATTCTGCAAAAATATTTTCTTTGTTTTCTAAGCCAAAATTCAACTTGCTTTCCGCACCAACCAGATTAGGTCTCTCTCTTTCTCACTCTCTCTCTCTCTCTTTTTTTTTTTTCTTTTTAACTTCCATTAGGTTAGAAATACTTTCTCTTTATCCCTCTTCTGGAACAATTTTTAGAAAATATGACTCAAATTTATATAGTAGAGTGCCTATATAGGCTAAATTTCTGCTGTCAAAGTGGAAAAGGAGCCTTGGATCATGAAAAATACCTTAGTCCTGCTTGGAGGGTAAGAATCTTACTGGGTTAAGTGAGATCCATTCACCCATGATCAGGAATTGTGGCTGTTCAGCTCAAATGAGCAATTTGGGAGGGATTTGCTTCATCAGATGATTTCTGATAACTAGAAAAGCAGATACTTATCTCATTTTTTTTTTTGTTATTTTACTTTTTGAAGTTGAACTATAGTTAAGTGAAAATGTTGTGTTAATCCCTTGAATATAGCAAAGTGATTTGGTGATATATATATATATATATAAAACTTTTCAGATTTTTTCTATTATAAGTTACTATTACAAGATGTTGAATATAGTTTCCTGTACTATGCAATAGGTGTTTATCTATTATATATGTAGTAGTGTGCATCTGTTAATCCCAAACTCCTAATTTACCCTCTCCTCCCCACCCTTTCCCTTTTGATAACCATAAATTTGTTTTCTGTCTGTGAGTCTCTGTCTTGAAAATAAATTTGCTTGTATCATTTTCTTTATATTTTACATGTAAGTGGTATCATATGGCATTTTTCTTCTGTCTGACTTATTCCACTTGGTGTGATAATCTCTTGGTCCATTCATATTGCTGCAATGGCATATTTTTATGGCTGAGTAGTATTCCATTGTACATATGTACTACGTCTTCTTCATTCATCTGTCAGAAGACTCTTAGGTTGCTTGCATGCCTTGGCTATTGTAAATAGTAGTGTACCTATCTTGTTTTCCATTTGGAAGATTACCTTAAGAGGGCCCACATTGGGAAGACTGATACTTAGAGACGGTTGTCAGAATCGGGACTAACATCTTGCTTTATCGCTGCACTTTAACTCTCTTCTTAAAGTAACTTGGTCACCTGAAAGGCAGCAAATCAAAGGCAGAGTCAGAATCTTGCAGTTAAGTCCCAAATTACATCATATACAAATGTATGACTTGGCCTAGTTGTTTACTTTTTCTTTTTTAAATTATCTGTGGGATAAGGGCAAAAATCAAGAGAATCCTTTTCACATATCCATCTTTTGCAACAATGTGGAAGACTTTGAGCACATTACACTTAATGAGATAAGAGAAAAGCAAGTTCTGGATGATATTACATACAGGTGGCATTTAAAAAAGTCAAATTCATAATAAATAGAGCAAAATGGTGGCTACCAGGGCCTGGGGGATAAGGATATTGTTTAAGGTCCAAACTTGCAATAAGTAGTAAATAAGCCATAGAAATGTAATGCCCAGTATAATGAATATAGACAACAATGTTGTGCTGCAATGCATTAAGTATCGCTATACTTAATGATGTAATGCATTAAGTATCACTATAAAGGCATTCATATTACAATATATAAGCCTAGCAAAATAACATGTACATTTTATTTTGTTTTTATTTTTTTAATTGGAGGAAGATATACATTTTAAATTTATGGAATTTTATATGTATATATACTATTAAAAAAGAATCCTTGTTATTAAAAATAGCATACTAATATTGTCTAGCAAGATATTTATAAAAATATTGACATTATAATTGCTTCAAATAAACAGTACTCAAAATCATAAATGTTCAGTGAAAGGAATAATCATTTGTACATGGTCAAAAATTTATAGAGTCTGTGCTAGGTCTTATAAAATTAGGATTTTGATGGTAACTGATAATAGAGTGCAAAGTATTTCAGGCTTAAAATTACTTTTTTCATTCATTCATTTATTCAACAATTATTTATTAAGCAATTTTTTCATGTAGAGTCTGTGCTTGGCTGTGAATCAACAGTGGTAGGCCAGAGTTGATGCTGATATTCTTAATAGAGTTTACTGTCAAACTGAAGGATTGGTCAATAAACAAGTAAAAACAGAAAGAACATATGCAATGAAAGAGAATGTAGCTGAGAAGAAAAGCACAGAAAAAAAAAATCAACTAAGGGGGAAATGGGAAATAGACATCAATGTATTCAAATTATTTTTGTTTCATGCTTTAAGAAATTGAATTTTTCATATTACATTTGCTCAGCAATTACAGATATTGTCAAACAAAGAGTGTGTGTATGTGCATTTATATTTATCTTTTGAAAAAAAAAAAACAAAACAGTTCATTTTGTTTTTTTCTGAATTGCATTTGTCATTCATTGACTTTGTGCTAGCTCTTTTATCTTGTTGATTATTATGCAAACATTGCCTTGAAAATGGAAAGTTATAATATCTTATACGGTATGATTTGCTCATACCGTATGATTTGCTCAGTCGCTAAGTCATATCCAGCTTTTCGTGACCCTGTGGACTGCAGCCCACCAGCCTCCTCTGACCATGGGATGTCCCAGGTCAGAGTTGGGTTGTCATTTTCTTCTCCAGGGGATCTTCCCAACCCAGGGATTGAACCCAAGTCTCCTGCCTTGGCAGGTGAGTTCTTTACTACTGAACCACCAGAGAATCCCTTTATACAGTATGGTATGGTGCTTTAAACTATGTATCTCAGACTGTTTTAAAAGTTCAAGTACTACGTTTATTATTTTAACAATTTATTTAGCTCCTGCTGTGTCCTTATACTGGTCTAACCCTTGGTAGGCATGCATGGCCCTTGCTTTCTTGGCATATATATTACAGGGAGCGAAAGAAAGCAAAAGAAGTAAGCGACAAGCATTTAAGAAAATTTCAAGATGCTTTCAGATAATAGAAATAAAATGGAGAGATATGATGTTGATTAAGACTTGGATGGGAATAATAGTTTTAATATTGAGGGTTCAAAGCAGATGACTCTGGAAAGAGAATACAGAGCTGAAGCTTATTAACTTAGTCCATCGGTGGGCCAGGCAGAGCAAGCACAGACTGAATAGAAGAAATAGCTTGAAAACATCAATATAGGCATGGATTTTATGTTTTGCAAATGTAAAATAATCAGAGTGATTGGACAATTGTGTCTAGAGGAGAAAGTAATAGTAATTGTCAAGAGAATTGCTGATCCTGGATACCATGGTAAGGCGTCTGCATTCATGACAGAGGATGAGATGGTTGGATGGCATCACCGATTCAATGGACATAAGTTTGAGTAAACTCTGGGAGATAGTGAAGGACAGCGAAGCCTGGCATGCTGCCATCTAGGGGTCACAAAGAGTCAGACACGATTTAGCAACTGAACAACATTCATTTTAAATAGGATCTTAGGCTATTATAAAGCGTGCATTGACAAAACCAATTTATATTTTTAAGATACTTCAGTTGCTTCATACAGAAAGTTGTGGGGAGGGCAAAAGCAAAGAAACCATTGTGAGGGTGGAGTCATTGTACTTATTGAGTTAAGAGAGGCGAAACATTTGGACCAGGGCATAATGGGTTTCCCTGGTGGCTCAGTGGTAAAGAATTCACCGGCAATGCTGGAGATGCAGTTTCAATCCCTGGGTCAGGATCTCTTGGAAAAGGAAATGACAGCCCACTCCAGTATTCTTGCCTGGGAAATTCCATGGACAGAGGAAGCAGACTGGCCACAATCCATGGGGCTGCAAAGGAGTCAGACACAACTTAGCAGCTATAACAACAAATAGCATAACATGTAGAGAAACATGAAATGTGGGTATGTTATAGATGAAGAGCTGTCAGGATGTGATGATGGAGAAGATGTAAAAGAGGAAAAAAGTAAGAATTAAACAGCTGTTAGTTTTCTTCTAACAATAAAAGGGAAAATAATGTCAATTATGGAGAAGTGAAGAGATGTAAATTTGGGATTTGGAAGTTTACATATCAATATTCAGGATGAAAGTTCTAAAGAGGATGTGTAGATTAAGAAGAAATAAACAAATCAGCACCAAATCTTGAGGCATTCCCATATTTAAAAGTTGGAAGAAGAGGAAGAGCCACATGTAGAGAACAAGAATGTTGACCATTGATAAGGGATGAGAATCAGTCAGGGGTGGTGGGGGGGCAGAGAAATCAAGAGAAGAAAGGGTTTCAAGGAAGAAGAAATGAATCAAATCAGGTATTCCTGTCTGATCTACTGAGGTGAGATACTGAAGGGACCATTGGATTTTGCAGTATGGCGTTCAGGTGACAAAACATTTGTCAGGGAAAATATAGGGACAAAATGTTTTTAGAGAAGGTAGAAGAGATAATAATTGGGAAGAAAGATGCAGAAAGAAATAAAAGCAGGTATTTGTAAAAATCTTGGTACTTCCCTGGAGGTCCAGTAATTAAGACTCTGTGCTTCCAAAGCTCAGGCTGCAGGTTCAATCCCTGGGGTGTGGCCAAAAAAAAAAAAGAAAAAAAAAAAACAAACAGAAATATCTTAATTAATCTCAGAATTCTGCCTTTAACAATATGCCTTTTGTAACATATTATAATATATATTCAGTGGAAATATAAAACAAAATTTATTATTTTTGAATGTGTAAACTATAAACCACAATAAGTTCATACCTTTAAATATTGATGTCAGGAATAATTAATTAACTCTAAAGGGAAATGAAAGTGTCACACCACTTTGGTATATTCTCTACTAACCCATCTTTCCATTTTGTCAGAAGAAGAGCTTTAGTTCTCAAATTTTATTTCATAAAGCATGCTTAAAAAGAAAATATTAAATGTTTTCTTAATTTTAGGATTTAATTCCATGATGATAAGAACATAGAAAAGTACTTAAAGAGTTATAATAATTCATGATTTATGGAGTATTAGGTTAAAATATGCAAGCTGATATTATACAACTAGATTTACACAGTATGCCTGTAAGAATGCCTGGATTCTTGATTCCTTTAGAAGTGATTATGTACTGCATTTATAATGGTGCTACAGAATATGCACTGTACAAGCTAGAAATACAATTTTAAAATGTAAATAAAATAGAACTTTGTATGTTATATAAGTATGCTTTATCTGTTAAATGTGATTCAAAACTTTGAAATATTAATTCATCGAGATCTCCATTAGCTATGTGATCTGTACTAATCAACATCCAGTTTCTTAAAATAATCAGAATTATAGTATTGTACCTTATTTCATTAGTACTCATAGCTGAGGAACTGCATGTAACCTTTTTATATTACAGAGGGATGGATTTATGGCATGATTACAGCTGTTTTCAAATCAAGTATTTCACTTTAATATTTGCAGCAAAAAAAAAAAAAAATCCTCTGTTCCTTTGATGGATTTCCACTGCTGCTCTACCTACAAAATAAATCACAGATATTTTGATATTAGAACCCTCTGAAAAGTAATCCAGAATATTTGAAAAATGTTAGTATAATACTACTAATTTGTTTTGCTTCCTGTTAATAATAAGAGCTATGTGGTGATTATGGGATGTTAAGATCTAGAGTACAACTTGTAAGTGGAACTTGAGCCATTATAAATTATGCTGCTTCTTTTTATGCTACTGTAGTTAAGAGATCCCTAACATGTCCATTATAAATCTTTATCTTTGGGGCTTTCATATATCACACAGTGGTTTTGAAATATGGCATAAAACACTACAGTTTGGGAAAATATAACTTTTCAGAATATCCAGAGAAAAAATTGCAAATAGGATATTTCGTATTTATGGCCTTGCTATTAACGATAACTTCACTTAAGCTAAATTTTGAAAATAATATCAAGATATATGTTGCCAGAAATTGTGAAAGGTCTGAACTGCCACCCTACTTACCCAGTATATATCAGAAACACAAACCTGGGTCAGAGTAAAGAACTGTTATACTTACAGCACAATCAATAGCCTAAATAACATTGCATTGTCTGTTCCCCCATGCGCAGCAATCCAGAAGAGCTACATTATGAAAGCCAAATGGAAAAATACCTTGTGCACATGGCGGGCTCACTCCACAGGTGAAGGTTAGGAAACGCACATTTTCTTCATTTTTAAAGAAGAAAGAGGTCACTTTCCCTCCTCCCATTCTGAGAGAGTTGTTTACTGGGGAATGTAAATTTTGGCTCTTGCACAGATAAGAAAAAGTTTGTTGCATCAAAGTAATTGTGGGACCATTAGGCTGCAGAAATAATACTCACAGCATGTGAAAAGTAAAATATTTCTAGAAGTGAAGGCAAACATTCTCTGTCTTTATAATGTTCGTAGGGTGTACGTTTTTCACTACTCAGGAAGTTGAAACAAGCACTGAGAAAGTCAATGAAGATTTATTTTCCCACAATATACAGACCATAAAATTTTGCCTTATTTATTATCTTATAATAGCAAATATCTTCCTTAAATTTTGCAATAAGTACTACAATTTTATCAAAAAGATTATTTTAGACATGCATATTTTATTTATGGTATATGAATTATATATGCTAAATAATTTTTCTAGGTTTAAAATTATATGGTTTACAAAGAGCTTCTGGAGGACAATTTTTATTTTAAACAATGAGAAATGAAACTTTTAATTTTATCTACTAATTCATATGAAATCAATAAACTTAACTTGGATAAAAATAAAATTAAATTCAAGGTTATTGAGCTTTAAATTTTATATTTAATTTATTTTAATTTATTTTTAATAGCTTTATTGAGGTTTTCTCTGTCCATGGGGATTCTTCAGTATCTTGCCTGGAGAATCCCCATGGGCTGAGGAGCCTGGTCGGTTATGGTCCATGGGTTCACAAAGAGCTGGATATGATTGAATGACTAAGCAGAAACAGCAGAGGTGTAGGGCTTCCTTGGTGTCTCAATGGTAAAGAATCTGCCTGCCAATGCAGGAGACATGGGTTTGATCCCCTGGTCGGGAAGATACCCTGGAGAAAGAAATGGCAACACACTCCAGTATCCTTGCCTGGGAAATTCCATGGACAGTAGAGCCTGGCAAACTACAGTCCATACTGTTGCAAAGGGTTGGACATGACTTAAGAGACTAAACAACAACAAAATTGAAGTATAGTTGATATTCAAAGATCTCACATGTTTAATATGTACAATTTAATGAGTTGGGACATTTGCAATCCCCCCAAAAGATATGTGTATTTAGATAATTGTTTTTATGTAGAACATATTCACTTGAAGATTTCTTTGAAGAGAAATAAAAATGGTGCTCACAATTAGAGGTAGAAGTGAATATTACATAGAGGAATACATGTAGATATAGACAGCCAAAATAAAAATGTTTTATTCCAATGCCCCTATTGTGGTATTATGCATTGCCATTATATGTCAATATTTAAGCCTGACAAGGCATCATGATTATGTTCTATATACAAAATAATCCCCTTTTCTACAACGTAGGTAGTAGAGATAACATGGTTCTAGAATCAGCATGGCAAAGTTGGAGTCCTGATTTATTACAATTTCAGATACTGCATCAGTTTGCACTGTACAAAAACAACAATTTGGTTCTCAGATGTTGTTTGAAAGTTGTTTTGAATATACAGCTAACAGACTTTTTTTTAAGGCTTCCTATAATTCGAAGTGCTGGTATGCCATTTACTAATCTCTTCTGAAATCATCTGGGCTTCCCTGGTGGCTCAGATTGTAGAGCGTCTGCCCGCAATGCGGGAGACCGAGGGTTCGATCCCTGGGTTGGGAAGATCCCCTGGAGAAGGAAATGGCAACCCACTCCAGTATTCTTGCCTAGAAGATCCCATGGACAGAGGACCCTGGTAGGCTACAGTTCATGGTGTCATGAAGAGCTGGACACGACTGAGCGACTTCACTTTCTTTCTTTCTGAAATCATCTGCTGCTGCTGCTAAATCGCTTCAGTCGTGTCCGATTCTGTGCGACCCCAGAGACGGCAGCCCGCCAGGCTCCCCCATTCCTGGGATTCTCCAGGCAAGAACACTGGAGTGGGTTGCCATTTCCTTCTCCAATGCATGAAAGTGAAAAGTGAAAGTGAAGTCGCTCAGTCATGTCAGACTCTTTGAGACTCCATGGACTATAGCCTACCAGGCTCCTCCGTCCATGGGATTTTCCAGGCAAGAGTACTGGAGTGGGGTGCCATTGCCTTCTCCGTGAAATCATCTAGATGTTATCTTTTTCAACAAAGAGCTCTGAATTACAAACACAAGCTTGTGTTTCCTATTAGAGGAGTGTGGTGATTTATATTAATTTTTGAGAACTGGTATGTTTTAGTAGATGTATGCTAAAATGGATATACTGTATAATTAAAGTGTAATTTTTGTGAAATAACATTTTACTCTCTTATATACTCTGATTCAGGTTTATTGTTGCTGTTAAAGCATGTGATGTGTGCTCAGTCACTAAGTCATGTCCAACTCTGCGACCTCACAGACTACTTCTTGTCAGGCTCCTCTGTTCATGGGATTTCCCAGGCAAGAACACTGGATTGGGTTTCCATTTCTTCCTCTAGGAGATTTTCCCAATCCAAAGATTGAACCCACGTCTTCTGCATTGACAGGTAGATTCTTTACCACTGAGCCACTTGGGAAGCACCAGTCTGATTTGGGACAGGATGCTAAACTTCTGTCCAAACCTATAGAACAATACACTTTTCACTAGGGTTTATACACCTAAGTAGAAATAAATATTCTAGACAAATACTGTTCCTCAGTTCTATATAGTGTTTCAAAGGATTGTATTGGAAGTCAAGACTTATTTATGTACATTTTTAAGTTGGAATCTCAGCGGATTATCTTTTACATACAATTGATCTAAACACATCTTTCCTTTCTTTGACATGAGAAGAAAAATCAGAGGACCCAAGCAGTTCATTGAGGTAGCCTGACTCTTGTTATTTCAGTGCTTTGACCTAATGTTGTACTTCTCTGTTCAGAACTGCTTGACAAACACCTGGGAATAATGTCAAAATATTTGAAGATTATAAGGAAAAAGAAGATAAAGATTTGAGCTTTGTCTTTCTAGCTTTTTCTCCTTACACTAGTGGATACAGTTCAGAGAAATAAGAATAAATCAAATTATTTAAATATGCTGTTTATAAGGGCTCTGTATCAACCTAGAGGCGTGGGATGGGGAGGGAGCTGGAACGGAGGTTCAAATGGGAGGAGACATATGTATACCTATGGCTGATTCATGTTGAGGTTTGACAGAAAACAGCAGAATTCTGTAAAGCAATTATCCTTCAGCAAAAAAATAAACAAATTTGAAAAAAATATGCTGTTTATATTTTGAGATTATAGATGTGATAAATATTTATGGTGAGAAAATTCAAAAATTCATCATAGTACATTTAAAAAACACATAACCGTCCACCCAAAATTGACCAAACATGCCATAAGTACTTAAAGATATTCACTGTTAATAAAATCATCCAATGCATCTATCTTCAAAATATAGACATATGTAAAGACATGAATATCAATATAAAATATGTTTATACATATACTTGTATTATATATATGTACTTATATATTCTGCAATTTAGATTATGAACATAGTATTAAAATCTGCTAGGTCATAGCATCGTATCATAACTCACTTCGTGAAAAACTGTTTCACATTGTTTCATCAAGAACATTTTTTTACTTAACATTTGCTTGTATGAACGTATAAACATTGATCTGAATAAACATTATTCTACTACTAGGTATTTTTCTTGGAGAAGGCAATGGTACGCCACTCCAGTACTCTTGCCTGGAGAATCCCATGGATGGAGGAGCCTGGTAGGCTGCAGTCCATAGGGTCGCTAAGAGTCGGACACGACTGAGCGGCTTTACTTTCACGTTTCACTTTCATTGGAGAAGGAAAGGGCAACCCACTCCAGTGTTCTTGCCTGGAGAATCCCAGGGATGGGGGAGCCTGGTGGGCTGCCGTTTATGGGGTCGCACAGAATCGGACACGACTGAAGCGACTTAGCAGCAGCAGGTATTTTTCTACCTATATTATTTTATATCCTCTCTAGTTATTAAAAAAGCACAGATATGAGCATTTTTTTATTTAACTGCCACATGAATTTTAAATTATTTTCTTAAATATCTAGAGTTTGTCCATCAAAGTGTCTGTAATTTATAAGAAACTTTGGCAAATACTATAACATTAACTACAGACAGGTTAAAGTGATTTACTTTGCTAATATGGGACTACAAAACTGGACATTTATTATACTCTCATGAACACTACATGTTATTTTTGAAAATATTTTCTTCCTTTGGTAATATAAAAGTGTCATTTAATCTGTGCCAAGATGTATGTTGGGCTTCCCTGATGGCTCAGCAGGTGAAGAATCTGCCTGCAATGCAGGGGACATGGGTTCGATCCCTGGGTCAGGAAGATCCCTGGAGAAGAAAATGGCAACCCACTCCAGTATTCTTGCCTGGAAAACCCCATGAACAGAGGAGCCTTTTGGGTTACAGTCCAAAGGGGTGTAATGAGGCGGACATGACTAGGCACGCAGGCATGGCATGATGTATGTTGGAACAATGAATGTCATGTCGTGTATACTATAATGTGTTTCAATAAATAGTAATTTGTACATTTCTGTCATACGTTACTGGTTGTTGAAGTTCTTCTTCTGTGGATTTTATGAACTTTCCCATAGAATAATTAACCTGTTGTTTTCCAAAATTTCTAAGGGCATTATTTGTCATATCTGTGGAAAAGTCTTAGCAATTTCTTATTGACATTTTTCTTTCATTCACTTGTTATGAAATCTTGATTTGAAAATTCAAAAAATTGCAAAATATAATGCAGTTCTTTCTGATTTTTAAAAAGTATTTGATGTTTAAGATCCTCTTTGATTGTGAAATCAGACAAATTTTCCATTTACAATCCTAATTGTTTTCTGCTCATATAAAGGTGCTGAGGGTTTACATAGTCTGTGATTCTGTTTCTTTACAGTGTTCTCATTAATGGCTTCATTTCTCTGAAAATGTTTACTTTTATTCATTCTGTTTTTATGTGTTGAGTTACTTCTTAGTTACAAAAAAGTTAATAGTACTGTACCCTCCAGACTTTTGTTCATGTGATTTATGAGTCCATATGTGTATAAATATATATGTGGATTACATGTATTATTTTATGGAAACAGCAAAAATAAAATCAAACAACTTGAAAGAAGTATGCCAATTACACTATTGTAATTTTATTTACTTTTTCCTTTTTTGTAGAGAAATAAAAGTTAGAAATTTTTAAATGTATAATAATTGATTCAATCAGTAAATAAACAGTGACAGACATGATAAACATGGTATCGGCTAACTTGCAGGTGTCCCATGGTTCTAAAATTTAACCAATTCAATACAAATTTCATGTCAGATTTCTCTGTTTCCTATGTATACATAAGAATATGTATATCTTTCTTCTAATTATCTTTGATTGTCTGACAGCAACCACTATCAACATCATGACAGCAAACAAGAGAAATTTACTTGACAAAACTATATACCCACTTATGCATACAGATAATGAATAATTGAATAATACATAATAAATTGGGAGAAGTGACAGTTCTTTTCAAAGGAAGATTTGAATTAATAAATGTAAAAGGAATAATGGAAATAGAAATCATCTTAAGTAAATACTAGTATAAACGAGCACTGCAATTAGAATTAACAATAGATATATTAGTCTAAAGTTACCTCCCCATAAGAGACTTACTCATCAAAAGGGAATATTCAATAATGTTATAACTGGGGAACCTTGGAAGACAGCACACTTATCCAGTGATCAAAGTTAGCCTCACCAATAAGATAAATATACCCTAACTGGACTCTGGGTGTGAGGTATAGAGAAAAGTGTCACAATACTGCTTTTTTATTCTTGCCCCAAATGAACAAACTCCCATATAATCATGAGAAAACATCAGACAAACCCTACCTAAGGAGCATTCCACAGACTATCTGGTCGGTATTCTTCAAAAGTGTCAAGATCACAAAATAAAGAAAAATCGATGTACTGTTACTTGTTAGATGAGACTAAAATGACATGACAACTAAGTACAACGTGTGCTCCCAGAGTGAATCCTGGACCTAGAAAAGGACAGCGCTGGGAAACCAGTGAAATTCAAGTGACTTCTGTCATTTAATGACAGCGTATAAATGTCAGTTTCCAAGTTGATATAATTGCACCATGGTTGTATAAGAGATTATCATTAGGAAAAGCTTGGTGAAGGATATAAGAGAGAAATATTATATTTGCAAGTCTTCTGTAAGTCAAAATTACTTTAAAGCAAAAAGTTTAAAAATGACTTGAAACCTAGTGACAATAATGGGTAGTACTTTCGAGATTTGCTGTATTCCCTGATGGTTCCAAGTATTTCTTATACATTAATCATTTAACCTCAAGATATGTATTAGATGGGTACTATTATCAACTCCACTTAATAACCAAGCAAATAGGTACAAACTGATTAAGAAGCATAACCAGCCATGTGAAACAACACTTCAAAGGTAGGCAGGTGATTGCCCTCATTGGTGCTCTTAACAACTCCAGTACATACTGCTAATTAATTTATCGTATTACTATACTTAATATGTTGATTCTGTATAATTTAATATTCATAAATTTGAAATATTTTCAGATTGACTATATTTTTAATAAACTTTATTTTTAGAACCATTTTATTTATTTATTTATTTTTTTCTTCTTTTTTTCTTTTTTTTTTTTTTCCTATTTAGTATTCTATATGTGGGAAGACGCAAGCCTCTGGGCTCACTGAATGCACTTCTTTCATATGCATCTCAGCTCTTCGGGGCCAATCCTGTTTCCTTGTTCACCTTCCTTCATTCCCCCACCTTCTCAGAAATCATCTTTGCGGGGAGGGGGGCGGGATTGGCAGCATCCACTGGATCTCAGTTTTGGGAGCTCTCATTTACATTTGGAGGCCAAAAATCACTGATGGCGGTGACATTTCTTGTTTATTAATACTTATTAATATTTTCATTTCACATGCTGAAGCTGAAGCTTCAGTATTTTGGTTACCTGATGCCAATAGCCAACTCATTGGAAGAGCCCCTGATGCTGGGAAAGATTGAGGGCAGAAGGAGAAGAGGGTGTCAGAGAATGAGATGATTTCATGGCATCACCAATGCAATGGACATGAACATGGGCAAACTTCAGGAGATGGTGAGGGACAGGAAGGCCTGGAAGGCTATAGACCATGGGGTCGCAAAGAGTCAGACATGACTGCAGCTGAACAACCTCACCAAATAAGAACCCAAAGGATAGTTAGCAATTGCTATTACTACTTGAAGAAAAGTACTGCCATGTGCCTGAGAAATGGACTATTTCCTGCTGTATCAGTAGACAAAGATGTCACAGTTATCAGAGATTACAGGCCTCCAATGTAAGTCGTGAACCCTGAGGGAAATCAGAAAGGAGAATACCTGCCATCTAGACTGTAGCGGCTCCCTCCTATGAGCCCTGAGGAAAGGAAGCTCAGGATGTGAAAATCCAGGAAACTGGCCCCAGATAGCTGAGGTGCATATCAAAGGAATAATTTCAGTGAGCCCAGAATCTTGCATCTCCTCATCTACAGAAAAACTCTAAATTCCTTAACTCAGGTTATCTGGCTTTCTTTAATTAACAATCATTTATTCATGTGCAGACTTCCTGCCCTTTGTTTTATTTATTTATTTTTTTAATTAATTAATTAATTTATTTTTTCAGTGGGTTTTGTCATACATTGACACGAAACAGCAATAGATTTACACGTATTCCCCATCGCGATCCCCCCTCCCACCCCCCTCTCCACCCGACTCCTCTGGGTCTTCCCAGTGCACCAGGCCCGAGCACTTGTCTCATGCATCCCACCTGGGCTGGTGATCTGTTTCACCATAGATAATATACATGCTGTTCTTTCGCAACATCCCACCCTCATCTTCTCCCACAGAGTTCAAAAGTCTGTTCTGTACTTCTGTGTCTCTTTTTCTGTTTTGCATAAAGGGTTGTCGTTACCATCTTTCTAAATTCCATATATATGTGTTAGTATGCTGTAATGTTCTTTATCTTTCTGGCTTACTTCACTCTGTATAATGGGCTCCAGTTTCATCCATCTCATTAGAACTGGTTCAAATGAATTCTTTTTAACGGCTGAGTAATATTCCATGGTGTACATGTACCACAGCTTCCTTATCCATTCATCTGCTGATGGGCATCTAGGTTGCTTCCATGTCCTGGCTACTATAAACAGCACTGCGATGAACATTGGGGTGCACGTGTCTCCTTCAGATCTGGTTTCCTCAGTGTGTATGCCCAGAAGTGGGATTGCTGGGTCATATGGCAGTTCTATTTCAAGTTTTTTAAGAATCTCCACACTGTTCTCCATAGCGGCTGTACTAGTTTGCATTCCCACCAACAGTGTAAGAGGGTTCCCTTTTCTCCACACCCTCTCCAGCATTTATTGCTTGTAGACGTTTGGATAGCAGCCATCCTGACTGGCATGTAATGGTACCTCATTGTGGTTTTGATTTGCATTTCTCTGATAATGAGTGATGTTGAGCATCTTTTCATGTGTTTGTTAGCCATCTGTATGTCTTCTTTGGAGAAATGTCTGTTTAGTTCTTTGGCCCATTTTTTGATTGGGTCATTTATTTTTCTGGAATTGAGCTTCAGGAGTTGCTTGTATATTTTTGAGATTAATCCTTTGTCTGTTTCTTCATTTGCTATTATTTTCTCCTAATCTGAGGGCTGTCTTTTCACCTTGCTTATAGTTTCTTTTGTAGTGCAAAAGCTTTTAAGTTTCATTAGGTCCCATTTGTTTAGTTTTGCTTTTATTTCCAATATTCTGGGAGGTGGGTCATAGAGGATCTTGCTGTGGTTTATGTCGGAGAGTGTTTTGCCTATGTTCTCCTCTAGGAGTTTTATAGTTTCTGGTCTTACATTTAGATCTTTAATCCATTTTGAGTTTATTTTTGTGTATGGTGTTAGAAAGTGTTCTAGTTTCATTCTTTTACAAGTGGTTGACCAGCTTTCCCAGCACCACTTGTTAAAGAGGTTGTCTTTTTTCCATTGTATATCCTTGCCTCCTTTGTCAAAGATAAGGTGTCCATAGGTTCGTGGATTTATCTCTGGGCTTTCTATTCTGTTCCATTGATCTATATTTCTGTCTTTGTGCCAGTACCATACTGTCTTGATGACTGTGGCTTTGTAGTATAGTCTGAAGTCAAGCAGGTTGATTCCTCCAGTTCCATTCTTCTTTCTCAAGATCACTTTGGCTATTCGAGGTTTTTTGTATTTCCATACAAATTGTGAAATTCTTTGGTCTAGTTCTGTGAAAAATACCGTTGGTAGCTTGATAGGGATTGCATTGAATCTATAGATTGCTTTGGGTAGAATAGCCATTTTGACAATATTGATTCTTCCAATCCATGAGCATGGTATGTTTCTCCATCTGTTTGTGTCCTCTTTGATTTCTTTCATCAGTGTTTTATAGTTTTCTATGTATAGGTCTTTTGTTTCTTTAGGTAGATATATTCCTAAGTATTTTATTCTTTTTGTTGCAATGGTGAATGGTATTGTTTCCTTAATTTCTCTTTCTGTTTTTTCATTGTTAGTATATAGGAATGCAAGGGATTTCTCTGTGTTAATTTTATATCCTGCTGCAAACAGTGAAAGTTTCACTTCTTCTTTTCCTATCTGGATTCCTTTTACTTCTTTTTCTGCTCTGATTGCTGTGGCCAAAACTTCCAACACTATGTTGAATAGTAGTGGTGAGAGTGGGCACCCTTGTCTTGTTCCTGATTTCAGGGGAAATGCTTTCAATTTTTCACCATTGAGGGTGATACTTGCTGTGGGTTTGTCATATATAGCTTTTATTATGTTGAGGTATGTTCCTTCTATTCCTGCTTTCTGGAGAGTTTTAATCATGAATGGGTGTTGAATTTTGTCAAAGGCTTTCTCTGCATCTATTGAGATAATCATATGGTTTTTATCTTCCAATTTGTTAATGTGGTGTATTACATTGATTAATTTGCGGATATTAAAGAATCCTTGCATTCCTGGGATAAAGCCCACTTGGTCGTGGTGTATGATTTTTTTAATATGTTGTTGGATTCAGTTTGCTAGAATTTTGTTAAGGATTTTTGCATCTATGTTCATCAGTGATATTGGCCTGTAGTCTTCTTTTTTTGTGGCATCCTTGTCTGGTTTTGGAATTAGGGTGATGGTGGCCTCATAGAATGAGTTTGGAAGTTTACCTTCCTCTGCAATTCTCTGGAAGAGTTTGAGTAAGATAGGTGTTAGCTCTTCTCTAAATTTTTGGTAGAATTCAGCTGTGAAGCCATCTGGTCCTGGGCTTTTGTTTGCTGGAAGATTTTTGATTACAGTTTCGATTTCCTTGCTTGTGATGGCTCTGCTAAGATCTTCTATTTCTTCCTGGTTCAGTTTTGGAAGGTTATACTTTTCTAAGAATTTGTCCATTTCATCCAAGTTGTCCATTTTATTGGCATAGAGCTGCTGGTAGTAGTCTCTTATGATCCTTTGTATTTCAGTGTTGTCTGTTGTGATCTCTGCATTTTCATTTCTAATTTTGTTAATTTGGTTCTTCTCTCTTTGTTTCTTAATGAGTCTTGCTAATGGTTTGTCAATTTTGTTTATTTTTTCAAAAAACCAGCTTTTAGCTTTGTTGATTTTTGCTATGGTCTCTTTAGTTTCTTTTGCATTTATTTCTGCCCTAATTTTTAAGATTTCTTTCCTTCTGTTAACCCTGGGGTTCTTCATTTCTTCCTTCTCTAATTGCTTTAGGTGCAGAGTTAGGTTATTTATTTGGCTTTTTTCTTGTTTCTTGATGTAAGCCTGTAATGCTATGAACCTTCCCCTTAGCACTGCTTTTACAGTATCCCATAGGTTT
This sequence comes from Cervus elaphus, assembly GCF_910594005.1. Lineage (NCBI taxonomy): Eukaryota > Metazoa > Chordata > Mammalia > Artiodactyla > Cervidae > Cervus > Cervus elaphus. The sequence continues at coordinate 18,600,705 of NC_057828.1, read as the reverse complement.
TGGGTTGTTGTATTTTCATTTTCATTCATTTCTATGCATATTTTGATTTCTTTTTTGATTTCTTCTATGATTTGTTGGTTATTCAGAAGCGTGTTATTTAGCCTCCATATGTTTGAATTTTTAACAATTTTTTTCCTGTAATTGAGATCTAATCTTACTGCACTGTGGTCAGAAAAGATGACTGGAATGATTTCAATTTTTTTGAATTTTCCAAGACCAGATTTATGGCCCAGGATGTGATCTATTCTGGAGAAGGTTCCGTGTGCACTTGAGAAAAAGGTGAAGTTGATTGTTTTGGGGTGAAATGTCCTATAGATATCAATTAGGTCTAGCTGGTCCATTGTGTCATTCAAGGTTTGTGTTTCCTTGTTAATTTTCTGTTTAGTTGATCTATCCATAGTTGTGAGTGGGGTATTAAAGTCTCCCACTATTATTGTGTTAGTATTAATTTCCTCTTTCATACTCATTAGCATTTGCTGTACATATTGCGGTGCTCCTATGTTGGGTGCATATATATTTATAATTGTTATATCTTCTTCTTGCATTAATCCTTTGATCATTATGTAGTGTCCTTCTTTGTCTCTTTTCACAGCCTTTATTTGAAAGTCTATTTTATCTGATATGACTATTGCGACTCCTGCTTTCTTTTGGTCTCTGTTTGCGTGAAATATTTTTTTCCAGCCCTTCACTTTTAGTCTGTATGTGTCTCTTGCTTTGAGGTGGGTCTCTTGTAGACAGCATATATACGGGTCTTGTTTTTGTATCCATTCAGCCAATCTTTGTCTTTTGGTTGGGGCATTCAACCCATTTACATTTAAGGTAATTATTGATAGGTGTGGTCCCTTTGCCATTTACTTTGTTGTTTTGGGTTCACGTTTATACAACCTTTCTGCATTTCCTATCTAGAGAAGATCCTTTAGCATTTGTTGAAGAGCTGGTTTGGTGGTGCTGAATTCTCTCAGCTTTTGCTTGTCTGTAAAGCTTTTGAATTCTCCTTCATATCTGAATGAGATCCTTGCTGGGTACAGTAATCTAGGTTGTAGGTTATTCTCTTTCATTACTTTCAGTATGTCTTGCCATTCCCTTCTGGCCTGGAGGGTTTCTATTGATAGATCAGCTGTTATCCTTATGGGAATCCCTTTGTGTGTTATTTGTTGTTTCTCCCTTGCTGCTTTTAATATTTGTTCTTTGTGTTTGATCTTTGTTAATTTGATTAATATGTGTCTTGGGGTGTTTCGCCTTGAGTTTATCCTGTTTGGGACTCTCTGGGTTTCTTGGACTTGGGTGGCTATTTCCTTCCCCATTTTAGGGAAGTTTTCAGCTATTATCTCCTCAAGTATTTTCTCATGGCCTTTCTTTTTGTCTTCTTCTTCTGGGATTCCTATGATTCGAATGTTGGGGTGTTTCACATTGTCCCAGAGGTCCCTGAAGTTGTCCTCATTTCTTTTGATCCTTTTTTCTTTTTTCCTCTCTGCTTCATTTATTTCCACCATTTTATCTTCTACCTCACTTATCCTATCTTCTGTCTCCATTATTCTACTCTTGGTTCCCTCCAGAGTGTTTTTCATCTCATTCATTGCATTATTCATTTTTAATTGACTCTTTTTTATTTCTTTTAGGTCTTTATTAAACATTTCTTGCATCTTTTCAATCTTTGTCTCCAGGCTATTTATCTGTAACTCCATTTTGTTTTCAAGATTTTGGATCATTTTTATTATCATTATTCTAAATTCTTTTTCAGGTAGATTCCCTATCTCCTCCTCTTTTGCTTGACTTGGTGGGCATTTTTCATGTTCCTTTACCTGTTGGGTATTTCTCTGCCTTTTCATCTTGTTTAGATTGCTGTGTCTGGACTGGGCTTTTTGTATTCTGGAGGTCTGTGGTTCCTTTTTATTGTGGAGGTTTTTCCCAGTAGGTGAGGTTAGACGATTGGCTTGTCAAGGTTTCCTGGTTAGGGAAGCTTGTGTCGGTGTTCTGGTGCATGGAACTGGATTTCTTCTCTCTGGAGAGCAATGGAGTGCTCAGTAATGAGTTTTGAGATGGGTCTATGTGTTAGGTGTCACCTTGGGCAGCCTGTATGTTGACGTTTAGGGCTATGTTCCTGCGTTGCTGGAGAATTTGCTTGGTATGTCTTGCTCTAAAACTTATTGGCTCTTGGGTGGTGGTTGGTTTCAGTGTAGGTATGGAGGCTTTTGGACGGTCACTTATTACTTAAAGTTCCATATAGTCAGGAGTTTTCTGGTGTTCTCAGGTTTTGGGCTTAAGTCTCCTGCCTCTGGATTTCAGTTTTATTCTTCCTGTAGTCTCAGGACTTCTCCAACTACACAGCACTGATAATAAAACTTCTAGGTTAATTTGGAAAAGATTCTCCCCCGTTAGGGACACCCAGAGAGGTTCACAGAGTTACATGAAGAAGAGGAGTGGGAGGAGGGAGATAGTGTTGAGCAGGAGGAGAAAAAGGGGGACTCAAGAGGAGAGAGACAGATCTACGCAGTTGTCTGTTCCCAGAATGTTCTCCGTAGCCCAGACACCCACCAAGATTCACAGAACTGGATTGGGAAGAAAAGGGGAAAGGAGGAAATAGAGGTGTTCTGAGGTAGAAAACAGAGAGTCAAGATTGGGAGAGAATAATCAACACACTCCTGAATAAAAATGGGAACTGAATATTGGATTCTTAAATGTTCACAATTTATATCATATATTGAAAAACAAAAATTAAAAATCTAGAGTAGAGATTAGACTCTTAAAAATACTATATTAAAAACAAAAACCAAAACACACACAAAAAAATTTTTTTAAATATATATGAATTTCAGTTTAAAAAATAGGGCTTTTCTCTTTTTTTTTTTTTTTTGGTAAGGTTATAGTGTATTGAAAATGAAAATTAAGGAGTAGTATAGGAGTACTAGAGGACTTTAAAAGAAATAAGAGAAAAAGAAAAATAGAAAATAGAAGAGAAAAAGGAGAAAAAAAGAAAAAAAAAGATTTTTCCCTAATTAAAAAAAATCATAAAAATCTATGAAAATGAAAGTTAAGGAGTGATGGGGAAGTAATAGGGAATTTTAAAGGAAAATAAAAGAGAAAAAATTTAAAAAAAAATTAAAAAAAATTTTTTTTTCTTATTAAAAAAAAAAGTAAAAATATATCTAGGAATTTCTCTGGAGCTGTTGAGGTCAGTGTCGGTTCGGCTCAGTTTCAGATATCTCCTCGTTCCAGCTTACAGTTCTCGATATCTACAGGCCTCTTCGGTGTAATCAGTGTTTTCTACAGGGATTTTAATCTGTTGCACCGCTCTCTCCTGAAGCGGTTCCCTTTGTTTATTTGGCTTCTGTTTGCCGGTTTCTTCAGAGCCTCATTTCCGCCCTGACACAGGCGGGCGGAGGTGGACTCTTATTCAGGTAGCTAGTTCTGTCGCGCTGCTGGGAGGGGCTGACGCTGCCAGGAGAGGCTGGCGCTGGTTTCTCGCTCTGCGCTGCTCAGGATCCCGGCTGCTCTATATGGAGCGTGCAGCTCCAGCCCTCGGGTGTTCCACAAAAGCGCGGAACAAAAGGCTGCGTCTGCTCTTGTGCCTTACCCGTCAGAGCGGTCCAGGCAGCCAGGAGCTTGACAGGCGCACTTTCCCCGGGTGCGGCGCACCCTCTCCCTTCCACGGTCCCAATCTCGGTTTCCGCCGGCGCCAGTCGGGTGCATGCGCCTTCTGCCCTCCGCGTCCCCAGCCCCAGTCCCCGCCCGAGCCAGTCGGGTGCCTGCGCGCTGTGTCTCGCCGCGACCTGTTCCCGCCTCCGGCGGGTCTGGGCCGGACCGCAGTCTGCGAGCTCTTCTCTGGACTTTCTCGGTCCCTTTGTTCTGCGAACGGCTGGCAGCGTGCTCGGGACAGTCAATTTTCTCTCTCTTCCCTGCTCTCCCACAGTTCAAGTTGGCAACTCACAAAAGCTCCCTCCGATTGTCCTCAGGGCACTCAGGCCCAGACCCTACCCCAAGCAATGCCGCCTGCTCCTCTCCGTGCCGCCCCCACTTGCTGGTGGCGGATGCGGGTGTCTGGGGCACTTTTCTGCTGAGAGTTGCTTTTAGGCACGTCATCTGTGGGTTTTATTTATTGTTTCCCTCCCAGTCAGGTTGCCCTCCTAGATTCAAACACTTCCCCCAGGCCCGCCAGTGCGAGGGTTTCCCGGTGTCTGGAAACGTCCTCTAAAGACTTGCTTCCCGGGACGGATCTCCGTCCTTAGCTCTTTTGTCTCACTTTTTATCTTTTATATTTTGTCCTACCTCCTTTCGAAGACAATGGGCTGCTTTTCTGGGCGCCTGATGACCTCAGCTAGCTATCAGAAGTTGTTTTGTGAATTTTGCTCTGCGTTCAGATATTCTTTTGATGAATTTGTAGGAGAGAAAGTGGTCTCCCCATCCTACTCCTCCGCTATCTTGGCTCCTCCCCCTAGAACCATTTTATACCTACTGAAAAATTTAGAAGAGAGTACAAAATTCTCATATGTACCATAGTTTTCACCATTTTAACATCTTACATTAGTGTCATGTATTTGTCACATTTAAAGATACAATTTTGATATATTATTATTAAATATTACTATTATTAACTCAGTTTGGGTTTCTTAGTTTGTCTCTATTGTTCTCCTTCTATTACAGACCACACTGGGTTTAGCAGTCATGTCTCCTTAGGTTCCTCTAGGTGAGCACAATTTCTCAAGTTGTCCTTGTTTTTGATGACTTTGATAGTCTGAGAAGTACTGATCAGGTATAAAATAGAATGGCCCTCAATTGGGTTTTCTCTAATCTTTTTCCTCATGATGAGATCTGGGTTGCAGGGTCAGAATCACATTATATCATGAGGACGTACTATAGATATAGGTCACCCAATGTAGAGGATGACTAGAAGACCTGAAAGAGAGTTTGTCAGATTCCTCTCCTATAAAGTTGTTCTCCACCCCCTTCCCTTTTCACACCCTACTTTGTGAAAATGAGTTGTTATGCACAGTTTACATTTAAAGAGTGCTTCATCTCCCTGAGGGCAGAGCATCTCCATAAATTATCTGGAATCCTTCTGCTCTTGAGATTTGTCTCTTCTCTACCATTTATTTATCTATTCTTATCAGTATAAATTTGATGGTGTGTATATGTTTATATTATAATTTATATCGCTATTGCTGTTGTTTAGTCGCTAAGTTGTGTCTAAATCTTTGTAACACCATAGACTGCAGCCCTCCAGACTTCTCAGTCTGTGGAAATTTCTATGGAGTGGGTTGCCAATTCTTTCTCCAGATCTTCCTGTCCCAAGGATCAAACACGCATCTCTTGCATCTACCGGATTGGCAGGTGGATTTTTTACCACAGAGTCACCTGGGAAACCCATAATTTGCATTATGGTTCACTATTTATTTTGTTGTTACTAAACTTGTTCTAGGTTTGGCCATTGGGTCCTTTTGACATAGTTCCATCATTGTGGAGATTGTATGTTTTGTTTGTTTGTTTGTTTTTGTTTTGCCTAGTTTTGTTCAAGCACTTAAGTTTCTGCCAGACCACAGGCTCATGGTGTATATTTCTTGCCTGAGTCTTAAAATTTATCCTAAAAGTCCTGATTTCTTTAAAAAAAAAAAAAAACAAAAACAAAAAAAACCCCTTTTTTATTGGAGTGTGGAAAATTCCATGGGCAAAGGAGCCTGGTGGGCCAAGGAGCCAGGATCACGAAGCTGGACACAGTTGAGGGACTGAGCATGCACACAGGGCCATTTAATAATGTTCTGATAATTCAGGTGCACAGAAAAGCAACTCAGACATTCACATACACGTACCCAGTCTCTCCGCAAACATCCCTCCCCTCCAGGCTGCCACAAACATTGCAGTAGGCCCTTGGTTGGTTATCCATTTTAAATATAACAGTGGGTTTATTTCGTTCTCAGACTCCTTAACTATTTCTTCTCCCCCACCCATGCCCCCAAATGAACTTATTTACAAAGCAGAAACAGACTCACAGTTAGAAAAGGAACTTATGGTTACCTGTCTTTTTGTTTGTTTGTTTGTTTCATTGAAGAATGGCATCAAAAACCACAGTCTGTTGGCTGAGTTTGATCAATGGTACTAGTGGGTTGTTAATGTCAGTCCACACAGCAAGAACATATAGATGGGACATAAAAACACATGTACACACACATATATAAATATTTTATCTGTGAGCATCTGTATCTATATTGGGATAAACACGAGTTTATACTGATGTCTCCAACTCTATTCCAGGACCACATGCATCATTTTAGTCTTTTTTCCTTGTTTACCTGTAATCTCTCATCTCAGTAGTGGGAAACCAGACTCTCACCACTTGACATCAGTTTATATAACTGTTAAATTCCAGTGTACATGGTGAGCAGTTTCAGAATTGTTAACCTATATACCCTTATGGGAGGGCTTCCCAGGTTGCACTAGTGGTAAAGAATCCAACTGCCCATGCAGTAAGTGCAAGAGATGTGTGATCAATCCCTGGGTTGGGAAGATCCCCTGGAGAAAAGAATGGAAACCCACTCCTGTAAAATCTCATGGGCTGAGGAGCCAGGTGGGCTACAGTCCATGGGATCACAAAGACTCAGACATGCCGAGTGACTGAGTACACACACAGTACATCCTCATGGGAGATAATTTTATTATTTTAGCTTTCCTGAAACTCCTCCTTACATAGAGTCACATATTCAGCATTTTAAGTTGTAACGCAGTTATACTGGTATGTGGTAGGATATTAAGTGAAAATAATTCTATAATTTTATCATAATCAATAAGTCTCACTTTTTAAGTGAATCTATGTGCTTAGACTGTGACCCTCACAAGTATTTCTTAGCTTCTCCCCCAAACTACAGGCAAGATGAGAAGGATACAGGAGACTAAATTCAGAGGGATATATTTCTTATAGGTGGGATACTGTACTGGTAAAGTCTTTGTCCTTTGAGAGTAGGAGTTTGTTAGAAAGAATGCTCTGGGCAGACTTCACAATTGTTACTTTTTCCCTCTTCCTGCCTCCAGGAGAGATTCATTGGCTCCTCACTGTGAGAACTCTTACAAGTTCCTGGAGGTAAAATCCACTGAGATCCATGAGGCAATTTAAGACCACAGAGTTCAGGAATTTCTTACTCTCAAGCTAGCTCACAAACAACCTTCAGGTATTCTTCAAAACCATCAGTTAAGCTATGCTTCCAGTTGACCGCATCAGTGACTTTTGCTCTACTTAGATCTTGGTTGTGACCTTCTGGATTTACATGTCTCTCCAGACTTCAGTCCCTGGTGGTGGTAAAGAATCTGCCTGCAATGTGGAAGACCCAGGTTTGATTCCTAGGTTGGGAAGATACCCTGGAGAAGGGAATGGCAACCCATTCCAGTACTCTTGCCTGGAGAATTCCATGGACAGAGGAGCCTGTCTGACTACAGCCTATGGGATCACAGAGTCGGGCATGACTAAGGGCCGAACATTTTCACCGTCTGGATTTCAGAGGGTGGTTGTCCTGGGAGTTCAGTTTTCTAATGACTCCAGAAGTCATTGATTTCCAACTTGTTCAGCTTGTTTCTTGGGTGATGACATCTATGCTCTGTCAAGACATGAAATAGAAAACCAGATTTATCATTTTTCCATTGTTTTTTCAGAGGATATTCATCTTCTTTAACATCAATTTTCTCACTATTATATTGAGCAATAAGAAATTAAATTAACACTTTAAGTTTCTTATTATTAAAAATTCTTATTTTTTTTATGTCTCATTTTATCTCCACACCATTAACATGGTATTTAACCACATGGTGGATACATATTAATACTACAGACTCACAAGTGAATCAATGGAATTTGACACATGACATAAGTTTTCTTATCAAAATACCTATTCATATGTTACATTTTTTTCATTTTGCACAATGAGCTCATGATCTTATCCATTAAAAACCTTCTTTTATGATATGACTAATCCTACAAGTTATCTAAATTCAAAGTACTTTGAAAGCAGTAATCATATAATCATTAAAGAAATAATATTTTTGATTCCTATTGTTGACACATTTTGAGGTCATTTCTGAGACTTTAGATCCACTTGGGAGATCAGCATTGTTTTTCTCACATAAAACACAGCTTTATACATCATTAATAATTCCTTATTTCAACTTATGAATAAAATGAAAACATAAGGACTTATGAAAGTAAATGAGTACAAACTCCTAGATTTTCACATAAAGTTTTCCAAACTTTTGTCATTGTCAGTTCCACAGCTAATTTTCAAAACCTTAAAGAAAAAAACCTGATATTATAAAATCTTTTCAAAGGACATGTTTCCAAAGAATTCAGCCTTCAAGAGAGCACATTCTTTTTTGCTTCCATTTTTCTTGGATGCTTTTTAATTGCAGCAACTTGTACTATTGGTACACAAAACTTTGTGAATAAATGCCACCAATTCAAGAAAGGCAAAAATTTAATTGCAGGCCAATGAGGGTGCTGTACAGTCTAAGAAGCACACAAAAAAACAGCATTTTGGATTCTTTGTATTTCCACACCAGTTTGGAGAGTAAATAGTTTATTATAGGAAATGGAGAAATAGTTTATTCTTATCAAAATAAGAATAGTTTATTCTTATCAAAATACCTATTCATACATTACACTTTTTCATTTTAAACAATGAGCTCATCATCTTAAACTACAGGAAATAGTTTATTTCATGAAAGTTAAATAAGTAATAGTAAAATATATCCTCCATTTTTTCACTAGTAGAATTCCTGTAATAGAAACCTTTTACTCCTAGAAGAGAGATTAAGAATTTTAACATGATAACAAGAGAGAAATGTGTTTAACTTTCAAACTTATTAACTTGTTTGATATCTAGGGAAGAGCATTTTCAAATTAAAAAGATAGTCATTGTTATTTGCAAAAGACTGTCACTCTATTTTTTTTAACATGGGGATAAAATACCAGCCATCTTTCTTGCATTTTTAAGAATATTTGAGAATATTAAATATCATATTCAGAATGATATTTAAATATTGTATAAGGAAGGCATCCAAGAAAGATCACATATCAGGAAAAAATTATTAGCAAGCAAGTAGATCCTACCTTATGCTGATAATTCAACATGAAATATATTTCAAACACAAAAACAACTAAAATTGACTTCTTATTATCTAATATTATTAAACTTTCAATATTTAGTGAATAAATTATTTACATCATTTTTCCTTAAATACTTTCTACATGTAATGAAGATACAATTTCAAATAGACTACCTAATTTCTTTAAATAAAAATTTTTAAATTGGTTCTTATTCTGAAAATGCAAAATAAGTCCATTTTTTTTCATATTTCTCAACATAGAAAGAGGAACAGTTATAAAAGTGAGTAATAAGAGATTAAAAATAATTTTTAATTGGGAGCTCATTTGATATGAAGAAATTCAGAGAATATGTGCACGATTGTGTTAGAAGACATTAAAATGTGTAAGAAAGGCTGAAGTAACGTTCATCTTGATACATATAGCAAAGCATCTAACAGATGTTACCAGATTTGCAGTTTCCAATTAGAATTTTTTAAACACAATTAAAGAAGATAACCAGCTCTGTTTTTAATTAGTTAGAAAGCCATTATTTTGGTTGAGTTGTTTTGTTTTGTAAAACTTTACAGCAAGCTATTTTGTATAATAGGCTAAAGTGACTCTTGTTCCATTAGTAGACCTGTTCCAATTTTAATGATCTAAAAGGTGTTTTATGTCCAAACTCTGGGGTTTTCCTACTTAGTTTCTGATAACTCCCTACCTCACCACACCACCCAAAACCTACCCCCTACCCTGACCCCCAGGAAATGATGATTGGCGGTTTGCTTTGGGACATAGACTACTTATTTCTTGTATCCTGTGTCCTCAAATATTGGTTTTATTCCCATAAATAATTTGGCTCGGGTAATCCTAACCAACTTTTACCTCTTTTCTTTCATATGAAAAATGTTTGTTTCCAAATGGTTGCTTTTGAACACATTTTTTGTTAAATACAGAATGATTTATTTAAAGAGGATTAAAGCTTGGCTTCCTACACGCATGTTCACCAAGTATGAATATTCTGTTTCTCAAACTTTGAAAAACAAAAGCAAAAACTGTAATTTTTCTGGTATTTTTGCTTGTTTGTTTTTCTCTATTCCTCTCCCCCAAATTGATCTATTTCTACCACTTTGAAAAATTTTGAAACAAATAAAATTGTAAAGTGTCCTGAGAAATGCAGTGGAGAAAAGTTGTTTTCTCAAACTGAGTTGCTACTCTCTGGACCATGCTTTGTTATGTGTTAGCGACTAAGTTGCTAAGTCATGTCTGACTCTTTGCCAACCCCTGGGCTGTAGCCAGCCATATGCCTCTGTCCATGGGGATTCTCCAGGCAAGAATACTGGAGTGGGTTGCCATGCCCTCCTTCAGGGGATCTTCCCAACCCAGGGGTTGAACCCAGGTCTCTGGCATTGCAGGCAGATTTATTACCATCTGAACCACCAGGAAAGCCTAAGAATACTGGAGTGGGTAGCCTATCCCTTCTCCAGGGGATTTTCCTGACTCAGAAATCGAACAGGGATCTCCTGCATTGCAAGCAGATCCTTTACCAGCTGACCTACCAGGGAAGCCCACTCTCTGGGCAGCTGTGGTCTTTCTTGACTAAAATTCATCACCCAGTTCTAGTGGGTGTGAGGAGGGAGTGGTTTCCATTTAACAAGTAATTCTCAGACACCACTTGGGTGTCCTTCACTTCAACTCATTTCTGGCACTATCTCCTCCCAGTATCAGATTCTACAGGTTGATGCTATAGGTAGAGGACTTAATCCTATGAGACTGTCTCCCCTGCCCGCACACACATTTCTGATGCCAGTTGCAAATACTACTTGTGCTTCTGGCTGCTGGGCAAAAAGAGATTCCAATTACCACATCCTTGAATTCCATTAATTTTCGAGAGGGTTTCAAAGAACTAAAGAAATATATTACTTACTAGATTATGTAGACATAAGTAATTAAATTGTTAGCCATTGGTGCTTAATTCAACCTACAGCTCCTCACTCTCCATGGGAGGTCAGGGGTGGGGGTTGAAAATTCCAAGCTTCTGTTCCTGATTGGTTCCCTGAAGTAGGAAATGGCAACCCACTTCAGTATTCTTGCCTAGAAAATCCCATGAACAGAGGAGCCTGGTGTACTGAAGTCTAGTGGGGTCGCAAAGAGTCAGACACAATTGAGCTATTAAGCACACACACACCTTCCTGATTGATTCCCCTGGCAACTAGCCCCTATCCTTGGTGCTTTCCAAAAGTAACCATATCGTCATAAGCACAGTCATGATGGAAAAGGGATTGTTGCAAATAACAAGACACTCTTTGATCTTTATGTCTTTGAATTGATTTCAGTAACCAAGAACATTTATAACAAAAGTTACTCTCATTGCTCTTATCATTTAAGACTTCTAAGAGTCTTGGGAACTGTGATTCAGGAACCATGGATGAAGATCAAATATATATCAGAAATATATATTTGGCCATCTGGATGACCAAATATATATTTATTATGAATTAGAATTGGGCATTGACTATAGGAACAAACTGTGGCTTACTATAGACTTGTATAATTTGCTACTTTATCATGCTTAGTCTTGACTTCTAAAACAACACCTTAATTTCTTCTGAATTCATATATATATATATATATATATACATGTATATACATGTATGATTGGCTTACTTATTATTATTAATGACATTTTGTTCATTATTTCTTACATACTGTGTTCAGTGTTGGAAAGTAACAGAATATGGAACCCCAGAATATGCCACCCCAAAATATGCAGCTTTGACATAATGATTATTTTGAGTTAAAGTTCTTTGCAATAGAGAAGAAACAGATTTAAGAAAAGCTCTCTGAACTTCCCCTGTTTGTCTAAAATTAGGACATACATTTGTAAAGGTGTCCCCATCCCTTCTATCAGGAGGACACAAGTTAGTCACCAGAGACGATTCTAAATCCTCATCAGCCCATGAGGTTGTCAGGATACTCTACATAAAGAAGTTTACTTATCAGCCCTTATCTACTTCTTCCCCTGGTGGACTTTACTGGTGGCTCACTCAGTAAAGTGTCTGCCTACAATGTGGGAGACCCGGTTTTGATCCCTGGGTCAGGAAGATGCTCTGGAGATGGCAATGGCACCCCACTCCAGTACTCTTGCCTGGAAAATCCCATGGATGGAAGAACCTGGTAGTCTACCATCCATGGGGTCACAGAGTCGGACACGACTGAGCGACTTCACTCTTACTGCTTCCGCATGTATTTACCTTTCTATAATTTCTTTCCCAAGAAACTCAAAGTCCTTTTCCTTCATCCTGTCATTTATCTTCAAATTTATTGGGTTTTTATTTTGTAAAGATGAGCCCAGGTTCTAATCATCTGTTTTAGTCTACTCAGGTTACTAAGTCATGTACTAGTAGTGTAGCCACTCAGTAGTGTCCAACTCTATGCGGCCTCATAGACTGTAGCCCGCCAGGCTCCTCTGTCCATGGGATTCTTCAGGCAAGAAGACTGGAGTGCATTGCTGTCCCTTTCTCTAGAGGATCTTCCCAACCCAGGAATTGAACCTGGATCTCCTGCATTGCAGGCAGATTCTGTCTGAGCTACAGGGAAAAAAATAAAAACATAGACCAGGTTAAATAAAAACAGAAATTTATTTCTCACAGTTCTGGAAGCTAAGAAGTCCCAGACTGATGCCCTTAAGACTGTGCCTTTCTAGAAGACAGTGAGAAGTTTTATAGCAGTTGTTCAAAGAAGATGTCATCAGCTCTTTGCCATTCTTCTGATGGGTTGGTGGTGATTTAAGTAGGAGTCAGCATCACTGACCTTCAGATCCAACTGGTCTGGCATCTACATGCTTGTAGGTAGCATGTCCTGTCCTGTGTTAGTTGCTTAGTTGTGTCCGACTCTTTGAGACTCCATGGACTATGGTCAACCAGATTCTTCTGTCCGTGGAATTCTCCAGGCCTGTAGGCAGCATACCAATATTAATTGTTAACTTCCCCAACTGGAAGGGGCTTCAGTGTCTGCAAAATAGCTCAAAGATATTGCTGTGTGTATCTGTTGATGAGGAAATAGGACCTTGCCTCAACGCTGCTCTTGACTGTTTCTCCCTCCCTTCCCTAACAACTGATTGAATCTGAGCATTGGAACTTTGGGAAGGTCATGGAGGTTGAATGAAGGCTTTCCTGTAATCAAAGAAATGGGAGACACAGAAAGACTTATGCCCAGGACCCCCACAGGGCCCTGTTTGGTATCAGTGAGAGGCTACTTCTTGGTTCACATATAGTCACATTTTTGCTGTCTTTGCATGAGAAAGGGGTGAGGAATCTCTCTGAGCTCTCTCTTAGAAAGATACTAATCCCATTCATGAGGTCTCCACTCTTATGACTGAATCTCCTCCACAAGATCCCACTTGTAAATACCATAACCTTGAGGATTATGGTTTAACATATGCATTTTGGGAGGAAACAAGGCATCTACAGAATCACGTTTTTGAGCTACTCATCACTATATGCTCCCATGTGTATGTGTGATATCCATGTTAATAAACTTCTTTTTTTCCTCTTGTTATTTAATCTTTAATGAGTCTGATTTACAGAGTCCCAGCCAATGAGCCCAGGCTGGATAGAGGGAAAACAATTATTCCCCCTCCCTTACAATCTTGTCATGTATTATTTCAGTTAATCATTATGAAAACACAGTATGATGGATGTCATTATCTTCATTTTCCAGAAATGCTGGAAAGGTTAAGAAATGTATTCAAAGATGTGTAATCAGTGAAGGGTAGGTAGGCAATGTAAGGGTAAATACAAATAGGAAAAAAATTAACAAAAATACATACCGTAATACCCAGAGAACATCTTTTTTTGAAATATATCTATCAAAAAAAGACAGCGTCACTATCTACCAGTTTCTGTGAAAGAATAGGAACCTAACTTTGGGGTTTGTCTCACTTGAAAACTACTTCCCCTCATAAAGACATGAGAAAGTCATCGCTCCTTTGGATTAAGCCAATTATTTAGCACAGGTGATCAATTTCATTACCTGCTGAATTTAGAATAAACCATGTATGACAAATGGTGCTGTCAAATCCTCTTACATGAGGACTAGTTTTTGTTTATCTTGAAAAGCAAAAGGGAAAGTTGCTCAGTTGTGTCCGACTCTTTGCAACGCCATGGACTATACAGTCCGTGGAGTTCTCCAGGCCAGAAGACTGGAGTGGGTAGCCTTTCCCTTCTCCAGGGGATCTTCCAAACCCAGGAATCAAACTGGGGTCTCCTGCATTGCAGGTGGATTCTTTACCAGCTGAGCTACCAGGGAAGCCCATCTTGTTTATCTTAAGGACACACATATGTAATAGTGTGATATCTTCTTGGTTACATAACATGGTAAGATTTCTGTTTTTGCAATTTCTGTTTTGCAAACAGATTGCAAAAGATTGCATTCTAGATTGAAGCTTATTCGATGATAAAACATTTGTCTTTTTCTTATACTTTAGGAGAGAGGATTACTGGGTCAGGAGAAAATTATTTTTAGGTATGTTTCTCCAACTGCATTCAGTATTGATGCTGACAATATTAAGCAACATGCTTTCAAAAAGCAGGAACTGCTAAGACGTAACCTCATTTGTTTTTGTTCTTGAAAAGGGCTGATCAAGAACCACCACATATTCTGAAAGGCAGCCTGTTTCTATACTCCTCATGAATCACTCAACATTCACGGAGAGCTCTTTTGTTTAGCTGTCTCCCTCAAACCCCAGCCTCACTTCCTTTTCTTTGTCACATTCCTTGTTAATGAATGTTCTCCCTATTGCAACAGCTTTAACAAAATCACCTCTTTAATTTGCATTTTGTATTTAATAATGCTAATACAGCATATTTTGCATTTAACAATGCTAATAATTTAATACAGTGCATTTTTAATTTAATGTTGCTAATCTGTTACCAACCCCTTGGATAGTTGTGCTGTGTTTTGTTGTCATCATCGTTTTAATTGTTGTCATTTTGGTGTTTTTTGTTTTTTTTTTTTCTTTTTTTCTTTCAGAATATTGTCAGTTGGTCTGGGACAGAAGTGTGTTATCTTTCCCCTTCAGAGGTAATTGAGACAAGTTTAAAAGTTAACTTACAGTCTTGACTCTTGTTTTAATCTTACTTCTTTCTGTTTTGGAAATTAATGAAGACCACTCAAAGGAGGACATGCAAAAGTTATTTATTCAGAATTTGCTATAGCAAGAGTCAGTCACAAAGACTCAAGGCATGTAAAGGAATGTGAAAGCTTTAAAAGCTGGAAGGAAGGGAAGTATCAGATATCCCCTGGCTGGAGGTCACTGGTTTTAGAAAGCTAAGGAAAGATGACTGCAAGTGGTGTGTCTTGTCTGTTTTTTTTTTAAGGAATATTTTTGGCTTTTTCCAGTTGGCCCTAAGTTTGGAGAGAGTGTAGGGACTCTGTGAGTTATTCATCAAATCCTGACAATTGCTGCAGAGTTGGTGGTGATTTGGCTTCTGGCAATAGCTGCTGAAGACTTTAGGTCAAGTTTCTAGTTTCCTTTATGATCTGACCATTGCCTGTTTGTGTGTTGTCTGTAAATGGCTAATGTCGTTGCCATTCTTACTGTCACCTAGGCCCAACACAATAGAGTCCCTTAAGTATTTTTTGTTATAATATTCATATTTTGAGTTTTACCTTTTCAAAAATCTTTCACCTTTATCTATTATATAGTCCTGAACTACAAACTGTGAAACTGCAGTGCTTTTTCCACTGCCGCATCTTTGACTCAGGTCTTTGATTTCTTCATCTAGAAGATGCGTCAATGTTCTCATTGGTGATTTCTCTCAGTATCCCACTCTCTGCACAGTCATTAACTAAATAAAATTTAATTTTAAGTTCTTCACCACCACCCCCAAATGGTTCCTCTTCCTTCTTCCCGTGGCATAGCTGTCAGTTCTGTGCATACTCAGCCCACCTACCTTCCTTGTACATAAAATCAGTAAACTATATTTACTGAATGAATAATATTGAAAAAAAAATGAATTTACCCTATAGACTCCCCCTTTCACTCTCTCCACAAATCAGTCATTTTTGTCTTGTTCAAAGCTTTTATTGAATAAAATGTGAGTGGATTTGAAGTTTTAAATTTTGAAATGTTGTAAATGTTTCCCTAAGATTAACCTTTTACTAAACTTATTGACATTTACATTTTTAGATGCAAATAATTCCAGATAAATAAAATGTTTTCTCTAAATAGTTGAGTAACCCTGGTGGAAAATAATTACCATAGCTGTGTCCTGTTGCTGGGATTCCTAGAGCCCAGGGTGGTCATTCTGAAGCATTTTTCCAGGGCCACCTGTCAGTCATCCCAGTGACACCATTGACAGCAAGAATCCTGTTATTTTCTTGGCAAAGAAAGGGCAGCTGCCACGCTGTCTCCATTTAGTAGCACCCCAGGAGCTCTGCCCTCACCTCAGCAAGGTTTCATTTAATAAATTACACTTGTAGTGTGCCGGATCCTATCACAGGATTCTCCCTCTCTCTTTCTCTTTCCCCTTCTTTCTTATTTTTTTAATTCGATAGTACACCTTCAAAATACCTGTTGCAACTTACATCGTAAATTACAGAGTCCTGTTACAAATTGCATAAACTTTAGGTTTTGATTTCAATCTAGAAGTAAAATGTGTTGGTTAAAAACATCTTTAAGTAAGACTATCCTTATAGAAAATTAAATAATTATATGCAAATCAACTAGGCTAAACCATCAGCTAAAACCATGTTTGAATTCTTTTCTATAAATAAATTGAGGTAAGCCTGTGGGGAACTCTCCCATTGAATTTTTACAATTTTTTTTTTTTACTGAAGTACAGTTACTTTACAATGTGTTATAGTTTCTACTGTACAACAAAATGAATTAGCTATCCATATGCACATATCCCCAACCTTCTGGACTTCCTTCCCATCAAGGTCACAACAATGTATTAAGTAGAACTCCCTGTGCTAAACAGTAGGTTCTCATTAATTATCTATTTTATATTTAGTAGTAGAAGTTACCTCAACGCAAAAAGGCCATGTATGACAAACACACAGCAAACATCCTCAATGGTAAAAAACTCCCATTGGATTCTCTGTTTACTCAGATCAGAAGCTATTTCCTCCTTATCCTGAATCCTACCAAAGTACTTTAAAAATAGCATATATGGCAGCAAGTAATTTTTAATTCAGTTTAATTACACATAACTCTCAGTGCTGTGAATCTTTGTGTGACATGCATTAGAGCTTGATGTAATCACTGAAGGCCCAATAAGTGAATGGTGAAAAAGTTGTGAAAGTTGTTAGCCAGTCGTGTCTGACTCTGTGATCTCATGGACTGTAGCCCGCCAGGCACCTCTGTCCATGGAATTCTCCAGGCAACAGTACTGGAGTGCGTAGTCATTCCCTTCTCCAGGGAATTTTCTGACCCAGGGCTCGATCCTGGGTCTCCTACATTGCAGTCAGACTCTTTACCATCTGAACTATTAGAGATCTGAATAGTAGGATTTTATAACTCCCAATACTTATCTTGGTCATTTTAAGATTTAATCTAGGTAAATTTTGCAGTGGTGGTGGGAGGAGATTTGTATGGCTAGGACCCAACACACACCTTGTGTGAACAGTTCTGGAAATATCTCCTGACTCTATAATCTATATATAAGCACATCACAGGGTGGGTATCCCTCCTGTTCCAGGACACTGCCTCTATCACACCATTGTTCACATCAATTCATCTTTCTCCCCTAGTTGTCTGTTGTTCCTTAAATAAAATATTTTTTTCTTTTTGGTCTTTATTTATGGCATTTGTAGGGAGAAGGAAATGGCAACCCACTCCAGTCTTCTTGCCTAGAGAATCCCGAGAACAGAGGAGCCTTGTGGGCTGCTGTCCATAGGGTCGCACAGAGTCGGTGACTGAAGTGACTGAAGTGACTTAGCATGCATGCATGTATTGGAGAAGGAAGTGGCAACCCACTCCAGTATTCTTGCCTAGAGAATCCCAGGGACAGAGGAGCCTGGTGGGCTGCTGTCTATGGGGTCCCACAGAGTCAGATACAACAGAAGTGACTTAGCAGCAGCAGCATCATATTTGTATGTCAGCTATATAATGAATTAACTAATTAAAATTAATGGTAGTAAATATTTAATATATAATGTGACAAAGAATTAGAGCACTTTCAATAACTCATATTACATATTATAATTTTCAAAAACACGAGTTAGTTCATATGGAATATATGTTAGATAAAAGAGTTTGCTTATATTTCTTCATTACTCATGTCTCTCATTTTTATAACAAGTAGCATTAAAGAAAAAAAAATATGTAAGAGCATCTGAGTTTCAACTTTCAAGAGAAAAAAGAAAAAAAAACACTGAAATAACATATCCAAAAATTTGGATATTTTTGTTTGTAATACTGGGAATGTTAACTCTAATATTGCAAATAAACTAAAACCCACCCTATTAAACTACAGAAATAATCAAGTGTAATAGCAACAAAGAAATAAACGTGTTGTATATAGTCATGATATCCTTTAATTTTTTGATGACTTTCTAATTTGGGTCCAAAATACATTCTAGATGACAATAAATCCATCAGGTTGATGAGGCTTACTGTTTTCTGTAATTTTTCTTCCCAACAATGAGGTGAAAATATTATTTTACTCTGTGATTCAATGATTATCCATGTATTTCAAAAATGCATGTGTTAAATTAACATTCTATAGCAATCATGACTAAATATAGCATCTTTCACCCTATATGAATTAAAGAACAGTTTTAATCCATGAATTGAAACTCAGAAAACACTTAATTTCAAGGAGGGAGAAGGAGGCAAGTGAATATGGTAAAAACTTTTAAAAAAATAAATTTTTCTCTTGGAAGTCTGCAGAAATTACAATGATGATGACTGAAAAGAAACAGACTGGCTTTTGCAGACTGAGGAAATAATGTATCTTCAAACCATGCATTGAAAATTCAAGGCATTACTATTGTATTTGTCAGAATCAGGACAGAAGAGAAAAACTAAAGAATATTGTGTTTCCACAGTTTCAAAATTACCCCAGTATGAAAGACTTATAGCTAGCTGCATGTAAGAATTTAGTGCCACTTAATGTACTGATAGTATGTAGTTAAAGGTCTATTTACATAAGAAATGGGAAAGTAGCAATGTGTAGAGCAAGTGTAATATCTGCCTCTAAAATATTCTGGTCTGGTAAGGAAGATAGACACATAACTATGACTATAGTTAATTGTCAAGCAGGAGAAAGTGAAAGTGTTACAGAGGCATATAAATTGACAACTTACATTAATCTCTTTATATGAGTGGAAAAGATAGTTTAGATAAATCTTTGTTAATGTATCAAGCAAAGTCTTGAAAGATTAATTGTTGTTGTTCAGTCTCTCAGTCATGTCCAACTCTTTGAGATCCTATGGAGTACTGCACGCCAGGCCTCCCTGTCCTTCACCGCCTCCCAGAGTTTGCTCAAACTCATGTTCATTGAGTCGGTGCTGCCATCCAACCATCTCATCCTCTGTCATCCCTTTGTCCTGCCTTCAATCTTTCCCAGCATCAGGGTCCAATGAGTTGGTGAGCTTTAGCCTCAGCATCAGTACCTCCAGTGAATATTCAGGATTGATTTCCTTTAGGATTGACTGGTTTGATCTCCTTGCAGTCCAAGGGACTCTCAACAGTCTTCCCCAACACCACAGTTTGAAAGTATCAATTATTCAGCACTCAGCTTTCTTTATGGTCCAACTCTCACATCCATATATGACTACTGGAAAAACCATAGTGTTGACTACATGGCCTTTGTTGGCAAAGTAATGTCTCTGCTTTTTAACATGCTGTCTAAGTTTGTCACAGCTTTTCTTCCAAGGAGCAAGTGTCTTTTAATTTCATGGCTGCAGTCACCATATGCAGTAATTTTAGAGCCCAAGAAAATAAAGTCTGTCACTGTTTCCATTGTTTCCCCATCAATTTGCCATGAAGTGATGGGACCAGATGCCATGATCTTCATCTTTTGAATGCTGAGTTTTAAGCCAGTTCTTTCACTCTCCTCTTTCACCTTCATTAAGAGGTTCTTCAGTTTTTTTTTTTTTTTGCTTGTTTGTTTTCTGCCATAAGTGTGGTGTCATCTGCATACCCAAAGTTATTGATTTTCTCCTGGCAATGTTGATTCCAGCTTGTGCTTAATCCAGCCAGACATTTCCAATGATGCACTTGGCTTCCCTAGTGGCTCAGACAGTAAAGAGTCCACCTGCAATGGAGGATAGATGTGTTCGATCCCTGGGTTGGGAAGATCCCCTGGAGGAGGTCATCGCAACCCACTCCATCAGCCCTCTGCAGTCTTCTTGCCTGGAGAGTCCCCATGGACAGAAGAGCCTGGCAGGCTACAATCCATGCAGTCACAAAGAGTTGGACATAACTGAGCAAATAAGCACACAGCACTATGCACAGAAGTTAAATAAGCAGGGTGACAGCATACAGCCATGGCACACTCCCTTCCCAACTGTGAACCAGTTCGTTGTTCCATGTCTGGTTCTAACTGTCGCTTCTTGACCTGCATACAGGTTTCTCAGGAAGCAGATAAGGTGTTCAGGCATTCCCATCTCTTTAAGAATTTTCCACAGTTTGTTGTCATCCACACAGTCAAAGGCTTTAGCACAGTCAATGAAGCAGAAGTAGATGTTTTTTCTGGAATTCTCTTGATTTTTCTATGATCCAACAGATGCTAGCAATTTAATCTCTGTTTCCTCTGCCTTTTCTAAATCCAGCTTGAACATCTAGAAGTTCTCAGTTAATGTACTGTTGAAGACTAGCTTGGAGAATTTTAAGCATTACTTTTGCTAGCATGGAAATGAGTGCAATCGTGCAATAGCTTGAACATTCTTTGTCGTTTCCCTTCTTTGGGATTGGAATGAAAGCTGACCTTTTACCAGTCCTGTGGCCACTGTTTTTTTTCCAAATTTGCTGGCATGTTGAGTACAGCATGTCAACAACATTTGTGGAAACGGAGTTGACCAGTGTGTTCTAGGTCTTGAGGGGAGCACATGTGAATATACTCAAATTACAAAGAACATGTTGCTTTCAAGGACGTAACAATAGCTTGCTAAGGAAATAAATTTAAAAATAAAGGCTGGTGGAACTAATACATAATCATAGCAAGATTTTATGAGTCAAGGTTAATACAAATTTAATTTCTTTCTTATATATCATCAAGGAACAATTGGAATTTGAAATTAGGAACACAATATTATCTATATTCTCACCAACACAAATGAAATTCTTAGTTATAAATCTAACAAAATATGTGCAAGACCTATATGAAAAAAACAATATTCTGATGATAGACATCAAAGAAAATCTAATTAAATGGAGAGATATTCTATGTACATGACTAAAAATAATAAAAACTGCCAAGATATCAGTTCTTCCAAAATTGATCTGTAGGTTTAACACAATCCAAATCAAAATGTCAGCACGTTATTTTGTGTCTATAGACAAATTGATTCTAAATTTTAAATGAAAAGGTGAAAAAAAAAAACAACTCAGCATAATCAAAACAATATTGAGGAAGAACAAAAGTAGAGAACTAAAGTTACCTGATTTCAACATTTACTATACATATACAGCAATTGAGACAGTGTAATATTAACAAAAGGATATGCATACTGATCAATGGAACAAAGGGGTTGCCTAGAAATAAACCTACACAAATATAATCAATTGGTCAGAATAAAGAAGCAAAGGGAATTCAAAGGACAAAAGATCATCTCAATGAATGATGCTGAGACAACTGGACATCCACATGTTCACAAAATGAACCTGAATAAAGATGTTACAGCTGTTGGAAGGACTTCTCCGGTGGCCTGGATGGTAAAGAATCTGCCTGCAATGCCAGAGACCTGGGTTTGATCCCTGGATTGGAAAGATCCCCTGGAGGCGGGCATGGCAACCCACTCCAGTATCCTTGCCTGGAGAATCCCATGGACAGAGAAGCCTAGTGGGGCTCTGTCCATGGGGTGGCAAAGAGTCAGACATGCCTGAGCAACTACGCTCAGCACAACTGTTGGAAAAATTAATTCAAAATGGGTTGTATGTCCAAAAACAAAATGCAAAATTACAAGACTCCTACTATATACTATGAGAATTCAAGTGACTTTGGGTTCGGTGAAGATTTTTTAGATATAACACTGCAATCATGATCTATGAAGGAAAAAAAGTATTAAATCGTTCAAACCTAAAAAACAAAAAAAAAAAACAAAAACTTCTGCTCTGGATAAGCCACTGTTAAGAACATATAAAGATGAGCCACACAACGAGAGATGGTATTTGTAAAAACACCTGTTAAAGGACTAGTATTCAACATGTACAAAGAACACTTTAGTGTCAACAATAAGAAAGTAAGAACCT
This sequence comes from Cervus elaphus, assembly GCF_910594005.1. NCBI lineage: Eukaryota > Metazoa > Chordata > Mammalia > Artiodactyla > Cervidae > Cervus > Cervus elaphus. The sequence continues at coordinate 18,578,224 of NC_057828.1, read as the reverse complement.
TAATTTAAAAAATAGGCAAAAATTCTGACATACGGCTCATGAAAGAAGATATACTGATAGAAACATATGAAAGGATGTTCAACATTGTATTGCATTGTTGTTGTTTAGTCACTAGGTCTTGTCTGACTTTTGTGACCTCATGGACCATAGTCCACCAGCCTCCTCTGTCCATGGGATTTCCCAGGCAAGAATATCAGAGTGGATTGTTATGAAGAAGATCTCCGGGGGACCTTCCTGACCTAAGAATCGAACCCACATCTCCTGCTTGGCAGACTGATTCTTTACCACTGAGCTACCAGGGAAGCCCTTTGCCTGGAGGGCTACGATCCATGGTGTCACAGAGTGGGGCACACCTGAGTGACTAACTCTGTATTTCACTGGGGAGCTACAAATTAAAGCAGCAATGAGATGCCACTACACACGTGGGTAAAGATACAAAGCAACAAGAATTCTTGTTCATTGCTGGTGGTGACATAAAATGGTACAGCCACCTTAAATGACACAGCCAAGAGAACTTGGCAGTTTCCTACAAAAATTAAATGTTCTCTTACCACATAATTCAGCAATTATGCTCCTTATCATTTACTTAAAAGAGTCGAAAATCTTTATCTACCCATAATCCACATTCAAATATTTATAGCAATTCTACTCGCAATTGACAAGACATGAAAGCAACCAAAACATCCTTCAACAGATAAATGGAAAAACAAACTGTGTTACCCCCATATAATTGAATTTTAGTCAACATTGAAGGAAATAAAAAGTGAATTCTGTGTCAATGAAGTGTATTATAAAATAACTTTTCAATGATAATGTTTTAGTGGTTTAAGATGTCTTAAATATGTATTTGAATTTGGGCTATATGTGTTTGTATCTGTGTATCTGTGAGTGCTTAATACCTACATCTTGTAGGGTAATTAATGAGTTATCTAATGAATATGGATAATAGTTCATGAAATCAACTCTGAGCCTTGTGTCAGTTTAAAGATCATTTTTATGCATGGCATTCATTTATGCACAGTCACAATTATTTTATTAAAAAAATAAAGCACACTTAAAAAAAAACTATTGCTACCTTTTTGGTATACTTTGTTTTTTTTAAATTTATCATTTTATTTAAATTTCATTTTCAACTATAAGAACCCACCCTTGTAAATATTTAAATGTCTTGTTATTTTAAAAGTATTATTCATATCTGAAAAATGGCATACACATTAAACTTTCATTACAACATGTAATCATTTTGGACACTGACTGCAGCCATGAAATTAAAACACACTTGCTCCTTGGAAGAAAAGCTGTGACAAACCTGGACAGCTAACTTTGCCGACAAAGGTCCATATGGTCAAAGCTATGGTTTTCCCAGTGGTAATATATAGATGTGAGAGTTGAACAATAAAAAAGCACTGAGAACTGAAGAACTGATGCCTTTGAATTGTGGTGCTGGAGAAGATTCTTGAGAGTCCCTTGGACAGCCAGGAGATCATATCAGTCAATCCTAAAGGAAATTAATCCTAAATATTCACTGGAAGGACTGATGCTGGAGCTGAAGTTCCAATATTTTGGCCACCTGATGCAGAGTCAACTTGTTGGGAAAGACCTTGATCCTGGATTGGGGCAAGAGTAGAAGGGAACGATAGAGCAGGAGATAGTTGGATGGTATCACCAACTCATGGACACGAGTTTGAGCGAACTCCAGAAAATAGCAAAGGATAGGAAAGCCTGAAGTGCTGCAGTCTGTGGAGTCACAAAGAGTCAGATGCGAATGAGTGACTGAACAACAACATATAATGGTTATTTGAATGATCTAGAAAGAATGTATCTCACTTTGATAAGAATTAACTGCTGAAATATCTCTAAATTGAAAACATTATACGACCTCCTACATAGTTGATAGTTATGACACATTAAAATGCTATCTATTTCAGTCTTAAAAAATAAATAAATGGAAGTATTCTAATCAAAGGCAACAAGACATTTTTCAAATGTTAGATGTCTATTTTTTATAATGGTCAGTTCATCCTAAGTCACTTTAGTTGACTCTTCGCAACCCCAAGGAATGTAACCTTCCAGGCTCCTCTGTCCATGGGGATTCTCCAGGCAGCAATACTGGAATGGATTGCCATTTCCTCCTCCAGGGGATTTTCCTGACCCAGAAACTAAACTAGTGTCTCTTGTGTCTCCTGCATTGGCAGGCAGGTTATTTACCACTAGTGCCACATGGGAAGTGTATGTACCTATATGACTAGAATACAAAAAGACTCTGATTTAATAAAATATTTGAATTTTCCAAGAAAAAAAAAATATCTTGACACAGAGAAGCAAGCTTGGTGGCATAGAGGATCATTTTCCCACCTTAAAAACTGAATAAAACCAGGCTAAGTTATGATTAGTATATTTTCAGAAACTTTTGACACTTGAAATCTTGGTTGATGCTCTAAATGTGTACCCCAGTTTTGCCATTTTACTATGATTTTCTCTATTCACACTTCAGATCAGTTAAAAGCTAACCACCACTCACCCAACCATGTAACAAGCAAATCACAATTTATCTAACATAATTCTCTATTTCAGATCTTTACAGTGAGTCAAGCAGGGCTTTTGCAACTTTCATTAAACATTCAAATTTTAGATCAAATTGCCTTTAAACAGGTATAGATTGAACTTGATCTTAAACAAAAGTGTACCTTCATGATCCCCTCATTGCTGGCATCTCTATGACACCTGTCAGTTGCAGGAAATCAGGAACAGCTTGAAAGAAAACTGTCATAATAAATAAAGGGAAGATATTCCAACCCATCTGTGATTACACACTCATGTGACAAAAAGCTGTGGTATAAATTTTCATTTGAGTTAGAACTCTTTTAATTCCATTTTAATATTTCCCTGTGACAGTTGTTTGTTAATTTTAAAACAGTAAATGAAATAAATATCTACCTCCTTTGGTTAAAAGGTATTTGAGTTAGAGTTAGCATTGCTTTCCTTAGTTACCTTGCAGGAATAAGATATGAAAAAAAAAAGAAGAAGAAGAAGAGAAAAAAAAAGTGCTTTCTCCAATATAAAGATATCAAATAAATCTCAGAACCTGAATCCTTGGAGAATTGTCAGAAACGTATTTCAGTTTGAACTCCAAAAGCAATAAACAAAAGTTTATGTGAGAAAATAAAATAAAAGTAGAAATAAAGTCTGGCCTTCATCCAAATGAGACCTAGATTGGCCTATAAAGTCAAACCAAAAGGCAGTTACACTTTGTCTTGTTGGTTTGACATCACACCAAAACTATTGAGATAAACGATTTTTCAGGTCTTTAAAATCTTAATATTTCTTGATTTCATAAAGATAATTCAAATGTTGAAAAAGAAAACAATAGAATTTTACCCCTCATTGTTTGTATTACAGTAGTCTATAAGTTCTTTACTTTTTTATGTGGGAAACTTAGACATATTTAATGTTATGCAGGACATTTTAGCTTCAGATTTCTATGTATGTCAAAATAAAAAGCTTTATTTGTACATGGCATTTTGGGATTTCCTGGTGGCTCAAACAGTAGAAGAATACACCTGCAATGTAGGAAACCTGGATTCCATCCCTGGGTCGGGAAGATCCCCGAAGAAAGGAATGGATCCCACACTAGTATTCTTGCCTGGAGAATTCCACGGATAGAGGAGCCTGGTGGTCTACACTCCACAGGATTGCAAAGTTGGACAAGACTGAGCAACTAACACTTTCACGTTTGGGAAACATAACTAAATCTGAACAATTTTAATTTCTTTTCTTTAAAACAATCATTTAAATACCATTTATTGCTAATAATAAATAGTGTCTATGCAATTTAATGTGAATTCATTCTGAATGAAACATTTTTACTGTCAAAACTTTGTGGATTTAAAGTTTACTTTATTTATAATATAAACGATCCATTCCAGCATTCAAAAGTATGATGCATATGTTTCATGATTACCAAAAATGAGATGCATTTATCAAAAGCAATCTGCTTGCAATTTTGAACTCCATATCTGTATTTATGACTATTCACATATATTTTTATAGTAATGTTATTTATTTTTGTTTTCACATTTGGTAAATGCCAGTAAAGATTTTCAACTTAAAATGTAAAACTTCTCTAATTATATGAAAAATACTTTCGTTTGAATATTTGACTCTCCAAAGTTAAAAAAATCTGTTTATCTAAAACAATTTATAAAATGAAAGCACAAATGTAATTTGGTATTGGCAGTCATCATTCTTAGTTCTTTTCAGCCTAACTACCATCTCATTATTTTCCCTGAGGTTAATTCGAAACAATAGTAAAAGAAATCACCATTCATTACTAAAGTTGGCTACCATTTTTTTGCATAATCAGTTTAATATATTTGAACACTAAATTCAACCATGCATAAAAATAGTAATTTCATTATTTTCTCAGGACTCAAAGTGTTTCTTAAAATCACAGAGAGGAATTGAACATCTAAAACACAAACATGAATTATTATCAGTATATATAGGTATGTTTAATTCAAAACAGGGCTTAAACATTATTTTCACATTATTATTATCCTTATTTTAGAAAAAAAGAGACAATATTCACTTTTATACCTAGTAAGCAAGGATGACACCTTAAAACAGTTGAATTAAAGAAATAAATAAAAGATAGGAAACTTTATTTTCCATGACATAACTTTTACCATTTTTTTTAAATGACTAATTGTGGTTCTTACCTTTGAGGTAGTACTTTAAATCACTTAAGCCTAATTTCATAGCAAAATTCAACAATATTGTATGGGAAGTAAAATAATCCCTTCTAAAATACAATCAAAGTACATTAAAATGATGAAAACTTACTTTTAAAAGTATCTTTCAAACTGCCAAAGGCATTTTTACTTACAAGTTATGTTGTATTTCAAGTAATACTCTCCAACCCAAATATTATGCTTTTTTGTTCCTCTTTTCCATCACTTTGGCCACTATTTGAATGATATTTATGTATTTTAATGGTCTTAGACTCTTATCTGGATCTAATGTTAAATTTTTGGAAGCATGCAGATAATGTCTCTCTTGACTGTCTCTAGGGCACCTTGAAATCAACATATATAAAGTATTTTCCTCTCTGTCAAATTAAAAATGCCTGATAAGTACTAATTTTTTCTTACAATATCTCCGAGCATGACCCGTTATTCTTCATTTCTGTCATCACCAGTTCTCATGATATCCTACTGTGATACCTCTACTGATTCTGAGCACACCGTTTTCATCTTTGGTGTCTCCCCTTTCTAGAACATGTTATACTTCCAGATAAATTGGCCCAAGTTGCTGTTCATCATGTCACTCTCTTGATCAAGAAAATACTGTAGATCCCTACTGCCTTTGTGAATAAATAAAACATTCAAAAACTACCATTCAGTTAGTGTTCCTATCAGTACTTATGCACTATTGTAACTTAACTTATATGAGGCATGACCTAAAGACTAGTCTCCTTTCATCACCCTTAAATATTTCTTATGACACTGACTCAGCATAGAATGACGTTAAGAACATGGAGTCCAGTTGAGTTTTGCCCAAGAAACTTCTGGAGTTATTTAGAGATGGAGGTGACTTGTAATGAGGTCAGTAAGAGTTAAGAGGAGAGGTACCATGAACATGGTAGAGTTGGAGACCTCAGCTTTCAGCCTTCGACAGAGATTAATAATTAGACAGCTATCCATCCCTGTAGAGGGAAATGGCAACCAACTTCTTGCCTGGAAAATTCCTTGGACAGAAGAGCCGGGCAGGCTACCGGCCACGGGAAGAAGGAAAGAAACTCATTATCTTGACCACATCATCCCCTGTCTTCTGCCTACCCTAGCCAAGGGGAACCAACCCAGCTAGAAATAGTTCCTCTCACTGGGAAAGGGAAAGCAGGCTATGTGATCAGCTACTTCAGCCTTTTGGGGCTTTGCGTGAGGAACCCTCTTTGTCTTTGCCCCACCCAGAGACTGGCTGAGCTGAGTCAGGCCACAGAGATGGCTGGAGCAAGGAAGAAAAGCAAGAACTCCCCAACCAACCAGGGACCTGGAGATAATCCCAGTTCCCACTGACCTGCTCTGCAGAGGACCCAGAGGTTGTTGTCACTGAGAAAATCGACCTCCTTGAAACAGCCTCTGTGAAACCCCTACCGATTTCACTTATTTTCACCCCCGTCCCTGGCAGGTTATTGGAGTTTGCAGATGATATCTACCTGAGTTCCTTCTCCCTGCACCACCCCACCCCCAACCCCGCCTCCCCCGGAAGGAGTCCAGGATCTGTGGTGGTGACTAGCCCAGGCCTTTGGGCTTGGGCAAAGGCAAGGCACCCTTGCCACATGAGTGCTCAGGGCCAGCCCCTCCAGTGGTGACCCTGAATGGCCCATCACCAGGGGCCACCGCTGCGTGTGCGTCTGCAGTGACACCTTGCTACCCCAGCTCTGGACTCCAAAAGCCAGGGCCCCCACATCTGCCTGTGAGCCCGGATTTGGGTCTGTTTCTTCTCATTGGCCTGCACTGTTGGCCTCATCTGCTGCTCTGTTAGCCTTCCGTCTGGGCACCTACACCCTTCCAGTCAGAAATCTGTCACAGCAAGGCCTCCACTACTACCTGTGCCCCCGGGGGTAAGACCCAGCCGCCCCAGGAGTGCCCCCAGGCAGCCATGGACCCACGCAGTTGCCACTGATGACTCTGGCCCTTGCTGTTGATCCTGCATGTGTACTGTTGACCTAAAATAAATAGACTGCCAGATGTTTTCCCAGTAAAAAATAGGTTTATTGGGGTCAGTAGAGAAGTGCAATTCAGGGTTTGCAACCACACTGAGCCCATGGCAAGGGAAGAACCCTGATGGAGAGGAAAATGATTTGAGAGGACTATCATAATCAGAGGGTCATGGCTTTTCATTGGCTGAGTCCTCGCGAGGAAGGAAAAGGGGTCTTTCGCCTTCCTGTTGGGCTCTGCTGTGGTCTCATACTTGAGGCCCCCCCCCTCCCATTCTGTTCTCCCAACTCTGTTTAATTGAAGTTTCTGTTTATTATTTTCTTACAGAGTCTGCAACCAGTCTCAGCCATATACAAGCACTTCCACTGGTCCTTACAACCAGCTGTGCAAGCTACGGCTCTGCCTACCACGGCTACCTGCCCTGATCCCTTGCTACTGGCCCTAGAGGTGCAACTGAGGACCAACACTGTCCTTGCAATCAAGCACTTGCTAAAGCTGTAATGTGGACTCCAGCAGCCCAAGCTGAGGAAACATCATGCCTCATGCCTTCATCTCGAGCCACCAAAAAGCTCCTGCACTCGGCGTCCTGACCCACTGGATCCAGGAGCCACACAGGCTCCAGCATTCCCCATGCCGGGACTTTCTCATTCAAGTCCGTCCTTAAGCACAGATCGAAACCACAGTGAGATGCCCCCTCAGACTTGTTGGAAGGTCTATTATGTAAAAGACAAGGGATTTTTAAGTGTTGGGGAGGACGTGAAGAAAAGGAACACTTGTGCACTGTTGGTGAGAATGTAAATTGATGCAGCCACTGCTGAAAACAGTACAGAAGTACACAAGAAATTAAAAAATCACTTTAAAGTAATACTAGAACAGCCTCTGTTTTCATTTAATAGCTTCTACCATAGACATAAGGCAACCCTAAACCTAGTAAGAAATCAACACAGAGAGAGAGAAATCTTCAAGTTTGAGCTCAAAGAATGGAACAGGGATCTCTTGATGGTGACAGGAGAAACATCAAAGAATCACAGATACTAAAAATCTGAAGAAGGAGAAACTTCCTCTCTGATTGTAGATATGGTCACCCCAAGAGTACAAACCTTAATTGCTTTTTCTCTCTCTCTGACATCGGGCAGCTTGGCTCTGGACATGAATGCTACTGCATTCCTCCAATGCAAGAAGTATGTGACAGGGCAGATTACATACAACCTGTGCTTTCTGGAAAAAGGAAATTGGGGATCTCCAGGGAAACAGAAAGTACCCAGGAGACTGCTGACAAAGGAAAAGTTTTGCAAAGTGACCACATAAAGTTGATTATAAATGCTTCAGCTCTTCCCCAAATTTCATGTATGAATCAGATAGTATGCACCTATCACAGGATTCCCTGGTAGCTCAGAGGGTAAAGAATCTGCCTGCAATGCAGAAGACCCAGGTTTGATCCCTGGGTTGGGAAGATTCCCCTGGAGAAAGGAATGGCAACTCACTCCAGTGTTCTTGCCTGGAGAATTTCATGATCAGAGGAGCCTTAGAGAGCTATAGTCCATGAGGTCACATAGAGTCAGACATGGCTGAGAAACTAACACACATGCACTATCACAAAGAAAACACGCTGAATTTTTGTTATTGATCAGTTCCAAAAGAATTTGGAGCGACCGAGTTAATTGCAATTAAAACAGTGAAAGACAGCAAAGTGAAATATGAGAAAAAAGAATAAATAAAAGTCATTAGCAGTCCTATGAGGTGGGAGGGAGGTTCAGGATGAGGGACACATGTACACCCATGGCTGATTCGTGTCGATGTATGGCAAAAGCCACTACAATGTTGTAAAGTAATTAGCCTCCATGACACACAAATTCGTGAAGCATTCCATATTTTTACCTAGGTGCCCATCAGCAGATGAATGGATATGGAAGCTGTGGTACACATACACCATGGAATATTACTCAGCCATTAAAAAGAGCACATTTGAATCAGTTCTAATGAGATGGATGAAACTGGAGCCCATTATACAGAGTGAAGTAAGCCAGAAAGATAAAGACCATTACAGTATACTAACACATATATATGGAATTTAGAAAGATGGTAATGATAACCCTATATGCAAAACAGAAAAAGAGACACAGATGTACAGAACAGACTTTTGGACTCTGGGGGAGAAGGCGAGGGTGGGATGTTTCAAGAAAACAGCATTGAAACATGTATATTATCTAGTGTGAAACAGTTCACCAGCCCAGGTTGGATGCATAAGACAAGTGCTCGGGCCTGGTGCGCTGGGAAGACCCAGAGGGATCGGGTAGAGAGGGAGGTGGGAGGGGGGATCGGGATGGGGAATACATGTAAATCCATGGCTGATTCATGTCAATGTATGACAAAAAGCACTACAATATTTTAAAGTAATTAGCCTCCAGCTAATAAAAATAAATGGGAAAAAAATGTTGGAATAATAAAAATAAATAAAGTAATTAGCCTCCAATTAAAATAAATTAATTAAGTTAAAAGAAAAAATACAAAAAATAAAATAAAAATTGAGGTAACTTGGTGGAACAAAGAACCTGAAAATAATGCACAAAAAAGGAAGAAAGAACAGCTTCATCTCATCTGCATCATCCTGTCCCTGCTTCCCAGCACTGCTCAGGGCCAAGAGAGAATAACCTAGCTGGGCACAGGTCCTGTCAATGGGAAAGGGAAAGCAGATTAAGTGACCAGATTTATAATACAGTAAGTCCCATACATACGAACGAGTTCCATTCCAAGAGCACCTTTGTAAGTCCAACTTGTAAGTAAGCCCAACAAAGCCTCAGCTCAGTTCAGTTCAGTCGCTCAGTCATGTCCCACTCTTTGAGACCCCATGGACTGCAGCACAGAGGCCTCCCTGTCCATCACCAATTCCCAGAGCTTGCTCGAACTCATGTCCATTGAGTTGGTGATGACATCCAAACATCTCATCCTCTGTTGTCCCCTTCTCCTCCCGCCTTCAATCTTTCCCAGCATCAGGGTCTTTTCAAATGAGTCAGTTCTTCGCATCAGGTGGCCAAAGTACTGGAGCTTCAGCATCAGTCCTTTCAATGAATATTCATAACTTATTTCCTTCAGGATGGACTGGTTAGATCTCCTTGCTGTCCAAGGGACTCTCAAGAGTCTTCTCCACACAAATAAAACAATCCGCTATATAGTACTGTACTGTAATAGGTGTATAGTACTTTTCACACAAATAATGCAGAACAAACAAACATGGAAAATAAGGAAAACATTTAAAATCTTATAGTACACTACCTTGAAAAGTACAGTATTATATCAGCTACCTCACTGATGCTTTTATGTTTTCTTCTTTCATGCTATCCTGAGCTTGAAACAAACTACTACTGTACTCTACACAGTACTGCACAGTAAAGTACACAAAAGCATATCATTTGTAGAGAATGCACGGATGAGACAATACACCAGACGTGAGCTAACTTACTTATTGAACATGTGAACACACGTTTGTAATCTCTGAAAGTTCTCAACTTGAAAGTTTGTATGTAGGGGAATTACTCCATTGTGTTAGTTTTGGGGGCACAGCAGAGTGATTCAGTTTTTATACATATATTTTTTTCAGGTTATTTTATATTATAGTTATTATAAGATATTGAATATAGTTCCTTGTGTTTTACAGTAAATCCTATTGCTTATCTATTTTATGTGTAGTTGTTTGTATCTGTTAATCCCCTTCTCCTAATTTATCCTCCCCACATACTTTTCCCTTTTGGTAACTATTAGTTTGTTTCTATATCTGTGAGTCAGTTTCTGCTTTGTATATGGATTCATTTTTATTGTTTTCTAGATTCCACCTACGAGCCATGTATTATATTTGTGTAATATTTGTCTTTCTCTGCATGACTTGTTTTTTACATTTGAAGAATTATAGAATCTGAGATGGAAAGGAATTTAAAGGTCAATGTTAGCTTGATTCAATTTATTTCAATTTCATAAATACTCTGAAATGCGCTCACAGGTGGAAGGTGCTGAATGACTATAGATGTAGAGCAGGGCAGGTCTATTAGGAAAGACTGCGCTCCAGATCATTTTGGCATCTAGTGTTAGGATGAAGTGCAAATAAATCTTAGATTGCACTTATCACACTCCAGGCATTCAATAAATATTTGCTAATTGATGAAAGGTAAACTAAAGACATGTTTTTAAAAGTTTTAAAAACCACTACAATGTGAACTCAGCCCTGCTACTTTCTGTGTCTCCTTTTTATAATTGTTTCCCAGTTCTCAGGGGTAAACATGAAGTCCAGTTCAAGCCAATAATTGCCTTCTTCAGCTGGGTCCGGTGACTTTCCAAAAGATAAATATATGACCCAAGTTAAGCCAATCAAACTATTTCAATAGAAATGTTCGATTTGGAACTGGAAGATGTAGATTTTTTATTTGCATTTTATTTTGTTTTTGATTTTTATTTTCTGACACTGGGTTTTGAGATTGTGAGTAGAACCCCAGCAATCATCACGCTTCCCCCTTGACATCCTGATCAGCACTGAGAGAGAACGAGGATGACGTTTAGATATAAACAGATGTAAAGAGAAGTAAAATGTGTGAGAACCACTTCTCCCCAAGTCATGTTTCCTTTAATTTGGGAAGAAATTCAATTAAAGTAACTCAGTGACCTTTCTGCCCTCTTACACAAGCAAACGAAGTGGTTTATCTACTTACATATTTGGAGAAAACTTTGGACTTATTCAGTTCAGCTCCGCCACTTCCTTTTGGAATGGAGTAGCTTGCAAAGGCTATGATCTTCTCCGCAAAGAAAATAATTTACCATCATTGCCTGTAATTTCTTGGTAAGTCTGTCTAAATCAGAGTTTCACTTTGAAAGTCAACATGGGTTTTCCCTAGTGGCTCAGAGGTAAAGAATTCGCCTGCTAATTCAGGAGACAGGAGTTCGATCCATAATCTGGAAAAATTCCCATGCCTTGGAGCAAATAAGCCGATACACCACAACTAGTGAGTCTGTGCTCTAGAGCCCAGGAGCAAAACTACTGAAGCCCAAGTGCCCTAGAGCCTGTGTTCCACAACAAGAGAAGCCCGTGCACCGCAGTTAGAGGGTAGCCTCAGCTTGCTGCAACTAGGAAAATACTCACGCAGCAATGAAGACTCAGTACAGCCCAAAATAAATAAACTAATTTTAAAAAATCAGCATGGCTGAGATATCTAAGCCATATCTTTCAATCTGGCATCATCTGTAATAATGTTGACCATTTATTCACAATTGATTCAGTACTTTGACAGAGAAGAGGAATAAGAAGCATGGGGTCTTTTCAAAGCATCACAAAAAGAAAAGCTTAGGGAAAATTTTCTGGCTGTTTAAGCCTGGATTCCAAGTTTCGTTTAAGGCAGCTATCATCCTCCTTCCAGGGAGAATATGTGTACTAATAAATCATTTGTTTCCCTAATTGAATTCTATTTATTTCAGTTACATGCTAAATTGATAAGCCAAAATAATATGATACGCATATTCACTATACTTTTTGCATACACTAGTAAATATATCACTGTGTTTATATCATGAGAAAAACAAGTTGGTTGCTATCAATGCCAAAGGACAGATCTGCTGTTTTCTTTCTTTGAGGTTCTCAAGTTCAGTTCAGTCGATCAGTCATGTCTGACTCTTTGCAACCCCATGGACTGCAGCACACCAAGCTTCCCTGTCCATCGCTAACTCCTGGAGCTTACTCAAATTCATGTCCATCGAGTCGGTGATGCCTCCAGCCATCTCATCCTCTGTCATCCCCTTCTCTTCCTGCCTTCAATCTTTCTCATCATCAGGGTCTTTTCCAATAAGTCAGCTCTTCACATCAGGTGGCCAGAGTATTGGAGATTCAGCTTCAGCATCAGTCCTTCCAATGAATAATCATGACTGATTTCCTTCAGAATTGAATAGTTTGATCTCCTTGCAGTCCAAAGGACTCTCAGAGTCTTTTCCAATACCACAGTTCAAAAGCATCAGTTCTTTGGCACTCAGCTTTCTTAATGGTCCAACTCTCACATCCATGTATGACTACTGGAAAAACCATAGCTTTGATTGGTTGGACCTTCACCTGCTTTTTAATATTTATCTAGGTTGGTCATAGCTTTTCTTTCAATGAACAAGCATCTTTTAATTTCATCGCTTGCAGTCACCATCTGCAGTGATTTTGGAGCCCAAGAAAATAAAGTCTGTCACTGTTTCCATTGTTTCCCCATCTATTTGGATGAAGTGATGGGACTGGATACCATCACCTTATTGAATGTTGAGTTTTAAGCCAGTTTTTTCATTCTCCTCTTTCACTTTCATTAACAGGCTATTCAGTTCCTCTGCACTTTCTGCCATAAGGGTGGTGTCATCTGAATATCGGAGGTTATTGATATTTCTCCAAGCAATCTAGTTTCCAGCTTGTGCTTCATCCAGCCTGGCATTTTGCATGATGTACTCTGCATATGAGTTAAATAAGCAGGGTGACAATATACAGCCTTTAATTAGTCCTTTCCCAATTTGGAATCAGTCCATTGCCCCATGTCCAGTTCTAACTGTTGCTTCTTGGCCTGCATACAGATTACTTAGGAGGCAGGTCAGGTGGTCTGGTATTCCTATCACTTTCAGAATTTTCCACAGTTTGTTCTGATCCACAAAGTCAAAGGTTTTGGTGTAGTCAATAAAGCAGAATTAGATGTTTTCTGGAACTCTCATGCTTTTTTATGATCCAACGATGTTGGCAATTTGATCGCTGCTTCCTCTGCCTTTTCTAAATCCAACTTGAACATCTGGAATTTATTGGTTCACGTATTGTTGAAGCCTGGCTTGGATAATTTTGAGCATTATTTTGCTAATGTGTGAGGTGAATGCAATTGTTCAGTAGTTTAAACATTCTTTGGCATTGTTTTTCTTTGGAATTGGAAAGAAAACTGACCTTTTCCAGTCCTGTGGGCACTGCTGTGTTTTCCAAATTTGCTTGCTTATTGAGTGCAACACTTTCACAGCACAATCTTTTATTACTTAAAATAACTCAGTTGGAATCCCGTCATCCCCACTAGCTTTGTTTGTAGTGATGCTTCCTGAGACCCACCTGACTTCGCATTCCAGGATATCTAGTTCTAGGTGAGTGATCACACAATCGTGGTTATCTGGGTCATTAGCATCTTTTTTGTATATTTCTTCTGTTTATTCTTGCCACCTCTTCTTAACATCTTCTGCTTCTGTTAGATCCACGCCATTTCTGTCCTTTATTATGCCCATCTTTGCATGAAATATTCCCTTGGTATCTCTCTTTCTTGAAGAGATCCCTAGTCTTTCCCATTCTATTCTTTTCCTCTATTTCTTTGCATTGATTACTGAGGAAGGCTTTCTTATCTCTCCTTGCTATTCTTTGGAAGTCTGCATTCAGATGGGTATATCTTTCCTTTTCTCCTTTGCCTTTAGTGTCTCTTCTTTTCTCGGCTGTTTGGAAGGCCTCCTTAGACAACCATTTAGCCTTCTTGCTTTTCTTTTTCTTGGGGATTGTCTTGATCACTGCCTCCTGTACAATGTCATGAACCTCTATCCATAGTTCTTCAGGCACTCAGTCTAGCAGATCTAACCCCTTGAATCTATTTGTCAGTTCCACTGTATAATTGTAAGGGATTTGATTTAGGTCATACCTGAATTATCTAGTGGTTTTCCCTACTTTCTTCAATGTAAGTCTGAATTTTGCAATAAGTATATCATGATTAAAGCCACAGTTAGCTCCTGGTCTTGTTTTTGCTGACAGTGTAGGGCTTCTCCATCTTTGGCTGCAAAGAATATAATCAATCTTATTTCGGTATTGACCATCTGCTGATGTCCATGTGTAGAGTTGTCTCTTTGTTGTTGGAAGAGGGTGTTTGCTAAGACCACTGCATTCTCTTGGCAAAACTCTGTTAGCCTTTGCCCTGCTTCACTTTGTACTCTAAGGCCAAACTTGCCTGTTACTCCAGGTATCTCTTAAATTCCTGCTTTTGCATTCCAGTCCCCTATAGTGAAAATGACATCTTTTTTTCTTTTTCGGTGTTAGAAGTAGAAGGTCTTATAAGTCATCAAAGAACCATTCAACTTCAACTTCTATAACATTAGTGGTTGGGGCATAGACTTGGATCACTGTAATATTGAATGGTTTGCCTTGGAAATGAGCACAGATCATTCTGTCACTTTTGAGATTGCACCCAAGTACTGTGTTTTGGACTTTTTTGTTGACTCTGAAGGCTACTCCATTTCTTCCAAGGGATTCTTGACCACAGTTCAGTTCAGTTCAGTCACTCAATCATGTCTGACTCTTCGAGACCCCATGAACAGCAGCACGCCAGGCCTCCCTGTCCATCACCAACTCCCACAGTTTACTCAAACCCATGTCCATTGAGTCAGTGATGCCATTTAACCATCTCATCCTCTGTCGCCCCTTCTCTTCCTGCAGTCAATCTTTCCGAGCATCAGGGTCTTCCCATGATGAGTTAGTTCTTCCCATCAAGTGGCCAAAGTGTTAGAGTTTCAGTTTCAGCATCAGTCCTTCCAATGAATATTCAGGATTGGCTTCCTTAGGATGGACTGATTGGATCTCCTTGTTGCCCAAGAGTAGGTGTAATGGTCATCTGAATTGAATTCCCCCATTCAAGTCCATTTTAGTTCACTGATTCCTAAAATGTTCACTCTTGCCATATCCTATTTGACCACTTCCAATTTACCTTGATTCATGGATCTAACATTCTAGGTTCCTATGCAATATTGTTCTTTGCAGCATCGAGCTTTACTTCCATCACCAGACACATCCTCAACTGGGTGTTTCTTTCACTTTGGTTCTGTCACTTTATTCTTTATGGAGTTATTTCTCCATTCTTCTCCAGTAGCATATTGGGCACCTGGCAACCTGGGAAGTTCATCATTCAGTATCATATCATTTTCCCTTTTCATACTTTTCATGGGATTTCAGGCAAGAATAATGAAGTGGGTTGCCGTTCCCTTCTCCAGTGGACCATGGTTTGTCAGAAATTTCCACCATGACCTGTCCATCATGGGTGGCCCTACATGGAATGGCTCATTGTTTCATTGACATGGACAAGGCTATGGTCCATGTGATCAGTTTGATTAGTTTTATGTGATTGTTGTTTGCATTCTGTCTGTCCTCACATTGTACAGGAGACAGGGATCAAGACCATCCACATGGAAAAGAAATGCAAAAAGGCAAAATGGTAGTCTGAGGAGGCCTTACAAATAGCTGTGAAAAGAAGAGAAGCAAAAAGCAAAGGAGAAAAGGAAAGATATTCCCATTTGAATGCAAATTCCAAAGAACAGCCAGGAGAGATAAGAAAGCCGCTCGGCAATCAATGCAAAGAAAGAGAGGAAAACAACAGAATGGGAAAGACTAGAGATCTCTTCAAGAAAATTAGAGATACCAACGGAATATTTCATGCAAAGATGGGTTCGATAAAGGACAGAAATGGTATGGACCTAACAGAAGCAGAAGATATTAAGAAGAGGTGGCAAGCATACATAGAAGAACTGTACAAAAAATATCTTCACGACCCAAATAATCATGATGGGGTGATCACTCACCTGGAGCCAGACATCCTGGAATGTGAAGTCAAGTGGGCCTTAGAAAGCATCACTATGAACAAAGCTAGTGGATGCGATGGAATGCCAGTTGAGCTATTTCAAATCCTGAAAGATGATGCTGTGAAAGTGCTGCACTCAATATGCCAACACATTTGGAAAACTCAGCAGTGGCCACAGGACTGGAAAAGGTCAGTTTTCATTCCAATCCCTAAGAAAGGCAATGCCAAAGAATGCTCAAACTACCACACAATTGCACTCATCTCACACGCTAGTAAAGTAATGCTCAAAATTCTCCAAGCCAGGCTTCAACAATACATGAACCGTGAACTTCCAGATATTTAAGTTGGTTTTAGAAAAGGCAGAGGAACCAGAGGTCAAATTGCCAACATCTGCTGGATCATTGTAAAAGCATGAGAGTTCCAGAAAAACATCTATTTCTGCTTTGTTGACTATGCCAAAGCCTTTGACTGTGTGGCTCAGAATTAACTGTGGAAAATTCTGAAAAAGATGGGAATACCAGACCACCTGACCTGCCTCTTGAGAAACCTAAATGCAGGTCAGGAAGCAACAGTTAGAACTGGACATGGAACAACAGACTGGTTCCAAATAGGAAAAGGAGTATGTCAAGGCTGTATATTGTCACCCTGCTTATTGAACTTCTATGCAGAGTACATCATGAGAAACGCTGGGCTGGAAGAAGCACAAGCTGGACTCAAGATTGCTGGGAGAAATATCAATAATCTCAGATATGCAAATGACACCACCCTTATGGCAGAAAGTGAAGAGGAACTAAAAAGCCACTTGAAAGTGAAAGAGGGGAGTGAAAAAGTTGGCTTAAAGCTCAACATTCAGAAAACTAAGATCATGGCATCCGGTCCCATTACTCATGGCAAATAGATGGGGAAACAGTGGAAACAGTGTCAGACTCTATTTTTTGGGCTCCAAAACCACTGCAGATGGTGACTGCAGCCATGAAATTAAAAGACGCTTACTCCTTGGAAGGAAAGTTATGACCAACCTAGATAGCATATTAAAAACAGAGACATTACTTTGTCAACAAATGTCCATCTGGTCAAGGCTATGGTTTTTCCAGTGGTCACATATGGATGTGAGAGTTGGACTGTGAAGAAAGCTGAGTGCCGAAAAATTGATGCTTTTGAACTGTGGTGTTGGAGAAGACTCTTGAGAGTCTCTTGGACTGCAAGGAGATCCAACCAGTACATCCTATAGGAGATCAGTCCTGGGTGTTCATTGGAAGGACTGATGCTGAAGCTGAAATGCCAATACTTTGGCCACCTCATGCGAAGAGTTGACTCATTGGAAAAGACCCCCATGCTGGGAAGGATTGGGGGCAGGAGGAGAAGGGGACGGCAGAGGATGAGATGGCTGGATGGCATCACCGACTCGATAGACATCAGTTTGAGTAAACTCTGGGAGTTGGTGATGGACAGGGAGGCCTGGCGTGCTGTGATCCATGGGGTCACAAAGAGTCGGACACGACTGAGCAACTGAACTGAACTGATCCTCTGATGAATAAGGATAAGAAGCTTATGGAAGCTTCCTGATGGGAGAGACTGATTGTGGGAGAAACTGGGTCTTGTTCTGATGGGCGGGGCCATGCTCAGTAAATCTTTAATCCAATTTTCTGTTAATGGCTGTAGCTGTGTTCCCTCCCTGTTTGGCCTGAGGCCAATACTGTTGGCCCACACCAAAATTGTTGGCCTGAGACTCCAGGACACTCAGGGCAAGTCTGGCTCAGTGTCTTGTGGGGACACTGCTCCTTTCTCCTGGGTCCCAGTACACACACAGTTTTGTTTGTGCCCTCCAAGAGTCTGTTTCCCCAGTCCTGTGGAGGTTCTATAATCAAGTCCCACTGGCCTTCATGAGTCCTAGTGTGCACAAGGCTTTGTTTGAGCCCTCCGAGTGTCTCTGGCAGGTATGGGGTTTGTTTCTAAACATGATTTTGCCTCTCGTACCATTGTGTTGGGGCTTCTCCTTTGCCCTTGGATGTGGAGTATCTTTATTTTTTTTTTTTTGGTGGGATCCAGCATTCTCCTGTCCATGGTTGTTCAGCAGAGAGTTGTAATTTTGGAGTCCTCTCAGGAGAAGATGAGCTCAGATCCTTCTACTTCACCATCCCACTCGAGGAGCTTGGCCACATTCTTGTCAAAGCACAGGGCTGAGTGGCTCACTCAGTGTACAGGCAGATGAGCACGTCAAGCAGTGTCTTCATGCTCAGGGCACTCCCATTGCACCAGGGCCATCCAGGAGCAGCTGCTTCAGCTTCTTGAGTCACACCTTGGCTGACATGGTGCCATGCAGCACGTGCGTTCCCGACGTGCTGGCCTCTCATGGCCCACCCAGCCAGTCCACCAGGGACTGAGGAGCGGAGGGCAAGCTGTTCTTCTGCAACATTTTCTTCATAGACTCTTTCTTGTATCAATAGAAAAATAAATATGTTACCATGCTAACATTTTTCTGATATACAGATATTTTTGTCTGGTTGCTTCTAATGGTCACAACAAATCTGAACTGCTGACACATTCAATGACTCTATTCAAAATATGTATAATTTTTATCACAGGACATTGCCTTGGACTCTGTTTTTCTGGAATTTTTTTCCCTTTGTCTCAATACAACTCTCAGACACAATTCACTCATTTGTTATAGGTATGAAAAGATCACATCATTGACATATACCTTGTTTCTGTAAATCTTATAATTCATTGAAATTTTTGTTTTTGAGATATTATAGACAACTTTAGAAGCTTTATTTACTTATTGTGTCTTTTAAACAAGCTAGATTAATAATTTTTGCCATCTAAATTTCTTATGATTTTAAGTTCATGAAAACTTGCATACTTATTAGAAGTAAACTTTGGATTTTATATTACCTTTGAAACTTATAGCTACAGATAATTATTATATAACAGTTATTGATAATTTGAAGAGGCCAAAGACTGCTTTGAGTATCTAAAGGAAGATATTTTTAATTTTCCTTACAGTGTTATACATCAATGTGCACACTCACTCACTCAGTCATGTTCAACTCCTGTGACCCTTCTGACTGTAGCCCACCGAAATCCTCTATTCATGGGATTTTCCAGAAAAGAATACTGGAGTGGGTTGTCATTTCCTCTTCTTGGGTATCTTCTCAACCCTGGGATTGAACTAGCTTAGCATCTCATCTCTGTCTCTTGTGTCCCCAACATTGGCAGGTGGATTCTTGTGCCATCTGGGAAGTGCCAAGTTATGCATCAATAGATTTCAATCAATGTTTGACTTTCCTGAACTGCACCCATGCACCATTTTGGACATCACATATCCCAGGGTAAAGCAAGGACCTCAGGCAAGTATAAGAAGCGGAGACTTGCTCTATTCTCCCATCAGCTTTTATTACCAGCATTTCTTCACTAACGCGTTGGTGAAACCTATAGCAAAAATATTCTTGCAATTTTTGTTTCATTCTCTTGGTTTAATTTTATCTGTCTGACTTCTTTAACTGTCCTCATTTTTGTAATAGTCGATTCATATTACATCAATTACAGAAAATAGTCTCCTCCTCTGAAAGATCTCAAAATTTACACTTTAAAGGCAGAGTCTTCATTTGCAGCATTTCTGGAGTATTCAATATTTTAATTTCAAGTAACCCTTGCACTAACTCACATAAAGCTGAAATCTATATTTAGTCACTATGTCATGTCTCACTTTTTGTGACTCCATGAGTATAGACCATCAGGCTCCTCTGTTTGATTTTTCAGGCAAGAATATTGAAGTGGGTTGCCATTTCCTCCTCCAGGGGATCTTCCTGACCCAGGGATCAAATTGCATCTCCTGTGTCTCCTTCATTGGCAAGCAGATTCTGTACCACTGAGCAACCTGGGAAGCCCCTAGAAGCTGAGATGTTCTCCCTGTATTTTGCAGAATGGTTGCTTTTTGTATTTATATAAGAATAGCTTTACTCTGTGTGAACTTCCCTTTAGGACATCTTTCATTATACTTCATGCTCTGAGATGTGTTGTGAAAGTGGATATGAATTTATTTTCTGGTCTGAATTACGGTGAGATGAGAACAGGTTTCAGATTGGTAGAACCTGAAACTGTTTCTCTCCTATTGAAAACTCCTTATGTCTTGCAGGTATTTCTAACTTACTGCATCAGCCTGAGGTCTCATACCTTCATGTTCTAGTACCTTTTGGCTTACATTGGCACAATGCTAATTTCATCATGTTGAAATTACCACTATGACAAGCTAAAATTTCTCCCTATTCTGAATAATTTCCAAAATTAAATTAATTGCTAAATAATTCTTTGTGCTAACGTCTAGTTGGTGATATAAATTAAGTTTAAATACTGCTTAGATATTTACTAAGTACTGATAGTATACATCAAAAAGTCATAGATCCTTAGCAAGACATTTCAGTATCTTGATCTATTGTCAGCAAATGTATCCACTTCTTTTTCCCCCTCTATACCTTAAAAATATTCATCTTAAATTATCAGCAATTTTAACACCTAACATATAATAAATGTGTACTTTTATCAGATACTGGCTAAGAGCTTAATCTTATTTTACTACTACAAGCACCCTTTGAAGTAGCAGATATTGCTATCTCCATTTTACATATAAAGCAACAGAGGTCTAAACAGATAACCCGATTTGCCCAAGATCACCAAACAGTCATCCATTTCAAAAAAAATTAAAAAAAAAAAATCTATTGGGGAAGTTCTACTAAGGTAAGACTTTTGCTGGATTGGTTCTATGACAGATCCCAAACATATCCAATAGTACTGGAACACATATGGAAAACTATCATAGTTTTTGGAATCTACTGGATATTATTCCTTTGTTCCTCCAAATATACTCTCCACCATCTTTCACTTTGACTATTTCCTGGGTAGGGTTGGGGACACTTTATGAACTACATTAACTGGTCTCCCTGGCTTCCTAGCTTCCTATTGGGCTTAGTTCATACTACCTTGGCAAGAAATTTAGGTCACCACGAGGCTGTTCTGCCTCTTGTTTCATGTGATGCAACAGATCCAGTGGTGTTTCAAGTAACTATTACTGAGAGCAAGGCTAAACAGAGTGATTGGCAAAAGTCTGAGGGCAAATTCTTATCCTTTTCAAATGCCAATGGGCTGGTGGGAGACAATAGTTTCATATAACTTCAGATGGCAAGTCTGATCAATCAGCATTTCTTTGTAATTTCTCTTTCCCTGTCTTACTCCTCTTTTCTCTTATTTCTGTTTCCACATGAAGGTATTTTTCCCTAAGATTTTTTCTCAGTCTTTGTTTTCAAGAAAACCCAATTTAAGACACCCCAAAGCTCATAAATATTACATGCACACAAAGTTCCATATTTTCACAAATGCCTTGATCAAAAATATTAATGCTTTTGTCATATACGTATTATGTTTTCTCTTCTGCTGACTCTGTGTACTATATCATTTAATTGAATTTGTATGTCATTAGATCTTTAGAGATTTTAAATCTTCTCTTTACAAAAACTTTTCATCCTTGCTGGAAATACTTTTCTTTGTAAATTTTCTCACCTGTTAAAGCCATAAAATCTATGACGCTTAGAGATTCTCACTCAGCTTTTCCTGATTACATGCTTGTAGAATTCTAATAAAATCCTTCTCAAACTTGAACATGCATTAGAGTCACCAGGAAATATGTTGAAAATGTAAATTGCTGGGCCTCATCGCAAGACTTTCTGATTCAGTAGGTAGAGAAAGTCTTGAAAATTCCAATTTCTTACAAGTTCCAAAGTGATGCGGATGCTGCTGAACTGGAAACCTCATTCTGGAAGACACTGTTCTACGGTCGCACCAATGATATGTATGAGGTCAGAAGTCTTACTCTAGAGCTGTAACTTAAGTGTGTGATGTTGATAGGATAGCCAAGTAAACAGCAGAGAAAAACCTATAGGGAAAAATGTAACTGAACATTTGATGATATACAATTACAATGTGTTTTTTTTTTTTTTTTTTACTTTTTTTTATTATTATTTATATATCTTTGGCTGTGCTAGGTCTTTGTTGCTGATCCAGCTTTTCTCTAGGTGCAGCGAGCAGGCTTCTCATTGTGGTGGCTTCTCTTGTTGTGGAGCACAGACTTTAGGGCACATAGTCTTCAGTAATTGCAGTGCGTGGACTCATTAGTAGCAGCTCCCAGGCTCTAGAGCCCTGTCGCAATAGTTGTGGCACATGAGCTTATTTGCTTCATAGCACGTGGAATCTTCCTGAATCAGGGAGAAAACCCATGTCTCCTGTATTGGCAAGCTGATTCTTCACCGCTGAGCCACCGGGGAAGCTCTATAATGTGTTTCTTAAGTAAGATAAAATCATCCTAAAGATTGATGTTTGATCTTTTATGAGAGATAGTCTATTTTATGAAAATTCCCTTAAGTAAATTGAATTGACATTTTCTTCATAACCGCCCTGTTAAGTAGCACTGTCATTACATGTGTTTTAAAGATTAGCAAGTTGGGCGAGCGAACTCCTTCAAAGCACAAGTAGGTAAGTGGCAGAACCAGGCAGTTTGTCTCCAGAGCCCATGCTATGTTGCCTAAGAAGAAATCTGAACAAGAAAAGCAAGACCAGAAAATGTTAGTGGTAACAGAACAAACTCTTAAGCAGATTGTGCCACTCCTGAGTCCAGGCTTTCAACCACTGCACAATGACTCACAGGGGATTTTTCATTTTGTTTTGTTTTGTTTTGTAATGATAGGTAGTTTTTAATCAGAAATAAATATGTTCTAATCACTGCAGTTACAGCTTTGCACAAATTTGTTCATTTAGTACTATAAAAACTGAGATACTAAATACTTTAAAATATTCTTATTTTATTGGTAAGGACACTGGGTCTTAGAACAAGTTAAGCATTTAGATAGGTTGAAGAGATTGTGATTTTGAGAATCAGAGGCAATAATAGCAATAACCACATCAATAAAACAAACATTCAAAAGTGCCCCCCTTTCAACCTTGCAGTAACAATTATTTTTTCATTGAATCGAAAACTGGTCTGTCATCATTTAAACACCATGAGCTCAAGAGACTTTAGTCATCCCAGTGATTTCCTCATTTATATAATAATCATTTACTGAGTGCTGTCAATTTGTTCTTTCATTTATTTCTCAGCATACATTTGCTGAGTGCTTAGAATGCCCCCAAAGACTCTTCAATCCGCTGGCTCCTGGGTGAACAAGTGAAAAGAGTACCCTGATTCCTTGCTGTTTTAGGTTCAAGCAAGTCATTTCAGGGGAGAAAGCTGGTAAGTAAATAAAAACCAAATAAGCAAGGGGATTTCTATAAAAAAGAAAAAAAAAGCACAAAATCAATCAAACAAGACCATGAAATGAAAGTTGTAAAAGGGATTTGTAAGGAAAGTTCTTTTCAAGATGCCATTTGAGCTAAAACAGGGATGTCCAAAAGGAGCTAGCCATGTAAAGTCATCCCAGGGTGACGAAACAAGGGGGAACTGGTACTAAGTCCCATGGAGATAAATTATCTTTGTTCCCATTTCCCTCTTTCTCGCCCTGAACTTCATTATTCTTATGGAGCCTTACTCTGGTTCCCTAACTGATCTCTTTGCCTTTACATGCTCTGATTTCAAGGTTAGTATTTGTCCATCTGACAGGCGTATCTTTTTGAAGCACAGATTTCACCATTTAACATCCTTGTTCAAACATCCTCAATAGTTTCTCTCTGTCGTATCACATCCGAACTCTGTAGACTACGTTGTTCATGACAACCTTTCTTTGTTCTCTAATTTGCATTATATGGGAATTTTCAGCCATGTTTTTCAGCATATCCTTTTGTACACATTTATGTTGGGCATTTATTTGTGTTCTTTGCATCACTTCATATCCAAATTTTGTTCCTGTTCTCTTAACCTAAATTCCATAATCCCTTGCATTTATACATGTCCAAAAAGTTCCTATATTGTAATGGCTAATAAAAGCTCTGACCCAACTCAGATTCTTCTAAATTGGTAAATTATTTGAAATCACTATCCTATGATTTACATAAACAGAAAAATAAAATGAACTAGGGAAGTGATTTTTTTTCTTCTTTTCCTTTTTTATTTTTTAAATAATAAAAGTATGATAATTCATTTATAGGAGACTTGGAAAATACAGAACAAAGTCACATGTAGCTCCACTATATATTGAAATTATTTTTAAGTAGATAAATTAAAATTTTTAGTTGGAGTTTCAATATCAAACTTTCAAAAATTAATAGAATGAATATACAGAAAATAGAAGGATGTAGCAAACCTGGAAAGCACTATGAACCAGTTCAACATAATTAAGATTTATACAATTTTCACACAACAGTAGGATACAAATTCAATTCAAATTCTCATAGATTATAAGCTAGGTGACACTGGGATGTATTCAGGGACATAAAACAAGGTGCAAAAATGTCATTGTCTAAAAGCTTTGAAATCACACAAAGTTTGTTCTCTTACCACTGTGGAATTATGTTAGAATTCAGGATCAAAGATATTTGAAAATAACCCACATATTTTCAAGTGCAATGTGACATTTACTAAGAGAGATCTTTGACTTAGCCATTGAAAACCTCAGTAAAGTTAGAAGACTGAAAAAACAAGAGGGCGATTGTTGAGAAGAAAGCATTTAAATAAGAAATTCATATAAAGATATTTTTTAAAACCTCATGTATTAAAAGATGGATGTATCTAAGAAGTCCTAAAAAGGAAAATTATAAAATATCTTTAACAGAATAAAAATGAAAAGAGAATTTATCAGAATTTGTTGAATGAAGCTGAAGGTAATCCATGCAACTAAATACAACGTGGAATCTTGAATAAGGTATGAAACCTAATAATGAACACTAGCATAGAATTTTTTGAAATTTGAACAAAATCTGTACTTCAGTTAATAATACTGTGTGGTTGTTGTTGCTCAGCAGGTAAGTCTTGTCTGACTCTTTGCGACTCCATGGACTGCAGCACTCCAGGCTCTCCTGGCCTCTACTATCTCCTGGAGTTTGCTCAAATTCATGTTCACTGAGCCATGATGCTATCTAGCTATCTCCTCCTCTGCTGCCCTCTTCTTTTGTTGCCTAAAATCTTTCCCAGCATCAGGGTCTTTTCCAATAAACCAGCTCTTTGAATCAGGTGGCCAAAGTATTGGACCTTCAGCTTCTGCATCAGTCCTTCCAATGAATATTCAGGGTTGATTTCCTTTAGGATTGACTGGTTTGATCTCCTTGCAGTCCAAGAGACTCAAGAGTTTTCTCCAGCACCACAATTTGAAAGCATCACATGTTAATTTCCTGTTTGTTTTTTTTTTTTGTTTGTTTGTTTGTTTTTTCACATCATAGTATTTCTTTATATTCTCAGAATTGGATTAAAAGCTTCAAGCCTCATTCAATTTTGTTTTTAAATCATTACAGTAATAAACTTTCTAAACTTCTAGCAGTAATACTAGATGCCAAAATACATGGAACTATATTAGAGTTTTGAGTACTTATAAATTAGAAATCTAGCATTCTATTCATACTAAGTCAAATAAATGGAATCAAAATGTCATACAGTTTTTAGCTAGGAAAAAAGTCATAAGCTTTATAAAATATATATATGTATTATACATACTATTTGTATATACACACACACACACACACACACACACACACACAAGCTTTTCTTCTATTCTTGATAAAGACTTCAGAAAGAACAACAACAAAAAAGAGGAGAAACTGGAAAACATAAACTAAATGAAATGGGAGCACCGAGTAGAAAATAGAAAAATTGAAACAAACTAAATGAAAGTAGAAAGTCATCAAATAGTACAGTTGTTTTTAAACATGGCTGTTCAGTAGAAACAGACATAGAGCTTTGGGGAAAAAAAAGCAATACCTGGGCATTTGCATTTTTCAAAAAGTTACAAGAAAATAGATGGGAGGGGGGATCGGGATGGGGAATAAGTGTAAATCTATGGCTGATTCATATCAATGTATGACAAAACCCACTGGAAAAAAAAAAAAAAGAAAGTTTGGTTACTATTAAATTCTGAGATGTGTATTTCCCCAAGAAAAAAAAAAAAAAAGAAAATTCTCATATTCATCTGGATTTTAATAAGCAATTACAGGCTTTTCTATTAAATGGCAGTTTTAATGATATTAAATGGTAGTTTTAGCTTCCCTGGTGGCTCAGATGGTAAAGAGTCTGCCTACAATGTGGGAGACCTGGGTTCAATCCCTGGGTCGGGAAGATCCCCTGAAGAAGGAAATAGCAACCCACTCCAGTAGTCTTGCCTGGAAATCCCATGGATGGAGGAGCCTGGTAGGCTGCCATCCATGGGGTCACAAAGAGTCGGACACAACTGAGTGATTTCACTTTCTTTCTTTAGTGATATAGAATTCTGTTATTTTCTGTTGACCAATCATGATACAATGGTATTAAACAAATAACAGCTACATAATCACAATTGTAAAAGATGTTTATCAGTTATCACAATCAGTAGCCAGAAAAAAAAAAAAAAAAGATAATTACAGCTGCAAGCCATAATGTAAACATGATTCACCTAACCATAGAAAATAATTACATGCAATTTGAGGGGTTAAATAGAGTGAGGTGGTACGTGGAAGTGCATACATACAAATTTCCATCTGCCCAGCCAGTCTAAGCCTTTTGGTGGTGCATTTGATCCATTTACATTCAAGGTAATTATCTGTATGTATGAATAAAAGGTCCGTCTAGTCAAAGCTATGGTTTTGCCAGTAGTCATGTATGGATGTGAGAGTTGGACTATAAGGAAAGCTGAGCGCCAAAGAATTGATATTTTTGAACTGTGGTATTGGAGAAGACTCTTGGGAGTCCCTTGGGCTGCAAGGAGATCCAACCAGTCCATCCTAAAGGAGATCAGTCTTGGGTGTTCATTGGAAGGACTGATGTTGAAGCTGAAACTCCAATACTTTGGCCACCTGATGCGAAGAGCTGACTCTTTTGAAAAGACCCCAGTGCTGGGAAAGATTGAAGGCAGGAGGAGAAGGGGACGACAGAGGATGAGATGGTTGGATGGCATCACCGACTCAATGGACATGAGTTTGGGTAAGCTCCAGGAGTTAGTGATGGACAGGGAGGCCTGGCGTGCTGCAGTCCATGGGGTCACAAAGAGTTGGACACGACTGAGCAACTGAACTGAACTGATAATACTATTCGCATTTTCTTCATTGTTTTGGGTTTATTTTGTGTACCTTCTCTTGTGTTTCCTACAAGGGAAGTTTCTTTAGCATTTGTTGTAAAGTTGGTTTGGTGGTGCTAAATTCTCTTAATTTTTGCTTATCTCGAAAGCCTTGATTGTTTCATCAGATCTGAACAAGAGTCTTGCTGGGTAGAGCATTCTTGGTTGTAGGTTCTTCCCTTTCATCACTTTAAATACATCAGGCCATTCCCTTATGGCTTGTCGAGTTTCTGTTGAGAAATCAACTGATGACCTTATGATAGTTTCCTCGTATGTTATTTGTCATTTTTTCCCTTCTTGATTTTAATATTTTATTTTTTTCTTTAATTTTTGCCACTTTGATTACTATGTGTCTCAGTGTGTTCCTCTTTGAGTTTATTCTGCTTGGGACTCTGTTATTTCCTGGGCTTGGTTGACTATTTCCTTTCCCATGTTAGGGAAGTTTTCAGCCATTATCTTTTCAAATATTTTTTCTGGCCCTTTCTCTGTCTGTTCTTCTGACACTTCTCTGCTGGGTCAGATTGTAAAGAATCTACCTGTAATGCAGGAGACCCAGGTTTGATCCCTGGGTGGGGAAGATCCCCTGGAGAAAGGAATGGCTACCCACTCTAGTCTTTTTGCCTGGAGAATTCCATAGACAGAGGAGCCTGGTGGGCTACAGTCCATGGGGTCACAACTAGTCAGACATAACTGAGTGACTAACACACTTCACATGCACATAATGCAACTGTTAGTGTTTTTAATATTGTCCCAGAGGTCTCTTATGCTGTCTTCATTTTGTTTTTCATTCTTTTTCTATATTCTGTTCTGCCTCAGTGATTTCTACTATTATATCTTTTGGGAAGTGACTTTTAAAAGCCATAAAAAGGAATGAAATTGTGCCGTTTGAAGAGACATGGATGGACCTAGAGACTATCATACAGAAAGTCAGAAAGAGAAAAACACATCATATAGATGGAAAAAAAAAAAAAGAGGGTATATATGTATACATACAACTGATTCACTTTGCTATACAGGCGAAAATAACAGAACATTATAAAACAACTCTACTTCAATAAAATTTTTCAAAAGAGAAATTGACTTTTTTAGCAGATTAATGTGTTACAGTGAACACATTAAGTTTTCTTTCCTTCTACTCACTGGTTGATTTATCTCTTTATGAAAAACATATCTCCTAGGTTGGGGCCTTAACACTCACTCTTGATTGTCCTTTGAAGTTAAAGCAAGGCACATCACCTTTTGCTTTATCAATCCACTGAGGGAACATTTGATTTTAAAGGAATGGGATATAGTTTCTGGAAAAATCTTATTTTCTTATGCTATTTGGCATCCTTCAACAACTGTAATCATTTCAAGTTTAGGAAAATGCATATTTGCATATTTTTTCATGAATTCTCCTAATGATGTCATGCAGTGAAACTTAAAAAAACAACATCTGTATTCTCACCTTTTGTGCAAACTTTCATAATGTACATGTACTATCTTCAGGAACTATGGGGAAGTATATGACATTTTTATATTGTGCTAGTTTGTTTAATTAGAACCGACTCAGAATGAAGCACAATTCTGCCCTTGTGCAACTGTCTTGAACTTTCTCCACTTATATGGATTCCTCAGCTTCGTTGCCAAGCAACCATGCTCAGATTGCTACTTTGCCTTTGCACTGAGAGCAGTCAACTCTACCACATATACTTTGCTTTGCATTTTTTAAGCACAAATAATTTTCTCCTTTCTTTAAGGCAATTGTATCTTTTAGTTCTGTATTCTTGACAGATCTGCTTCATAAGCTATGTATGTTCTATCTTATACCTGACAAGTTTCTTATTTTGTCAATTTAGAAACTTGGAATTTATCTCCTTTTTGCCTTCTTAGTTTATCAGAGATGTAGCTGTGTCTTCAGCTAATACATAAAATGCCAACAGCATTTACAACAGATGTGAACAAGAATCAAACAGGTGAAAAAACTAATTCAGCAAATATTTATCATGTTCTATTTACCCTTTTGGGGGCTGGGGAAATAACAGTGGCCAAAGAAGACAAAATACCTGCCACCATGAATCTTACATTCTCTTCAAGGAAAATAGGCAATACTTAAGTGAACAAATAAGAATGCAATATATATATATATATATATATATATATATATATATATATATATATATATATATAGCTGGTGTCAATAAGTTATAAGGAAGAGAAGGTCTACCTTTTCTGGTGTCTTCGTATTTGCAGGCATGTGTGCTCGGATGATTCAGTCCTGTCTGACATGGGTGAGCCTTATGGACCATGGGCCACCAGGCTCCTCTGTCCATGGGATTCTCCAGGCAAGAATACTGGAGTGGGTTGTCATTCCTTCTCTAGGGGATCTTTCCCACACAGGGATCGAACCCACATCTCTTGCATCTCCTGCGTTGGCAGGCAGGCTCTTTACAGCTGAGCCACCATGGAAGCCCCATCTTTGTATACATACATGCCTCTCTCTCTCTCTCTCTCTCTCTCTCTCTCTATATATATATATATATATATATATATATAAACTCACACATATTATATTTATAATTAAACATATTATATTTATAATTCATGTACAGTTTGATGGCAATTTTTAAAGAAATACTTAAAATCATAAATACAAAATTAGAAGAATTTATAAGGAGCTATACACATGAGGGATGTGACATGTAAGTATCAGTTTTACAGTACACCCACCATTGATGTCTGGCTTAAAATAAAACTGACAAGAAAGATGTGGAGCTCAAGGCAGTTGCCATGCTGTTATTTGGTAGCCAAGGAAAGGCTCACTGAGAAGATGACATTTGAATAATGATTTAAAATAATTGAGGGAAGTGTTGGCATGGTTGATAAATGGTTACAGGTGGGTCAAGATAAAAGATAGGAAGCTAAAATGGAAAGACAAGATAGAAAGTTGTTGCTGCCGAGGAAAATTTTGTGAATGTTAAAGATGTTAGCAATAAAGAATAAGGCTGTCTGTGAGAAAGAACAACTGAAGCAGAGTGAAGAATATGATCATGGTTGGATTCAGATCAAAAAACTGAGTAGCAAACTTATTAGATGGTTTTTATACACATATTCTTAACTAATCAAACATTAAGGCACTATTAATTTTAGACTGTATGACAGTCATGTGCTAAAATCTAAAAATGATGGGTAATGACCTGGATGATAGCAGTGATAAGACTGACAATATTATAGGGAATGGAGGGGGGGCAAGGGTCTCTCCAGGAACAACCAGAGTTATTCAGGGTTAAGTATTCTAGTGTGTGTGTGTTTGCAGCCTTAATTGTGTCTGACTCTTTGCGACCCCATGGACAGTAGCCCGCCAGTCTCCTCTGTTAATGGAATTTTCCAGGCAAGAATACTAGAGTGGGTTTCCATTTCCTTCTCCAAAGGATCTTCCTGAACCAGGGACCAAGCCCGCATCTCTTGCATCTCCTTCATTGGCAGGCAGGTTCTTTACCAGCTGAGCCACCAAGGAAGCCTGTATTCCCATGTTTATGACAACAAGTAAAAATCAATAGTAAGTGATAAATTTTGGTGTCCTGAAATTTACAACTGAGGTAATTTAGTGAATAGAGATGAAGAACATTGTGAAAATAAAGATGAGGAGCTTTCTAAGACGTGCAGTACGTAAGACAGGTGAAAGAAAACAGTCATCACTTAAGGACTACAAAGGGAACATTGTTCTGAGGGAAATCCTAGTGTCATTTCCACTAAGAAGACAAAGGAAATGTTCAAAGAAAGTATTTTAGAATACAGTTTTTTTTTCTGATTAACAGCCAAGATTCCCTGAAGTCACGAGGAAAAAATTCAAATTTTGGAGAGCAGCTTACAACAGTTGACAGGGGCAACTGACAGAGAAAAAGGGCCACACAGATAGGATAAATGGAGTTTCCATGATAATGGGTGATACAGGCTTCCAGGTCTACTGGACAGACTTGCTATTTGGTGAAATCAAGGAGATTAGTCTTAGTGGTCTTAAAGAATATTTAGAGTGACATACATCTATGCATTTATTATATTTGCATATATATCACATGTGTGTGTGCTAAGTCACTTTAGTTATGTCCTACTGTTTGCAGCCCTATGGACTATAACCTGCCAGGTTCCTCTGTCCATGGGTCTCTCCAGGAAAGAATACTGGAGTGAGTTGCCGTTTCCTTCTCCAGGGCATCTTCCTGGCTCAGGGATAGAATCTGCATCTCTTAAGTCTCCTGCATTGGCAGGTGGGTTCTTTACCACTAGCGCCACCTGGAAAGCCCTATATATCACATATTCATATATTCATATACACTTGCAAGAATGTATACACACAGTCACAGGAGTTAGACATTGGGACTTTCAGACTGCAGGTTGAAGATGAGATATTAATATTAATTATCATGTGTATGACTTACAAATAGCTACTTTCTCTGAAGTTCCATAAGCATTTTTCTAAAGAGCAAAGTCCAGAAAGAGAAGTCTATTAAATTTCCGAGGACCAAACCAAGGACAACATTTCCTTGTAACTTAAATCAAAATGGACAATATTATCATGCTATATTGATAAACTTATAAGCCCAAGATTATAATACACATATATTTTATGTAATCTCATTAAATTCACCGTTAATTAAGTGGCCATATTTGTTAACAGGAATAATGTTAATTAAAGTAAAAACAGACAGCTCAACACATTCTCACATTTCCAGATTTATTTAATGAGGTCTGTAAATATGTGTGCATGCTTAACCATGTCAGACTCTGCAACTCCCTGGAATTTAGCCCGCCAGGCTCCTCTGTCCATGAAAGTTTCCAGGCAAGAATTTTGGAGTGGGTTGCCATTTCCTACTCCAGGGGATCTTCCCCACCCAGGGATTGAACCTGCATATCCTGCATCTCTTGAGTCTCATGCATCGGCAGGTGCATTCTACGCCACCTGGGAAGCCCCTTAATGAGTTCTACTCATCCACTAATCTCACTTTATTGAGCAAACGTTGAATGTATGGTTTTTAATTATTACATTTAAAAGGAAGAAATCCATTTCATAAAGAAATCTTGTGCTTCTTAATTATAAATTTCACTGTGTGACTCAGTGGTCTTTATCTCTTTGGTTCTCTAATTTAAATTGAATTCACATAAGCTTTCCTAAAGCCCACACTGGTAATTTGTTTGTAAAATCACACTTTGGAAAATTATGTTGCAAATATCTTTATCTCATTTGAAACATAAAACAGTTCAAGTGTTTTTAAAAAATTCAAACTAACTGACAGTTTCAGTATATTTCATTCATGTACAGGAGGGAAGGCTTATTTTTTTTATTTTTTATTTCAAGAAAGTAAGGGAATCAACCCGGAATATTCATTGGAAGAACCAGTGCTGAAGCCCACTACTTTGGACACCTGAGGTGAGGAGCTGACTCATTGGAAAAGACCCTCATACTGGGAAAGATTGAAGACAAAAGGAGAAGGGGAAGCATGAGATAGCATCACTGACTCAATGGACATGAGTTTGAGCAGATGCCAGAAGATAGTGAAGGACATGGAAGCCTGGTGGGCTGCTGTTCATGGGGTCCCAAAGAGTCAGACACCATTTAGCAACTGAACAACAACAACAAAAGCATGTTACAGAATCAGTACTTTACAAAAGCTTTTAAAAGCTATCAGGTTTTCTGTTCTAAGATTCTGAATAGAGGGAAATGCTCTAAAATAATCACTGTTTATGTCAAATATGGGCTAAAAAGCCATGGGGCACTGTGGCCTAGAAGTTCAATGGTAGTCTTAATTTTTGGCTGCTTTTGCCAGAAACTCTTTAAGCAGCCTATAGGAGTGATTTACCTGGAAGAAAATGTACAGTTTTAAGGAGAAATGCTTTCACCAGTGAATCTAGATAATGTTTTGTGTATCTAAAGATTGCAGCTGTCTTTGGGAGGGTTGATCTGGGTCTTTCTCTTGAATATTTTAAGCCTCAGCTTGCAGAAAAGAATTTAAATGAGGACTTTTGTTTCTGGAGGATTAGAGTAAAAGAGAGGATGCTCAGAAGAATTGAGTGTAGGAAAAGAGGGTTCAGTTCAGTTCAGTTCAGTTGCTCACTCATGTCTGACTCTTTGGGACCCCATGAACCACAGCACGACAGACCTCCCTGTCCATAACCAACTGCCAGAGTCTACCCAAATCTATGTTCATTGAGTCAGTGATGCCATCCGACCATCTCATCCTCTGTCACCCCCTTCTACTCCTGCCCTCAATCTTTCCCAGTGTCAGGGTCTTATCAAAAGAGTCAGCTCTTCACATCAGGTGGCCAAAGTATTGGAGTTTCAGCTTCAGAATCAGTCCTTCCAATGAACAACCAGGACTAATCTCCTTTAGGATGGACTGGTTGGATCTCCTTGCAGTCCAAGGGACTCTCAAGAGTCTTCTCCAACACCACAGCTCAAAACCATTAACTTTTTGGCACTCAGCTTTCTTTATACTCCAACTCTCACATCCATACATGACTACTGGAAAAACCATAGCCTTGACTAGATGGATCTTAGTTGACAAAGTAATGTCTCTGTTTTTTAATATGCTGTCTAGGTTGGTCATAACTTTCCTTCCAAGGAGTAAGTGTCTTTTAGTTTCATGGCTGCAATCACCATCTGCAGTGATTTTGGAGCCAAAAAAAAAAGTCAACCACTGTTTCCGTTATTTCTCCATCTATTTCCAATGAAGTGATGGGACCGGATGCCTGAGCATTTCAATTCACAGACAAGGGCTTTTTCTCTGAGGGGGCCCTCACTTATTTCCTCACTTTGAGGCTTAAGAAGAACCAAGTCCAGTAAGTGAGAAAAGCCCCCATGTGAAAAGCACAATCTGAGTTATCAGATATATGCGTGTGTTCAGTTGCTAAGCCATGTCTGCCTCTCTGCTGTTGCATAGACTGTAGCCCACCAGGCTCCTCTGCCCCTGGAATTTTCCAGGCAAGAATACTGGAGTGGGTTGTCATTTCCTACTTCAGAGGATCTTCCTGATCTAAGGGTTGAACCCATGTCTCCTGCAGTGGCAAGCACATTCTTTACCACTACAGCCACCTAGGAAACTCTGACTCCTCAGGATCCCCACGGTCAATAAAACATGCCAGCTCAAAGTGTTAGCTAGGAATAATGTTTTTTGTTTTTTTTTTTTTTTAATTTTAATTTTATTGGAGCATAGTTGATTTACAATCTGAAAGGATATATATAGCTTTCTTTGTCTCCATCCTGGATGAACTTTTCTGGCAATAAATGAATGATCTCCAAACTAAGATACCAAAAGTATTTTCAAGACTTAGAATGGTCATGTGACAAATTTATTGGTTACCAAATGGGATGCCCAATGGCTTCATCCAGAAGCTGGTACCTCTCATGGTAGAAGATGGAGGGAGGACAGCATCCTTACTAAAACCCTGAAGGTGGAATAGGACACTTCAGTGTAACTGAAATGGGGGCTTGGTGAAGATAATTCTACATTTACACCATTATTAGCTTACACTTGTTTTTCCATATCAACTAGAAATAGTTTTAAAAAAATTGCTTTTGCACATGAATGATGTTGCAGATGGTGACTGCAGCCATGAAATTAAAAGAGGCTTGCTCCTTGGAAGAAAAGCTATGACCAATCTAGACAGCATATTAAAAGCAGAGGCATTACTTTGCCAACAAAGGTCTGTCTAGTCAAAGCTATGGTTTTTCCAGTAGTCATGTATGGATGTGAGAGTTGGACTATAAAGAAAGCTGAGTGCTGAAGAATTGATGCTTTTGAACTGTGGTGTTGGAGAAGACTCTTGAGAGTCCCTTGGACTGCAAGGAGATCCATTGTAAAGGAAATCAGTCCTGAATATTCATTGGAAGGACAGATGCTGAAGCTGAAACTCCAATACTTTGGCCACCTGATAGGAAGAACTGAAAAGACCCTGATGCTGGGAAAGATTGAAAGTAGGAAGAGAAGGGGACAACAGTGGATGAGATGGTTGGATGGCATCACTAACTCAAAGGACATGAGTTTGAGTAAGACCCGGGAGTTGGTGATGGACAGGGAAGCCTGGTGTGCTGTAGTCCATGGGGTTGCACTCAGACACGACTGAGTGACTGAACTGAACTGAACTGATATTGATGAAAACCTCAAATTACTAATATATGTGAAACAAAAAGCCAATTTACCATTTTTTTTTCTTGACCAGGGTAGAAGTGTTAGTAAATACAGAAATTCAGCTTCTCATTGAACAAGTAAGATGGCAAGTAATTTAGATTTGGGGAAAATGTGGAATTTGAAATAGATTTCAACAAAGCAGGGTTTTAATTAGAGTTCGTCACTCAATGAATGCATTCTACATTTGACAATGGATCTGCTCCTTGGGGGTCCACTGATTGAAAGAGATTCAGTGCAAAAGAGACTTCTGCAGCTTCCTGCATATATTTAAGTTGCATTCTTCAAGAGCAGGGTGTACAGAGTCTTCTGTGTGTGTGCAAAGGAAGTCTTCAAGCAAGTATAGACAATTTTTGCTTGTTTGTTTTCATTGCCCCCCTTTATCCCTCTTTGGCTGGATCACAGAGGAGACCATTAAATGTTGTCTAGCTCTATACACTATCAGGCATGGTTTCATTTAGGAAAATGTCATATAACATACAGAAAAGTGTTAAAACAGAAAACATGTAGAGTAAGAGATTCTGGGACTTTCACTTTTTTTAGTAAAAGGTTACAGTGTAGACAGACAGTACTACCCCAAGAAAGAGCAACTTTTATCACAATGTTCATTTTATAATTGTAAAAGTTTCAAGACTCAAACAATGCACACAAAAGTATAAAAATACACACCAAGAATGGGCTACCAACAAATAAACCAACCTCCATCCCCCAAACTCCAGACCTAAAGGCCACACAGTTTTAGGAGAGAAAGATAAGTTTAGTCTTATTAGGTTGATATCATTCTACAAACTCTTTTGAGATCTCAGATTACCATGTAGACACTCACCCATCTGGGAAAAATGGTTAGATTGTGACTCCTAAGGGAAATGTATGTTATGTTTGCAGATCTCCTGACTACAGTGAATGAAACCAGCAAGATCTCAAGGAAACGTTACTGAAAACCTCACCATCTATTGAAATCTGTCAAAGAAAAATATGAAATTATTCATAAACAACTCTCACATCCTGGAAAAACGATAGCATGGCTATATGGATCTTTGTCAGCAGAGTAATGTTTCTGCTTTTTAATAAGGCTTCTAGTTTTGTCATGGCTTTTCTTCCAAGGAGCAAGCATCATAATTTCATGACTGCAGTCACTGTCTTCAGTGATTTTGGAACCCAAGAAAATAAAGTCTGTCACTGTTTCCATTGTTTACCAATCTATTTGCCGTGAAGTGACGGGACCAGATGCCATGATCTTAGTTTTCTGAATGTTGAGTTTTAAGCCAACTTTTTCACTCTCCTCTTTCACTGTCATCAAGAGGCTCTTTAGTTATTCTTTGCTTTCTGCCATAAGGGTGGTGTTATCTGCATATCTGAGGTTGTTGATATTTCTCCCAGCAATTTTGATTTCAGCTTGTGATTCATCAAGCCTGACATTTTGCATAATGTACTCTGCATATAAGTTAAATAGGCAGGATTGACACACTCCTTTCCCAATTTTGAACCAGTCTGTTCTTCCATGTTCGGTTCTAACTGTTGCTTCTTGACCTGCATACAGGTTTCTCAGGAGGTAGGTCAGGGGGTCTGATAGTCTCATCTTTGTAAGGATTTTCCACAGTTTGTTGTGACCCACACAGTCAAAGGCTTAGTCAATGAAACAGAAGTCGATGTTTTTTCTGGAACTGTCTTGCTTTTTCAATGACCCAAAGAATGTTGACAATTTGATCTCTCGTTCCTCTGCGTTTTCTAAATCCAGCTTGTACATCTGAAAGTTCTCGGTTCATGTACTGTTGAAGCCTTACTTGGAGTATTTTGATCATGACCTTGCTAGCATGTGACATGAGTGCAACTGTGTGGTAGTTTGAACATTCTTTAGGATCGCCTTTCTTTGGGATTGGAATGAAAACTGAATTTTTCCAGTCCTGCGGCCACTGCAGAGTTTCCCAAATATGCTGCCATATTGAGTGCAGCACTTTGACAGCATCACCTTTTAGGATTTGAAATAGCTCAGCTAGAATTCCATCACCTCCAACAGCTTTGTTCTTAGTGAAGCAAGAGTTGAATTTGAACAGATTAATATGGGTCTATTATCTAAATAAAATTAAGAACAGATCTGTTCATGACTGGAGTCTCCATGTTGGTCAGTCATGCCCTTTAAGATCCTTTCAGCATTTGATTAAATTTTAAAGATTCTTTTAGTTTTGTTGTACACATGCGTGTAAGAATTAACCTTTGGTACAGGAAGCTAAATGATTGGTTAATTTTTGTTGCATCAATCTGTTTGTAAACCACTCATAGCTTTCAGGAATTCATGAAGATTTGGTGACAGCCATATTTTCCTCTGTTATGGGGAAACCTTTGTTTAGATAGCCTTTATTCAGATGTTAAGTACTTTTTTTGCTTATAATAATACATTGTAAATAATGCACAGACCAAAGCCTGTTATATTTCTTGATTATTTTTCAATATTGTTTAAAAATAAGGCTGAATGATAAGTACATAGGATGACAGATTAACACTAACTGAATAGCTAATGAGGTCACATTATTGTGAAGGTTTCACTATTATTTTAGTGTCATAAAATCATATGCAAAAAAAAAATCATATGCAATATATGAACTGCCACGTCTGCATTCTATGCCTTCACAGAATCCCCACAATTCCTAAGACACGGCTTCACCTTTAATAACAACTTGGTTAATGTCAACTGTTAGATGGACCAACAAACAATGCATAAATTATCTTTTTTAAAAATGACCAAATTATAGGAAAGGTTTGGTCAGGAAAACAGAAACAATAAGGAATTAGAGCACAGATAACCACTGGATGAGCTGGGTGATGATCTTTTGGCAACAGTGATGTCACTGAAACTGAAGCAGTCAAACACCAGGGCACCACGATCTCTGCTGGAAGCTGCTGGCTGTACTGCTCTTATTTGACTCCAGCTGTCGCTCCAAGTGCTTCTGGAAATTGATGGTCTAGTCTCTTGGCCTTCCAAACTCACACGTGATGCTCATTGTAAACATTGCTTTAATGACGGAAAATATTTCACTGTATCTTTTTCAGAGTACCATATTAAGAATGCATGGATATTGGATTCTCAAATCCATGCAAAAATTATACTGTCTGCAATGTGGAAAGTAATTTGAAAATATAATTTTGTTTAAAAAGATACATAACATCTTTATACCTCTCACTTTGGATAAACAATAAAGCACACATTAATTTAAAAATATAAATATTTTCTAATAAATACTGTTTTTTCCTTTTCCTTTTCCAATATTCTTCCTATCCCAGCTTGCCAAGTAGTTTTATAAGGTCCTGAACTTCTAAGTTATTTGAACTTTATAACAATCCTCTTAGACAAGTCATCATTCATTTTATAGATTAAGACAATAAGCCATAGAGAGATTGAAGAATTTGTCTAAACTTATACAGTATACAGTTCTAACTGACCAAGCAAGAAGTGACGGTCAAGAAAACGTAAGAAAAGCCCCAGAAAACGACTAAATATCAGTTATAATGCGTTTCTGCTATTTAAATGCCTGAAGATTATGCATGGTGAAAAGCTGTATCTCTTGTATTAATGTCTAACACATTTAAATATTTTGCTATGTTTTTCTTCCACTCAAGAGACTTAATAATGATAATAATCATAACAGCTTGGGTTTCCATGGCATTTAATTTTTTTACAAGTTACTTCATACT
Organism: Cervus elaphus; assembly: GCF_910594005.1. NCBI lineage: Eukaryota > Metazoa > Chordata > Mammalia > Artiodactyla > Cervidae > Cervus > Cervus elaphus. The sequence goes on along the minus strand of NC_057828.1, from coordinate 18,538,856 downwards.
TTTAATGTGTGAATATACTTATAACAGGTCACTGTTATCAGTTTTATTCACCTGGGAAATTAAGCTTTAAAATCAGAAATAATAATATGGTATTTATTCCCTTTGGGATTGTATATGTAGAATTTTAAATTCATATATTTTCAGATTCATCATATATTTCATATATTGAATATATTTCATATATTTCATATATTGCATATATTTCATATATTTTTCATACCAAATATTTCATATATTTTCATAAATTTCATATATTTTCATAAATTTCATAGAGTTTCATATATTTCATATATTTTTCATATTTTCCACATATTTCATATATTTCAAATATTTGATATATTCATATATTTTCATATTCTTCATATTTTTCTTATATTTCATATTTTCAATATTTCATATATTTTCATATTTTCACATTTTTATATTCTTCATATTCTTCATATATTTTCATATTCTTCATATATTTCATATATTTCTCATATTCTTCATATATTTAATATATTTTCATATTCTTAATATATTTCATATATTCTCATATTCTTCATATATTTAATATATTTTCATATTCTTCATATATTTCATATATTTTCATATTCTTCATATTTTTCATATATTTTCATATTTTCATATATTTTCATATTTTTCATAGTTTTCATGTACTTCATTTTTTAATATATTTTCATATTCTTCATATTTTTCATATATTTTCATATTTTTCATATATTTTCATATTCTTCATATTTTTCATATACTTCATATATTTTCATATTCTTCATATTTGTCATATATTTTCTTATTTTTCATATACTTTATATTTTTTCATATTTTTCATATACTTCATATTTTTCATATATTTTATATTCTTCATATTTTTCATATACTTCATATTTTTTATATTCTTCATATATTTTCATATATTTTCATATTCTTAATATTCTTCATATATTTTCATATTCTTCATATTCTTCATATTTTCCATATATTTTCATATTCTTCATATTTTTCATATACTTCATATTCTTCATATATTTTTCATATTTTTCATATATTTTCATATTTTTCATATATTTTCATATACTGCATATTCTTCATATATTCTCATATTCTTCATATTTTTCATATACTTTCAAAGTCTTCATATTTTTCATATACTTCATATTTTTCATATTCTTCATATTTTTCATATATTTTCATATTTTTCATATACTTCATATTTTTGATATTTTTCATATATTTTCATATTTTTGATATTCTTCATATATTTTCATATTCTTCATATTCTTCATATTTACCATAATTTTCATATTTTCATATATTTTCATATTCTTCATATTTTTCATATATTTTCATATTCTTCATATTTTTCATATACTTTCATAGTCTTCATATTTTTCATATACTTCATATTTTTCATATATTTTCATATTTTTCATATATTTTCATATTCTTCATATTTTACATATACTTCATATTTTTCATATATTTTCATATTCTTCATATTTTTCATATACTTTCATAGTCTTCATATTTTTCATATACTTCATATTTTTCATATATTTTCATATTCTTCATATTTTTCATATACTTTCATAGTCTTCATATTTTTCATATACTTCATATTTTTCATATATTTTCATATTTTTCATATATTTTCATATTCTTCATATTTTACATATACTTCATATTTTTCATATATTTTCATATTCTTCATATTTTTCATATACTTTCATAGTCTTCATATTTTTCATATACTTCATATTTTTCATATATTTTCATATTCTTCATATTTTTCATATACTTTCATAGTCTTCATATTTTTCATATTCTTCATATTTTTCATATACTTCATATCTTTCATATATTTTCATATTTTTCATATACTTTCATATTCTTCATGTTTTTCATATATTTCATATTTTTCATATTCTTCACATATTTCATATTTTTTCATATTCTTCATGTATTTCATATTTTTTCATATTCTTCATGTATTCCATATATTTCATATTCTTCATATATTTCATATTATTCATATACTTTCATATATATATCATATTTATCATATATCTCATATAATTCATATATTTTCATATATCTCATATTTTTCATATATTTCATATTTTTCATATATTTTCATATATTTCATATATCTCATATATTTCAAATATTTTCATATATTTCATATATTTTTCATATTTTCCAAATATTTCATATATTTCATATATTTTCATATTCTTCATATATATCATACTTTCCATATATTTCATATATTCCATATATTTCATATATTTCATAATTATCATATATTTTCATATTTTTCATATATTTTCATATTCTTATATTTCATATTTTTCATATATTTCATATATTTCTTAATTTTCATATATTTTCTTATTCTTCTTATATTTCATATTTTTCATATATTTCATATATTTTTCATATTTTCCTAATATTTCATATATTCAATATATTTTCATATATTTTCATAAATTTTCATAAATTTTATATTTATTTATATATATACATGAAATTCTTATAATCATATAGGCATATACACTAATTACACATAAATATCAATGTTTTCCATGGGCTTCAAGTTAAGTAATCACTCATCGCTTTCTATGCCTATATACAATGAATGAATTGGTTATACTTTTAGGTTAGTAACTGTTATAGACATTTAAAATACAGATGTAAGCAGTTTTTAACATGTTTTTGTTTTTTGTTGATATTGTTACTAAACAAACCAGAAATGTCACCTATTTTTATGTAGTTTTTAAGTGCATTAGCAGAAAAATGCCCCAAAGACATATACAATGAGGGAAAATGTAGTTTTGCCTTTGGTTTAGCAAATAATACAAAGGGAAAAGGCATAGCATGCAGTATTTGTCAAAATTATTTAATATGTACCCATATGTTCATGGAAACAAAATATGTAAACTTAGGTATAATCCACCTGACTTAAACATGTATTACTCAAGGTTCGAAACATAGACCTGGATATAAAATCCATGTGCTTTACTGCTATATGACAAAAACTAATTTAAAAATTAATTATAAACACTATAAAGTTAATAATATTCAAATTAAGAACATTGATTTAGTGTCACAAATAATATTTTGCTGAAACTTAATAGCAGTAACCAGCTATGCTGGGCAGAAGTTGTTTTTTAATTCAGCATCCCTACAAGCTTGTACTCTGTGATAACTAAATTTTCTTACCAGTATTTCTATTCAAACTGTGGTGGACACTTCACCGTCCTAAATCACTGGGCATAAGTGCAGAATTTGCAACTAATATACCCTGTCATTGCCTCATTATTAGTAGAATGTGGCAATCTTTCCTTTTCTCATTTAAAATAATACTATGTGGATTCAAAATATCTTTAAAAGCAAAATTTAAACCAAGAGACAAGTAATCAGTTCATATTTTAAAATATAGGTCTTAATAAAAATATAATATTATAAAAAAAATATAATATTATATATTTATTCACTTATATATTAAAAATATTGATTAAATGCCTACTTTGTATCAGGAGCTGGGTACAGAGAAAAATTTATACAAAATCCATTTTCTCATAGAGCTAACATTTTACTGTAAGAAAAAAGGAATTAAAATAAAATCTATGTCTGTATCTCTCTATATATCTGTATCTGTATATTCTAGAACTTTTAAAAATCCAGAGTAGAGTCTCTCTTTTTCCTTGCAATATTAGATATATAAAAGTATACAAGTGATGTGTCAAGGTATACACATGGTGTCTATAAATATTTATATTATGCCCATTTATAAATTATAATACTATTCTGCAGTATCATTTTAACAGCAAAAAATGATAAATATCCTAAATGCCAATCAGGAGCAACTAGTTGATTAAACCTTAATGAAATGGAATATAACACAACCATACTAGAATATACTTGTACTATAACAAAATGGAAAACTGTGCAAATTTTATTACAAGTTAAAAGGCAAGGGCCAGATTATCTTATATCATTTGCTTAAAAATAGTTCATATCTATCAGTTCATCTTATCTAGATATTTAGAAGGACCCACAGTGGCTATCTGCTTTCAAGATAGAGAATGAAATATAGATAGAGACATTTCACTGCATGCACCTTTCTCTACTTTTTGCTTTGTGGCTCCTGAGAATTTTCCAGCTGTTCAAAAGTTGAATCAAAATATACTTTTATAAAGACCTTGCAATGGACTTAAAATTGTGGGGTTCAGAAAAGCCAGATGGAGCCACATTATAGTGCTTGCTTTGAAATTTGAGGGGGATAGCAGTGGAGACCTGTTAAGAAGAGGTTTTCAAGATGCCTTTGGAAAACCTTCAAAGGAGTTGGCAGCCTATGGCCCTTGAATGAAATCAGGGTCAATGTCTATTTTGTAAATAAAATTTTATTGGAACACAGCTACACCTTTTTCTTTTCTTTTTTCTTTCTTTTTTTTTTTTTTTATAGACTGCCTGTTTCTACTTTCACACTATAACAGCAGAGTTGAATACTTGGACAATTATTGCCTACAAAGACTAAACATTTGCAGTCTTCGCTTTTACAGAAAAAAAGCTTGCTGATCCCTGGTGTAGAGTACAGAATTTTATAAAGGACAATCTGTGTGCTATTGACTAATGATGACAGTAAATACTGACTCCACCATTTTTAGCTGAAGCAAAGTGGTGAATAAATTTGCCAGCTATTTCCATATATTCAAATAGGATAAGGATCACTTGGAGAGGAACAAATTCAGGGTGAGGAAGAATAAAAGTCTCAACAGGATATTGGTGAATTCCTTGAGTGCATCTGCATGATCATGTAGGTCCACAAAATCCTGCTGGAGAAGCAGTTAAGTAGTAGGATAGAAAGTGGATAATTAATAGGTTCTAAACTAATAACCTTTTGATATTTATCTTTCTGGCTTACTTCACTCAGTATAATGGGCTCCAGTTTTATCCATCTCATTAGAACTGATTCAAATGTATTCTGTTTAATGGCTGAGTAATATTCCATATACAGTATACTAACGCATATATACGGAATTTAGGAAGATGGTAACAATAACCTTATATGCAAGACAGAAAAAAGAGACACAGATGTACAGAACAGACTTTTGGACTCTATGGGAGAAGGCGAGCGTGGGATGATCTGAGAGAACAGCATCGAAACACGTATATTATCAAGTGTGAAACAGATCTCCAGTCCAGGTTGGATGCATGAGACAAGTGCTCGGGGCTGGTGCTCTGGGAAGACCCAGAGGGATGGGATGGGGAGGGAGGTGGGAGGGGGGATCGGGATGGGGAACACATGTAAATCCATGGCTGATTCATGTCAATGTATGGCAAAAACCACTACAATACTGTAAAGTAATTAGCCTCCAACTAATAAAAATAAATGGAAAAAAAAAAAGCAAAAACAAACAAAAAAATAAAACTAATAACCTTTTGAGTAAATCACTTAATGTTTCTGATTCTCAATTTACTCATGAATATAATAGTAGGTTCATCTTCATAATCACTAAAGTCCTTTCCTAAACCAAAATTTGTTAAATAATTAACTGAAATTTTACTATATAAGCCCACTAGAATTAAGTCCATTAAGGGTTTTTAAGTTAGTGAAAGATGCAAGATATCTAGTTAGGACCATAGGTAATCTGTCCACTTGAGAGGATAACAGGCAGGAAGGCCAGGGGTCTCCAAACAGGAGGAAATAGGCTGCACATGCCAGACATTTTTATTTCTCTTAAGCGGCAGGAGGAAACAAACTAGCAATATTTTTTTTTCCTTCTCTATACAAATTTTAAAAGGAGGTTTCTCTTAAAATGCTGTGTTGCCATGACACCTGGTTTCACCTGAAGCTGACTATTCTCAAACCTTGAGTTAACCAATACATTTTTCTTATGGAAATGTTTGTCTTAAAGCTATGTTAATGTGCAATGCATTTACCCCAGACTCTAAGTTCCGCCAAATGGCTCAAACTACTTGACAAACCAGTATGTTATACTCAGGTATTGTTCCCCTAATCTATGTAAATGAAACTATTTGTTGGTAATCTGCCCTTCTACAAGATTCAAGTCAATCGTTTTATGGCCTGGGATGAATTATCTGGTGCCAAAATTATCACAAAATGCAATTTATGGCTGAGGGGCCTGGTGCCATTCTGAATTTTAAGACATTCTTTTCATTAACAGACTGCAAGTGACTATATAACATACAGCTTCAGACTAGCAGGGGGGTACTCTTTTGCCCTCTTCTGATGCCTATGTCAGAAGTTTCTCTATCTCCTTTATACTTTAATAAAACTTTATTACACAAAAGCTCTGAGCGATCCAGCCTCGTCTCTGGCCCTGGATTGAATTCGTCTCCTCTGGAGGCCAAGAATCCCGAGTCTTATCGTTCAGCAACAACCTTTCACACTGAAAGTCACAGGTAGATAAGACTTCATTGTGAAGATTTTTATTCAAATAAATACATTACAAACATTTTAATTTGCTTTAAATTGTATCATATTGCACTTTAAAAATACTTACACTTAAAAACTCAATAAGGAAAAAATGCCACCACACCGGGATGGAGGAGGGGGTAGCGGGAGATGTGTGTGGAGCGAGTGAGTGTAAAAAAAAAAAAATAAGTAAAAGTAACCAATCTGGATGTCACATAGTCTGCCATCAAACTAGCATCACACCTCCACTTTGCATTTATTTTGATAACTTTTCATAAACAGAGGATTTTGAGGGCAAGCAATTTTAGAGTTAATTGGTAAAGAACATAAGGAAGGCATTCCTTTGCAAGTATAGCACCTTTTTGAGATGTTTGTCTTAAAAAATAAATATAGCAAGAGTGTAATAAAAGCCAGAGAATTTCTCAGCGTTTCTTATCTTTTCTCTCTTTTCATTAGAAACTTCAAATTCTTTTAAAAAGCCACACACTTAAAAGAGATTTGAACAGATACGAAGGCAAAGAATCATTTCAGCATTTTTAATTGCCAGCCGGTTTCTGTCACAATTAAATCTTCAAGCCCCTTTTAGGCCTTTCCAAATTATTGAATACTTTCAAATCCTCCTTGACCTATTTTGTAAAAGTGCTGGCTGTTATTTTTTAAGACGATGCTCTTTATGATTATTTTTTGCCTGCACACATTCTCTTTCTTGTTCTACACACCATGATGAAGAAATCTGCTAAATACAGAATTTCATTATATTCAATTTCCATGAGAGAAGAAGTGAGTGTTCTTTATTAAGGTTCTATAATGACTAAACTTTCATCCCTCCAAATATAAAATGGCAGGTCATCACTTTTCCACACCTTCAGTGAAGTTCCATGTCCCCTGTAAACTTTTTCCCCTTTTCTCTCTTTGATCAGATTATATTCTCAGTTCAGTCAGGAACTGATTACATGGAGCTTTATGTGATCACATTATATGAAATTCAAAGTTGCACCAGTTTGTTATCTGAAAAATTATATTGCACATCTTAATAAGTAACATAAAACACATTTATGAACATATGTGTTAGCATGCATAACAGTTATTTGCTTTTCTCATCCAAGTTCCCTTTATTCTCCAACACCTTATCATCAACATTTCCTTTAGTTCTATGTACTTCCAAATGTATTATTTATAAGTGTATAGAGAAATTCCTCCTTGGGCATGAGCAAATAATTTATATTTTAAAACTATACAAAGATATCAGAATATTTACTAAAAAATTTGGGAAGCAATCTAAGATAATGGCATAGTTGGTAACACTCTAGAAAGATAAGTTTATAGGTAAGTTATAAAAGAACTATATGTTGGGACTTTCCTGTTGGTCCAGTGATTAAGACTCTGTGCTTCCAAGGCAGGGGGTATGTGTTTAATTCCTGGTTGGGGAACTGAGATCAAACATGCCACATAGCCAAAAAAAGAAATGACTGCATGTTCTCTCCTGCCAGTGTCCACAGAGAACAGAAATACACCTGCAATAATTTTATAAACAAGTTCAGTTTCCTCACCATAAATACTTCAAAGTACAATTATCTCATACTTCAAGATAGATACATGATTTTCTATTAATAAGCAAATATACCAACATCATATTTTCTTTCTTATGTTTTTATTTAATATTAAACAGGAAAATTTGTTTTTTAAACCAACAAAAATATATAAAGATTTCTCAATGTTCTTTTCCTTGCTTTCTCCTGTCCCCTCCCACCCAATCTCAGCATCCTATTCCCCCTCTCTCAAGTAACAAGTATCCTAGAAATTTTGCTATGAATTCACATATCCATTTTCATACACATATTGAGCTATTGTCAACATATTGTAGTTTACATCTTGCTTTATCTTTTCCCTGAGCAATAAATACATGGAAACTATGTTTCTATGTAGGTACATATAGGTTTGCCTTTTTCAAATAACTGCAGTCTTCCATATTAAGGATGTAAGTCATAAGTCATTTCACTGACCTTTGATGAAGCAGTGGTAAAGAATCCACCTGTCAATGCAGGAGATACAGGAGGTGAGGTTTGATACTTGGGCCAGGAAGATGCCCTGGAGAAGGGAATGGCTACCCATTGCAGTATTCTTGCCTGGAGAATCCCATGGACAGAGGAGCCTGGTGGGCCATAGTCCACAGGGTCACAGAGTTGGAAACAATTGAGTGACTAACACTTTCAAACAGGGCAAGCTGTGCTACACTTTTTTCTATAATGCAGTATACTGGCTAAGAGTATAGGTTCTAGATTCAAAGCTATGTATCAGTTTTGTCTCTGTAAAAATGAGGATAACGAGAGCACGTGTCTCAGACTTATTTTGACAAATGATAGAATATAAGCAAAAAGTATTTAAGCGGGGCTGCCAAAAGTATAAGTATTCAAAAGAAGTGGTAATATATAATAGATAGATAATAATAGATAATAGGGAACTATTATCATATTCATGATAATAAAACTGCTCATGAATATGAGGTATAGATTGTTATACTACTGGAATGTTTCCAGTATGTTTCATAATCACTATCTCTCTGAGTCCTGAAAGTGGTACCTAACTCCCTCAGCTACTTCCATCCTAGGGACACTCAGACAAATATTGTCTGTAGAGATTTTCATCTTCTGCTCTTCTGAAAATCTCCCAGCTTCTGAAGTTCCTGTGTGAACCCCAGGTAACAGAGGGCTTTCACTCTGGAGGCTGGTAAGAAAAATAACAAACTAGAGGGTGTAAATATCTAGACTCTGCTGACTGTCCTGATGCATCTCCATCAATCACTTGTCAAAACTACAGTGTGCTCGCCACCTTTAATAATATAGGGTTTCCCTGGTGGCTCAGATGATAAACAATCCACCTGCAATGTGGGAGACCTGGATTCGATCCCTGGGTTGGGAAGATCTCCTGGAGAAGGGAATGACAACCCACTCCAGTATTCTTGCCTGGAGAATTCCATGGACAGAGGAGCCTGGTGGGCTACAGTCCATGAGGTTGCAAAGAGTCAGACACAACTGAGAGACTTTTTTCTAACAGTATTTTTTTTTTACTATTTCTATATATTATTATTTATAGTATTTAAATATTATAAATAATAATTAACCATTATGCATAAAATTACAAAATATTGCTCTTATTATACAGATTTCATATAGACAATCTATGTGGGGGATTATTTAAATATATTTATTTTTAGTGACAGTTTGCTAGATACAGAGTTCCAAGTAGGCAGGTGTTTTGTTTTCTTATAGCAGTTTCAAGGTACCATTACATTTTTTCCTTTCAGCTTTCACCCCCCATTTCTTTGAGCTTGAAACCTTAATCTTGTTCCACTGAAAAAACCCTAACTCTACCCTTAATTTCTTCCTTTTAATTTTTTTCCCTGGTCATTTTACTTTCACCACTTTTACAATGATGCACTTATTTGCTGTTTTCTTTATATCTATATTTCAATGCCATGGTCTGAATGTTTGTGTTCCCGTAATTCATATATTGTAATCCCAACCACAAAATTGATGTTATTAGGAGGTGGGGCGTTTGGAATGTTCCTTAGTGCTGAGAGTGGAGTGCTCATGAATGGGAATCATGCTCTCACAAAAGAGGCCTGAGGAAATCTCAACAACATAAACCCAAAAGGGGGTCCCCACCAAAATCCACCTATGCTGACTTGGACTTCACCTCCGGAACAAGGAGCAATAATTTTCTGCTGTTTATAAAACACGTGGTCTATGATGATTTGATATAGTAGCCCAAACTGATTAAAACATGTGCCTGCTTGTTTTCATTTATATTTCTCACTTTTAAAATCTATGAACGGAAGTTGGTCAGCAGTTTTGGAAAACACTTTAACATTATTGTTTCAGATCTTGATTCTGCTATTGTTTCTCTATTTCCCCATTCTGGGCTCTGTTTTAAACAGAATTCTAAGACAGCCCCCATTGTTACTGACCAGTGTTCTTGGCCTCCTCAATCAGTAGAAATTAATAAGAGGACAAACAAGAAATTTAGGCAAGACTTTACTGGGGCCCTGCTGTAGCAGGGGAGAGTGAAAACAAGTAACAGCATTTCCAAGCTCATTTCCTGAGGTGAGGGTGCTGGTTCCTTGTATGGTGCGAGGGTGGAGGTGGATCTAGGAATTGGGCCCGAGAATAGGCTTGGGTAGACTACCCACCACCTCGGTGATGCTGTGTGCAGGGAGCATTAGTAGTATCTGCTTTTGCTCCTGGCTCCTCAGAATTAGCCACTGGGTTTTGGTTCTTTTTGTAGCTTGTAATTCACAATTTGACCCAACTGCTCATGCAGTTATTTTTAGTCCCTTACAGTTTCTTTGCATTTTGCTGCTGGAGGAGACATTTGTTTTCCAGGGGCAAGCACCAAAGCAAACCATCCCAAGGTCCCAGGTTTCAGATCCCAGCCAGTCTCAGCATCATCTCTATTTCCTGTTGATACTATCATGGTTATATCATGTTTCATATTTATTATTTTGTTCTCATTTATTTTTATTAGTTGGAGACTAATTACTTTACAATATTGTAGTGGTTTTTGCCCATGTTTCATATTTAAATTGTATACACAATTAACCCACAATAGAAAGATTATCCAATTAGGCTCAACTCATTCATATGAGCACATTAAAAGAAGAGTTTTTTCTAGCTGATTGCAAATAGGAAGTCAGATATTAGAAGCCTGAGGGAAATTTGAGCCTCCGGCTTCAGCTGTAATGTGACAGAGCCTGTGAGATTGGCCTAAGGCATAATACTGAAAGCAGAATGTAGGAGCTGAGAGTATTTTCCACCTCACAGCCTGCAAGAGAAAGAAGCCCCAGTCCTACAACCACAAGGAACTGAATTTTGCCAACTAACTGAATGAGCTATTTGATAAGTTATTTTCCAGAATCTCCAGTGAAGAGTTTAGTTCTGTTGAGGCCACCTAGACTGCTAACCTACAGAACTGTGAGATGCTAAACAGATGCTGTTTTAAGGCTTCTAGATTTATGGTAAGCAGAACATAAAATTAAAGATCTTTTTTTTTCCTGCATAGTCTTTCTGTCCTGCCTCTCACAGACAGGGAGTGCTCCCCTGTTTTCTCTGCTCCCATAATATTTCATATCTACACAAACATCCATCCATTAAAACAACTCATAAATAGATCATTGCTTTATCTTCTCCAGTTAAATGCAATCTCTTGAAAGATAAGAACCATGATCTTCAAACTTTTTTTTTGCTCCCAGATGTATTGGGTTGTCCAAAAAGCTTATTCAGTTTTTTCTGTAAGATGTTATTGAAAAACCAAATGAAATTTTTGACCAACCAAATAAATAGCCACACCTGGCCATAGAAGAAATTTTGTTTGAATGAAGTTTTTCAATTTCCTACAACAACAAAATTTATTGAAAGGTTTTGTCTTTAAGAGATCAAATTTTAAAGTGGTAAGTTTTGTCATTAATGTAAGCTGAAAATCCTCAAGAAGTGGAGGGTTCAAGTACTCTAGGATATAGAGATCCAGAAAAATAAATATTAGATTTTCTTTTAGCATTGTTAAAAATACTGATGAATGACTAATAGTAAGTAAATGTCAACTAAAAAAGAAAATAAATATGCAGAAGATAGCCAGTAAATATCTTTTGTAATTGTAACCTATAGAAAGACTCCCAAATTCAGAACAATTTACCCTGATCATTTTCCCCAGTGCTGAATTATTTTGAACTTCTGAAGCATTTTATGTGACTTTAGAGAGATAAAATACATCAAACTGAAACTTTTAATAAAACTTTAATGAAGTGATAAATAAGTTGACTTTTGCAAAAAATGTAAAAGTATGTTTGTACCATTAAATGATGTAAGAAGCATATCTAGTGTAAATGAGTTGATTGAAAAATCAAAGAAGTATCGATCTAATACTTTCTTTAAAATGATTCTTCAAACTCTATTTTTTAAAGCAAAATAACGTGTTTCAGTTCAGTTGCGATTTTTGCAAGCATTTATCAGCAATCAAGGTTTTAAAAATACTAACTCTCAAAAATGTTAAAGTATGATTTCATATTTATTATTTTATTTTAAAATTTAATCTTGCTAATGAAGCAATCCAATGCCATTTTTATTGTGAACTGATATTAATACTTTCTTAAGAACATACATATCAACATTGTTTGGATCACTAGTGTGACCAAATTTGCATAAAACAATGATTGACAGAATTACATCTCTAGATGAAGTGGTAATGCACAGTATAGCAAATCTCCAAGTCTACTGAACAGAGAGATCTGACCTGGAAATCAAATACTCTTTAGTTTATGCCCTATGGAAATATCCACGGCAAAACAGAAAGAAAAAAAAAAGTCATTTCAATTGTAATAGCAAAATTTGTTTATTCATGCTTTTAGATTTTTGTTGCTGTTTAAAAAGCATACCTTCTTCAGACAAATACAATTCTCAAATTTAGAGAATCCTATCAAGTATATCAAGTATTCTTTTTGTTGTCTTTGCCATATATTACAGTATTGCTGTCTTGCTTTGTGATCTCAAGTTTCTGCAGTGAGTCATTCATGGAAGAAATGTTCTAGCGAATAACTATTATTAAAACTCTACAGATATTCTCAGGCATTATTTCCCTGATGGTAATTTGTAGAAAAACTTTCAGAAGCAGAGAGAGGTGAAAATCACTACTCTAAACAAATAAAATTTTAGCTCTTTAAATTTAGCTAGTGAAGTGAAAGTGAAACTCTCTGTCATGTCCGACTCTTTGAGACCCCATGGACTATGGAATTCTCCAGGCCAGAATACTGGAGAGGGTAGCCTTTCCCTTCTCCAGGGGATCGTCCCAGCCCAGGGATCGAACTCAGGTCTCCCGCATTGCAAGCGGATTCTGTACCAGCTGAGACACCAAGAAGCTCTAAATTTAACCATGTACAACATAAATAAACTGTGTGCATGGATGTGTGCCCGTCTTCTCTCCTTGGGACCCGATGGACTCTAGCCCGCCAGGCTCCTCTATCCATAGGATTCTCCAGGAAAGAATACGGGAGTGGGTTGCTGTGTGTGGGTAGACAGCAAATAAGCCAAGAGGCGTGTTCAGGCTCTCTCACCCCATGCTTTGTAAATAACGAGCTCGCTGATAGCACTGCGCATGCGCGTCAGGAGGTCCTTGCTTGCCTCGTCCCGGGTTACTTTGTGCGGTGCGCACGTGGGAGCCCTGTCTAGAAAGCGTCTGCATTACTGTTGCATCACGGCAGTGTCGGTCGGGTCAGCCACGAGAGGAGAGAAAATAGTGTGTCTACTGCTACGGCTGCTGAGCCAAGCAGAAGAGAGGTTGTGTTGTGTTGGGTTATGCAAGGCTGTTGCTACAGCTGCTGCATTAGCCAGGAGAAAAGAAACCTGTCTACAGTTCCTACAGCTCCTGGAGTCTTCTCCCAGCCTCTTAGCTCGCGGCTTGCCCACCCTGCTTTCAATGAACAATGCGCACAGTGAGATACAGTGAGACAATTGGCATCCCAAACGGGATCGGCAATACACTGTGCCCTCCTCCAAGGGATCTTCCCGACCCAGGACTTGAACCTGCATCTCTTGCATCTCCTGCTTTGGCAAGTGGATTATTTACCACTAGTGCCACCTGGGAAGCCCCGAATAAACTGTATGCAAATTATTAAACTTGAATTATTTTGCTCTATTTGAGAAGCTATTAAATAGCAATATAAGTCTAAACTTGTATCTGCTATTCAAAAGCCACTTGCATAGGGAAAAAGTGGATTTGAACAATATTGCTGCTGCTGCTGCGAAGTCGCTTGAGTCGTGTCCGACTCCCTGCGACCCCATAGACGGCAGCCCACCAGGCTCGGCCATCCCTGGGATTCTCCAGGCAAGAACACTGGAGTGGGCTGCCATTTCCTTCTCCATTGAACAATATTACGTCAGTATAAATATGTGGAAAGATTATTACAATGGTTAAGGAGTTGAGCCAACAGACAACTTTTTCTGGAAGCTTTCAACCATCCCTGGGATCGATTCATATTCGTGTTTCAATTTTATCGTTCTACCATTTTAATATTAACCTATAGGAAATATATTTATTAAAATTTCAACCTTGTAACTATTAGGCATTTGCTATTGTTGTCACTTTCACCACTCTTAGCCAGAAAATAATGGAAGTTTTGTCCAAAGTTAGTTTGTTTACCTTAACTTCCAAATCCTACTCTTCTATAAATGTGTGCAGTTTTGAAAATCTACAGTCCATGGGGTCACAAAGAGTCAGACACGACTGACTGATTTTCACCCACTCACTTCAAAATGGTAGGCAGCCATGAAATGACAAATAGTCCCTATACCTGTTATTCTGTCAGTATTGTTAAAGAAAAAAATTATGCAAAATCATCAACTACATGCCAAAGAAATTTGGTAGATTAAACTTTTCAATGAAATTTTTAGGATATTTTTCCTCTCTTTTTTTATTAGAGGATTATTGTTTTATAATACTGTGTTGACCTCTGCCGTATATCAACATTAATCATCCACAGTTATATATATGTTCCCTCCCTCCTGAATCTCCCTCCCATCTCTTCTATATATCAGTCTAAAGACTACATAATCAAATTGGTCACAAACCACAAACCCAGAAAAGAAGCTATATATTTTAAATACAAATCTATTAAAAAAAACTTTATTTTCATCAGTATTACTTTCTGGAGTACTCTGTAATGTAGAATAGATATTCTACAGCACATCGATTAATATACTTTGAACACTAATAAGATTTTGATCTTATACTTCCCTTGATATCTCTGCAGTGCTGTAGACAGTATTTTCTGGGTTCCTGTCTTTTTTTTTTCCCCCAACTGTGTCCTAGGAAAGTGTACATAAGAATAATTTTCTAGGTTGTTTTAGGGCTAAAAATATTTTTATTTCTTCCTGTCTGATTAATATTTTCTCTGTATATGTAGTTCTGGCTGGAAATCATGTTTTCCTTAGAAATTTGAAGAAGTTGCTATGTTTTATTCTAGTATCTCATGCTATATTGAGAAATCTTGTGACTACTGCTTCACATGCTTTAATAGAGTTACTATCCCTGAACCTATCTCTTTCAGAAGGTTTTAGCATCCTCTAACCTCACTATACAAAAAAGATCTTCACGACCCAGATAATCACAATGGTGTGATCACTCACCTAGAGCCAAACATCCTGGAATATGAAGTCAAGTGGGCCTTAGAAAGCATCACTATGAACAAAGCTAGTGGATGTGATGGAATTCCAGTTGAGCTATTTCAAATCCTGAAAGATGATGCTGTGAAAGTGCTGCACTCAGTATGCCAGCAAATTTGGAAAACTCAGCAGTGGCCACAGGACTGGAAAAGGTCAGTTTTCATTCCAATCCTTAAGAAAGGCAATGCCAAAGAATGCTCAAACTACCACACAATTGCACTCATCTCACACGCTAGTAAAGTAATGCTCAAAATTCTCCAAGCCAGGCTTCAGCAATATGTGAACCGAGAATTTCCAGACATTCAAGCTGGTTTTAGAAAAGGCAGAGGAACCAGAGATCAAATTGCCAACATCCCCTGGATCATAGAAAAAGCAAGAGAGTTCCAGAAAAATATCTATTTCTTCTTTATTGGCTACGTGAAAGCCTTCGACTGTGTGGATCACAATAAACTGTGGAAAAGTCTGAAAGAGATGGGAATACCAGACCACCTGACCTGCCTCTTGAGAAACCTGTATGCAGGTCAGGAAGCAACAGAACTGGACATGGAACAACAGACTGGTTCCAAATAGGAAAAGGAGTACGACAAGGCTGTATATTGTCACCCTGTTTATTTAACTTATATGCAGAGTACATCATGAGAAATGCTGGGCTGGAGGAAGCACAAGCTGGAATCAGGATGGCCAGGAGAAATATCAATAACCTCAGATATGCAGATGACACCACCCTTATAGCAGAAAGTGAAGAGGAACTAAAAAGCCTCTTGATGAAAGTGAAAGAGGAGAGTGAAAAAGTTGGCTTAAAGCTCAACATTCAGAAAACTAAGATCATGGCATCTGGTCCCATCATTTCATGGGAAGTAGATGGGGAAATAGTGGAAACAGTCTCAGACTTTGTTTTTTGGGCTCCAAAATCACTGCAGATGGTGACTGCAGCCATGAAATTAAAAGACACTTACTCCTTGGAAGGAAAATTATGACCAACCTGGATAGCATATTAAAAAGCAGAGACATTACTTTGCCAACAACGATTCGTCTAGTCAAGGCTATGGTTTTTCCAGTGGTCATGTATGGATGTGAAAGTTGGACTGTGAAGAAAGCTGAGCACTGAAGAATTGATGCTTTTGAACTGTGGTGTTGGAGAAGACTCTTGAGAGTTCCTTGGCCTGCAAGGAGATCCAATCACTCCATCCTAAAGGAGATCAGTCCTGGGTGTTCATTGGAAGGACTGATGCTGAAGCTGAAACTCCAGTACTTTGGCCACCTCATGCGAAGATTTGATTCATTGGAAAAGACCCTGATGTTGGGAGGAATTGGGGGCAGCAGGAGAAGGGGACGACAGAGGATGAGATGGCTGGATGGCATCACTGACTCGATGGGAATGAGTTTGAGTAAACTCCAGGAGTTTGTGATGGACAGGGAGTCCTGGCGTGCTGTGATTCATGGGGTCGCAAAGAGTTGGACACGACTGAGCGACTGAACTGAACTGAACTGAACCTCACTATTCTAGAGTGACAGTGATATGCTTTAGCCACAAATAATATGTGATGTAAGCCACTATATTGTAAACAAAACAAAGCAAAACATAAGCAAAACAAACAAAAGCCATATAAAGCTAGTTTCCACTCAACATCCCATAGAAAATATGAGAGCGGAAATCATAATAACAGATGAATGGCTTATCTTCTCAGCATGCAGAGGCTTTTCTCATATTGTGAGAAAATCCTCTTTTGGTAAAAAGTTGAATATTGAATTTCCATTAGATTTGTTCATTTTATGAGTTTTTGAAACTGTATAGAACTTGGTTATGAGTTGAACATATTTATTAAATCTGATTTTTTAAAAGAAAAGTTGACCTCAATTTCTAGATCAATAAAAAATAATTTGTTTCTTCCAATTTAAAATTCACAGTTTGACTTTTTATCAGTTTGACTGATGTAGACATATTTGTTTTCACTGCTTCCTTTGTTAAGGTACAAAATGATTATTGAAAACAAAGATTTTCTTCTCCAAGGCACACTAGAAAATGTAAACTAGGAGATTTGTTAAATTTATTTTTTCCTATAGCTATTTAAATTTTTGCTATATTTTAGTTTTAAATAACTTTTCTCTGTTAGCAATAATTTCTACATGATATTCACATTTTCTGAAATATTTCTTACAGTGTCTTATTAAAATTCTTCAAATATATATCTCAATTGCATACTAATTAATAATTTCTCCAATCATGGACTTTGCTTAACTACATTCTTAAAATAACTTCTTTTGCATGTCTTTTTTGCTCATCTTAACATATTAAATGAGAATTATCTAAACTACTTGAAAGCTCTATGTCAAATTTTCCACATGATTTGGACATTACTGCATTTCCAAAATATATAGATATTATTTTCTTATAAACTTTATATTGCTTCAGTTCAGTTCATTTCAGTTGCTCAGTTGTGTCCAACTCTTTGAAACCACATGGACCTCTGCATGCCAGGTTTCCCTGTCCATCACCAACTCCCAGAGTTTACTTAAACTCATATCCTTTGAGTCAGTGATGCCATCCAACCATATCATCCTCTGTCGTCCCCTTCACCTCCTGCCTTCAATCTTTCCCAGTATCAGGGTCTTTTCTAAGCAGTCAGTTTTTGCATCAGGTGGCCAAAGTATTGAAGTTTCAACTTTGGCATCAGTCCTTCCAGTGAATATTCATGACTGATTTCCTTTAGGATGGACTGGTTGTATCTCCTTGTTGTATTGCTTAGTAATACTATTACTCCAATTAATTCATTAAAAGGCATCAGAACTTAAGGTACTGAGTGTTTTTTGACCGTTGTTCAGTCTCACAGTCATGTCCGACTCTTTGAGACCCCATGGACTGCAGCAGTTTTGCCTCCCTGGGTCTCACCATCTCCTAGAGTTTGCCCAAGTTCATGCTCATTGCATCAGTGATGCTGTCCAGCCATGTCATCCTCTGATGACCTTTTCTCCTTCTGCCTTCGAACTTTCCCAGCATCAGAGACTTTTCTAATGAGTTTCCTGTTCACATCAGATGACCAAAATAGTGGAGCTTCAGCTTCATCATCAGTCCTTCCAGTGAATACTCAGGGTTGATCTCCCTTAAGATTGACTGGTTTGATCTCCTTGCTGTCCAAGGGACTTTCAGGAATCTTCTCCAGCACCATAGTTCAAAGGCATCAATTCTTTTCACTGTTAAGTTTTTCACTGTAACAATGAAAAATGATTGTTTAAAGATGCTGTATGTTTGCATTTTTTGCACTTAAAATGTGTCTAATAACATTAATGGCCAATGTTTGTTGCAACTATAACTTAGTCAAACATATTACCTCCCGAAACCATAAAGATATATACAATTTTATCATTTTCTTATGTTTTTAATATAGGATGGTTTAGCATCCATATAAAATATGCAATATAATACTTAAAATAATTACTTACTATTTTTTAAAACCCAACTATATATATTCAAATTATTTAGCAACTAAAAAGTGGAAAAGTTTGGTGTTTTAAATAGTAGTCAGGTCAACTGGTGGTAGAACTTATAACCTGATATATGTATATACATATATATATACACAGTATTTGGCTTGACAAGATGACACATCCTACACATTAATTTTATTTTGTCCAGATTGTTTTCTTGACTAGCCTACAGTAAATATATAATGTTTAAATCTTAGAATGTACCTTAGTTTTCTTGCTTCAGAGTTTTTGTCCTAGTGAGAGATAAAATAATAGAGTAAAAAAAATTCTATCTTCTCTCGTGGGCTCGCCCAGTGGCTCAGCAGTAAAGGATCCATCTTCAATGCAGGAGATGCAGGTTCAATCCCTGGGTCAGGAAGATGCTCTGGAGGATGAAACAGCAACCCACTCCAGTATTTTTGCCTGGTAGATTCCATGGACAGAGGAGCCTAGTTGTCCATCAGGTCAAAAAGAGTAGACATGACTGAGCAACTGAACACATTTTCTCTCATGTATCCCTTACAAATGTCTCTCCTAAATTTTCTTATTAACAAATAGGCCTGAATGACATTGTTCATGGCGGCCTCCTTTTTGTCTCCCTTGTAACAACTGGCATCCACCCATGAGCAAAAGTGCCTGAGTAGAGGCTACAGGACTTAGCGCCATGCACCAAGAAGTCTAAGAGGAGTCTTACCCACCTGCGTACCAGGTAATAGCAAACAGATTTTGGTAAAGAAAAGAAAAAAACTTGAATAAAATCGTAGCGATAATAATACCAGTAACTATGTCTATCTAATTATGTTTTTTCATTTCAGTGTGTATTTTATCATTTAATTATGGCTAAAACCGGTACAATATGCACAACTACAATCATTATATGATCAAGAGATTAAGGCTCATTTTGGTTCACATATATTTCTTTGAATAATTTGTTTAGAATGAGGCGTAGCTAAAACTAAAGGTTTCAATTACCTTATTTCAGAAAAAGCCCCGAGACAGTGAAATTATATCATAATAGAATTCTAGAACCTAGGTTTTTTCAACAACCATTTGTGTTATCTAAAAGTTCACTTAACACCAAACTTTATAAAATGTTTTGTGTTTCAGTTCAGTTCAGTTCAATTGGTAAGTCGTGTCCCACTCTTTGTGACCCCATGGACGGCAACACACCAGGCTTCCCTGTCCATCACCAACTCCCAGAGCTTTCTCAAACTCACGTCCATGGAGTTGGTGATGTCATTCAATCATCTCATTCTCTGTCATCCCCTTATCCTCCTGCCTTCAATCTTTCCCAGCATCAGGGTATTTCCAGTGAGTCAGTCCTTTGCATCAGGTGGCCGAAGTACTGGAGTTTCAGCTTCAGCATCAGTCCTTCCAATGAACACCCAGGACTGATCTCCTTCAGGATGGACTGGTTGGATCACCTTGCAGCGTATGCTTATCACTGTCTAAATCATTTCCTTTGGCACTTTCATTGACTCATGTATACCTTCGCACTCTTTCTTTTTGTCAATCAGTACATATTTATTAATATAATTATTTTTAATTAATTTTATTGGAGTATAGTTGTGGAAACATCACTTTACCCAAATCCATGTAGTTGAAAATATGGTTTTTCCAGTTGTCATGTACGGATAGGAGAGTTGAACGACAAAGAAGGCTAAGCACCAAAGAACTGATGATTTCTAATTGTGCTAGAGAAGACTCCTGAGAGTCCCTTGGACTGCAAGGAGATCCAACCAGTCCATCCTAAAGTAAATCAACCGTAAGTATTCATTGGAAGGACTGATGCTGAAGCTGAAACTCCAATACTTTGGCCACCTGATGCCAAGAGCCAACTCATTGGAAAAGACTGTTATGCCAAGAACGATTGAGGACAAAAGGAGAAGGCAGTGACAGAGGATGAGATAGTTGGATGGCATCACTGACTCAATGGACATGAGTTTGAGCAAACTCTGGGAGATGGTGAAGGACAGGGAAGCCTGGAGTGCTGCAGTCCATGGGGTCACAAAGAGTCAGACATGATTTAGTGACTAAACAACAAAGTTTGTACTATGTTAATTTCTGCTATACAGCAAAGTGAATCAGCTATACATTTACATTTATTGTCCCCTTTTTTGAATTCCCTTTCCATTTAGGTCACCACCTAGCACTGAGTAGAATTCCCTGTGCTACAGAGTATGTTCTCATTAGTTACCTATTTTATGCATAGTATCGATAGTGTATGGGGTTTCCCTGGTAGTTCAGCTGGTAAAGAATCTGTCTGCAATGTGGGAGACCTGGTCACCTAGGTTCAATCCCTGGGTTGAGACGATCCCCTGGAGGAGGGCATGGCAACCCACTCTGGTATTCTTGCCTGGAGAATCTCCCTGGACAGAGGAGCCTGGTGGATTACAGTCCGTGGGGTTGCAAAGGTCAGACACAGCTAAGTGGCTAAGTGCAGCAGAGCACATCAATAGTGTATATATGTCAATTTCGACATCCCAATTCATTACTCCCCCCATTACCCCCTGTTACTCTTATGATTGTTCTCAGTACTTCTTTATGTTCAGAACAATGTATGCTTCCCCCCTGCCCTTGGGTCAATGTGTTTGTTCTCTACCTATCTGTATCTCTGTTTTGCAAATAAGATCATTTATATAACTTTATAGAGTCCACATATATGTGTTAATATGTAATGTTAATTTTTCTATTTCTTGTTTACTTCACTGTGTGACAGGATCTAGGTTCATCCACATCTCTAGACATGACCCAATTTCATTTCTTTTTAGAGATGAGTGATATTCCATAGCATATATGTACCACATCTTCTTTATTAATTCCTCCACCAGTGGCTATTTAGGTTTCTTCCATGTCCTGACTATTTTAAACAGTACTTCAATGAACATTGGGGTGCATGTGTCTTTTTGAATTATGGTCTTCTCTGGGTATACGTCCAGTAGTGGAATTGCTGGGTCATACGATAATTCTATTCTTTATTTTGAAGACTTAGTTTATTTTATACTAAAAAATAATATCAATCCAGTTAAAACATCTACTATAATATTTTTCTTTAGTTTTTCCACTTGTTTTACATTTAAATAATTTTAATCCTGCATCATCTGGTGATTTACCACATCTTTGTTAACTTACTATTTTAGAGTTACTTGAACTTCATTTAAGTTTTTGTTTATACTCTGAAAGAAGAAAAGAGTGGGAAACTCAGCCCAAATTAAGAGAATATTTCCAATCTCCACCTGAAAGTCATTCATTGTCTAAACACAGAAATTGTCAAATGAAGCAGTAAAACACAGGAACTAGAAATAGAAAATACTATTTCCTGCTGAGCAGATTCTTAGAAACACTGAAAGTCTTGAAAGAAAAATAAAGGGAGTTGACTTTGAAATAAGTATGATGTTTCATGCTGAGACAAACCACATTCACAGGGTACATGAACATTGAAAATAGAATTGCAAACCAGAAACAGGAGATAATATAATGCTAGCTAGAGATTCTACCTCCCAAAAAAATGAAAAGCAAAATTTTAGCACTTAGAGGAATTTGACATGAGGTTAAAATAAATAGAATGACAGCAACAACGCCTAAGGGTTATAAATGATTCCTTTAAAAAGCAGTAAATAAATTCTGTGTTGACAAGTGTATTCTTCTAAAGGTGGATGCCAAAAGTGTAACAGTTGCAAACCTAATTAGATGAGCCAGATGTGAATATGGTGAAAGTCATTTCAGCAAAAAATAGCTTGGGCATGCTGGCTTTTAAATTTTCTAATCTCCTCTTTCTGAAGTGAGTGTCAATGCATGCATTTTTAATATAAATTTTTCTATCTTATACATCTTTAGAACATTTTTGTTTATATTTTGCCCAAAGCATTGGTATTCATTTAGGTGACAGCAGCTTCACAAAATGCTATCTGCCCAGAATTCCATGTAACTTGTGTTAATATTACACCCACATACTCCACAAATAAAAGATGAAAAAGAAAAACAAATGAAAATAGCTTGAAGATCAGTCACTACATAGTAAATTCCAAATAACAATGATCAAATTAAAAGAGAAATATGTTTAAGGATACATTTATTTTCATTATAAATCTTCTTAAAGTGGGATAATATTACCATTCTATTTTTATTTTTCTACTCCTTTCACAAGTAAACCAGACCTCAGTATTAGATGGACTAACAGGTTGAAGAAATAAAATCTAAACATAAGTGTTTAATATTTTATGTGAGATATTGAAACTGTGAGAAATTAATTGCTGTACTGTGCTGTATCTGAGAAATGATGCAAAGACTCCATGTGAGTCATTTATTAGAAATGTCGAATTTGTAAAAAAATTAAGATAAAAGAGTGAAAAATAATATAACTACAGTTTATATTTATGATATAAGCTATACAAGTAGAGCACTTTATTTTCACTTTTAATTGAACTATGTCATGCTTTTAGGATCATATAAATAAAGTGATAAAAATTAAGATGATCTAGAAAATATTTTAGCTTCTAACAGAACATAAGAACTGCTTATATATAAATTAGATGCCTTTAAGGTTTTTCTAACAAAATCTTTCAAATAATAGATTTCAATCAGTGAATAAAGATAATATGTAAGATTACATAACAAACAATTTATTTCTATGTAGTTTCTTAAGAATTGATATCTATTCATTTATCCAGGCCTTCCCAGGTGGGTCAGTGGTAAAGAATCTGCCCACAATGCAGGAGACCCAGGTTTCATCACTGGGTCAGCAATAACCCAATATTTTTGCCTGGGAAATCCCAGGGAGAGAGGAGCCTGGCGGGCTACAGTCCATGGTGTAGCATAAAGTCGGACACGGCTTAGCAACTCAAAAACAACACTCATCCAATCTCTTCAGAATCTGTAAGACATAATTTCTTCTAAAAACTATGAGAGATAAGATACAGCCTTATCCTCAACATACTTAAGATAAAGTTGAAAGGACAGAATTTAAAACTTTATAATTTTTAAATAATGCTATATGGCTTGTTATGAATAAATATTCTCTTTAAATCATACCATGTTTTGGAAAACCTTAAAGAAACTATAAGTTTAAAGGTATATGAGGAAGTTAATATTTACAAAGAGAATGCAGTTGAGGCAATACAGCATGAAAAAAGGCATTGAGGACCAGTGTGATGGTCTGAAGATGTGTGATCTAGATGACCCTAGAGATCACGTTAGACCGAGTATCACACCTCTGAAAGGGCAGTTTGAAAGCTCTGTATGATGGTGAAAATGAAAGTGAAGTTGTTCAGTCGTGTCCGACTCTTTGCAACCCCTTGGACTGTAGCCAACCATGCTCCCCCGTCCATAGAATTTTCCAGGCAAGAGTACTGGAGTGGATTGCCATTTCCTTCTCCAGGGGATCTTCCCGACCCAGGGATCGAACCCGGGTCTTCCTCATTGCAGGCAGACACTTTACCACCTGAGCCACCAGGGAAGCCTGTAGAGCATAGATAATGGCTAGTTGCCTGAAAGCTGGAAACACATTTTCGGTTTCCAGTCTGGCTCTCCCACTTGACTGTTGAACGTCAGACAACTTGTTCAAGCTCTCTGTGGCTGGCCCTGTTTTCTCACACATAAAATAGGTGCAATAATGCTTTTTCTCTCATGGAGTTGTTGTGAGGATTAAATAAATTTGTACGTGTCAAGTGCTTAAAAGAGTATTTGGCATTAAGAAAGATAAATACTAGCTATTGCAATTATTTGGCACTCTATGTATATATATAGCTGATTTACTTCGTTGTACAGCTGAAAGTAACACAACATTATAAAACAATAACATACCAATTTAAAAAGAAAATAAACTAAAGATCTACTATTATACCAGAAAAAATTAAATATGTGTGTGCTTCACGGAAACAGAACTTCCTTGAATAGAAATGTGAGGACTTCTGTAAATTATTTCTTCCATAAAATTAATAATAAAAGAATCTTGAATGAAGATCAAAATGAACTTTTTCAGAACTCTGAAAATTAACCAAAATTTTACAAGAATTAGGACAGTATTTATTTATTTGAATAAATGACCAACAGACCTTTTATTAAAGAGGATATGCAATGTTTAAAATGTTCCTCAACATAATTACTTATAGGGGGAATGAAAATTAAACCTACAATTTGATAACAATTTAGCCTCTAGTAAAATATCTACAGTAAATAAGGCAGATGATAGTCAAAGTGGGTGAGAATATGGAGAAATAGAAACTTACATATTATTGCTTGATGGGAATGTAAAATGGTTCAGTCACTAGAAAGTAAGTCTGGCAGTTTCTAGAAAAATTAAACATAAAATGATCACATGACCTAGCATTTTGACGAATAGGTATCTAACTATCAGAAGTGAAATTTTTGTCCACACAAAATCTTGTATGTGATTGTAAAGAAAAGCATTATCATAATAGCCAATAACTAGAAACAATCTAAGTGGAATGGAGAGATAAAATGTGGTTTGTCTATAAAATGGAAATTATTCATCAATGAAAGAAAATATCATCATATTCCATGAACTTAAAAAATGTTATGTTAAGTGACCATATTCAAGTTACCACATATTATGTGATTTTATCTATATGTATATGTTCTGAAAGAAGCAAATGTATAGTGACAAAAAATGGATTAGTGGAAGTCTGAGGCTGGGCGTGGGATGGGGACTAACTGTATACGGATATTTGTGATCCCATGGACTGTAGCCTGCAAGGCGCCAATGTCCATGTGATTTTTGAGGCAAGAATACAGGAGTGGGTTGCCATTTCCTTCTCCAGGGGATCTTCCTGACCCAGAGGTGAAACCATCTTCTGCTTGGCAGTGGATTCCTTACTACTGAGCTGTATATGGACATGAGGGATCTTGTTTTTTTTTTTGAGGGATGCAAATGTTCTAATTTTTGTGACAGATGAAACACTCAGTAAAGGTAATAAAAATTACTGAAATGTAATACCCAAGATAGATGTAATTTCTGTTCTGTTAAAAACCAATATATCTGCTTATAAAAATAATGTCTTAATAATGTTTGTGGACGGACACAAAAGCCAGATGTAAGCTTTAATTATATCTATCCTTATTTTGATACTATTTCAGAATGTGCACTACATTATGATTTATCACATTTTATCTCATACCGCTCAGTAAGATAGAAATAGCAGCTAACCAAATAACCTTTAACTGATTATTAAAGGGAAAGTAAATATAGACTCCAACAGCGGAACCCAGCTGCCTACCTGTACTTGGGTTTCATTGTCATCTAGATTGAATTAGACTGAGTTGGAGCTAAATGCAAGATGTAAACTAACAGAATATTATAGTAATTCGTATTTTCTGTGTCAATACCACCAGGAAAAATGGCAATACTCCAAAGGCACTGCTTTAATAATTAATAAAAATGACAACTTAAAGTCAATACTTGTATAATTAGCCATATGAAGTATTCTAATATTTATAGCTCTCCTTAGCACTCTTTGCTGGACATACTTTGTTCACAAAAGAATAAGGATTTACCCTGACGGCTCAGCGGTTAAAGAATCTGCCTGCAATGCAGGAGCCACAGGAGACGTGGCTTTGATTCCTGAGTCAGAAAGATCCCTTGGAGAAGGAAGTTGGCAATCTACTTCTGTATTCTTGCCTCAAAAATCTTAAGGACAGAGGAGCATGGTGGGCTACTTGTCCAAAGGGGTGCAAAGGATTTGAAATGACTGAGCACAGTCCCTCTCTCTCTCTCTCAGGACCATAAAAATGAGCAATAGAATAACTGTCTATATAAGGTGTTTCAGAACGAATTTTACACAAATCCCAACATGGATGCCTATATTTTAATTTCCCGCACTGAATTCAAAATGTGCAATTACTACTTTGATACTATTCCGATCATCATTAATTCTGTAAAATTTAATGAAGGTGCTGCTGATAACCCAAGCTTCTAAACGGAGGTAATATTTTAGAAGTAACCTAAAATTTCAGCTGAAGAGTAGGCAGAGATAAACACTCATGCAAGACTTCAGAACCTAATTGACTTAGTTATATTTCACCTTGAATGGTGGAGATTAGTATTTGTAGATCATATGCTAAGGTCAGAATAATGAGAGGAAAAATTCTGTTAGATTCAGGCATTATTTCTCAGTGAGTACAGTTCAGTGAATCAGATTTCTTTTCCATGCCATTTGAGTGAAGCTGCCAAATACAAAATGCCTATCCCAATATACCTAAGAAATTGAAAGATTAAACTCTTGGTGATTTTAATGACTTTATAATTGGACTATAAATAATGTGCCTAATATGCTAATATGAAATTAATAGTAAGATAAATATTCTCAACTCTTTAATTTTTCTTATGGTAAAAACATTTTCATTAAGTATAATATTATTTGGAAAACTCATCCGTCTAGTTTCGATTTAAAATATGGCCAAGATTTTTATGTAAAGATAATTATATAAAAAGATAATTTTCTGAAATTTTCATTTATTTATTAAAATATAAAAAGTAGTGTGTATGTGCTTATTCCCTTGGTCATGTCTAACTCAAAAGTAGTGTCCTCCCTAAAAAATTTAAATGTTTTTAAGAATATAACAATAGGATGCAAAAATAAGTAACCAGGTGATTGGGCAAAACTTTTACTTCTAAATTAAATATTTACCACAAAATGTATTAATAAAATCATTTCTGGATGTTCTTTAGGATTACAACAGCCAACATTCACTGAATATCTACTATGTAATGAAGCATTATAATTGCTTTTTGTTAATCCATAAAATCATTGAACACATATTTATTTGATTTCTCCCATGTACCAGAAATTATTCCAGGGTTTGGGAATGCATGAGCAAACAAACAAGCAAAAAAAAAAAATAACATCTCTGCATTCACAAAGATTATTTCTGGGAGAAAAGGCAGCCAAGGGAAAAAATAAGCATATTTTGAGACCTTGATGACTTTAATGCTGCTGCTTTCATGATATTAGAAGGCATAGCTAGAATATTTTTCACACAGTTGGGTCACTAATGATATTGGACTGACAGTGATTATTAGATACAATAGGACTTCCATGATGTTAAGTGTGGAAAGAAAAACAAAAACACAAAAGCCCGCAGAACTCTGTACTGCAGACACAGTGAAATAGTAAATAGGCCTATAGAATCAGAATGTAGTAAATATTGTAGAAAATAAAACTGGACAATGTGACAGGCCTTGAGACTGCTGGGGGACTTAGGATTTCAGATGGCACACTCAGTAGAAATATCATTCTCAGAAGAAGAGAAAGTGAACCATGAAGTTGTTTGGAGGAAAATAGGAAAAATAGGAAGAAGAAAACTTGCTTTCAGAAAGCAGGAAGAGCCATTGCAAAACCTTTTTATTTCAGAGCAAGCACAGAATGCTGTGTAATGATGAAGAGCTGTATAGGCTAACAGGAAGGCAAGTTAAAAAGAAAAAACAAAAAAGAAAAGACAAGAGAGAAGGAATGTGGAGTCAGGTAGGGCTTCAGAAGTCATTGGAAAGAACCACAGGGTGTCTCCATCCCAGAGAAGTTGTTGTTCAGTCACTGTGTCTGACTCTTTATGACCCCATGGACTGCATCACGCCAGGCTTTCCTGTCCTTCACCATCTCCCAGAGTTTGCTCAAACTTATGTCTATTGGTTGTCATCCAAGCATCTCATTGTCTGTTGCCCCCTTCTCCTCCTGAGCTCAATCCTTCCCAGCATCAAAGTCGTTTCCAATGAGTCAGCTGTTAGCATTAGGTGCCCAAAGTATTGGAGTTTCAGTCCAAATACATCAGTCCAAGTATTTCAGCATCAGTCCTTCCAATGAATATTCAAGATTGATTCCCTTTAAGATTGACTCGTTTGATCTCCGCTATCCAAGGGACATCTCACAGAAGAGATATGGTCAGTTTCACAGAGCCACTCTGAACTTCATGTTGTGGATGAACAGTGATAATTTGAAGGTCACAGCAGAGAGATCAGTTAGGATGCTATTGCAAAAAACCTTGGGAAGAATGATGGACATGTAGACCAAAGTTGTAGAGGAGTAGATAAATTTTGAAAGTAAAGCCAGAAAAATTTCTTTGACAAACAATGCAAGGTGTGAGAGAGGTTTAGGACTCAAGTTGATTGCAAAGGTTTGGGAATTATTAATAGCAACAGGAACTGTGGAGAGGTTTAAAAATGATAGTGCAACATATTTAACAGATTTGTAGAACACAGTAATTCCAATGTAAACTTGCTGGAGATTTTACAAATAAATTATTTCAATAAGATGATTCAATATATACCAATATGTACCATTTTGGCAGAATTAAAAATGCTTTCCCTTACTGTTTAAATTTGTAACTCTGATAGCTAGAGTGGCCTTTTTGCCATTTAATAGTTATTTACCTGACTTGTGTTAGAAACTAGATGCTAAACAGCTTTTAAGTTTTTCTGTTGATAACATTTTGTTAAGTTATGAAAATACTTCATGTACTATATAGGACACTCATTCTTTAATCCAAAAAAAGTAGCTGCCTATATTTTATTATTTTGTATTCAGTTCAGCTAAGTTCAGTCCCTCAGTTGTTCATGTTTGACTCTTTGAGACCCCATGGACTGCAGCACACCATGCTTCCCTATCCATCACCAACTCCCAGAGCTTGCTCAAGCTCACATCCATCGAGTTGGTGATGCCATCCAATCTTCTCATCTTCTGTCATCCCCTGTCCTCCTGCCTTTAATCTTTCCCAACATCAGGGTCTTTTCCAATGAGTCATTTCTTCACATCAGGTGCCAAAGTATTGGACCTTCAGCTTCAGCTTTAATTCATAATTTATATGTATTTAGTATACATAAAACTATGTAATGATCTAATGAACACATTTATAAAAATCATTGCACTAATATCCTATGGTGGCTCTAGCAAATTACCACACATTTTGTGACTTAAAAAACATAAATGTACTCCCTTATGGTCTGGCGGCCAGAGTCTGTAAGTGTTGGCTGGGGTGAAATCAGTGTCTGCAGCTCCCTCTGCTGACTCCAGGAAAGAACACATTTTCTTGCCTTTGTCAGCTTCTGGAGGCTTGTTCACTGGTTGGCTCATGGCCCCACATCACACCACCTTTTTCCCTAGCTTCCATGGTCACATGGTTTTCTTCCTCTTCTATCTTCAAATCCCTCTCTGCCTCCCTCTCAAAGTAATTGTGAGTACCTGTATGATTTACCCTGAAAATCCAAGATGATCTCACCACCTCAAGATCCTTAATCACACCTGTGAAATCCTAGCTAAGATCTAAGATCACACTCATAGATTAGAGGAGTTAGGACGTGGGGAACCAAACTAGAGAACCCAAAATTATCAATAGACTTAAAGAACTCTCTACCAATCACTTCTAACTTTTCAATTCAAATTTAAATTAATTTAATGGATTATGTGAGGTAGGCATATAAATTAAATATTTTCTGATGTCATGAGCCAATTTTCCAGCAATCTGAACAATTGCTGATCACTGACACAAACATATATACTTGTCTGTGCATACTATGTCACTTCAGTTGTGTCCAACTCTTTGTGATCCCATGAACGGTAGCCCACCAGGCTCCTCTGTCCATGAGATTCTCCAAGCAAGAATACTGGAGTGGGTTGCTCCACTCCAGTGGATCCAGTGGAACTCCAGAAGATCCTCTAGGGGATTTTCCCAACCCTGGGACTGAACCCATGTCTCTATGGCTCCTGCATTGGCAGGCGGGTTCTTCACCATTCAGTCATCAAGGAAGCAGTCTTTATATTTTTGTCACTTCATTTTGGCTTAGAATTTAAAGTCAAGGATTTTAACGCAATACTTTTCTGGGCTAGTTTTCCTTCAAATTTTCTCTCTGAGGCTTATGTTCCAGACAGTCTAGAAAACTTGTTATTGCAAAGCAGAGTGTCTTTCATCTTGACTTGCCTTTGCTCATAATGTTTCATCTACATGGTGACATTTTCCCTTTCCCTGTTTCAGCTAGAAGAAATTTTACTCCTCCTTTAGCCAGGATTGGCATCCTTCTCCAGATGTAACATCATTCTCTTTTGTGTTGCTGTTCTTCAGTTGCTCAGTCATGTCCAACTCTTCATGACCCCATGGACTACAGCATGCCAGGCTTCCATGTCCTTCCTCATCTCCCAGAGTCTGCTCAAACTCATGTCCATTGAGATGGTGATGCCATCCAACCATTCCATCCTCTGTCATCCCTTTTTTATCCTATCTTCAATCTTTCCCAGCATCAGGGGCTTTTCCAAGAAGTCAGCTTTTTGCATCAGGTGGCCAAAGTGTTGGAGCTTCAGCGTCAGCCTCAGTCTCTCCAATGAATATTCAGGATTGATTTCCTTTAGGATTGACTTGTTTGATCTCTTTTGTGTTACTAGATGCTTAAGGTACTTAGCTTACCTTGCTTTTTATTATTAAAAATGCATTTTCTAGACAGGTTTGGGTTCAGACTCCACCACTTACTAAGTGTGAGATCTTGAGAAAATTATTTCCCTTTGTTACATCTTATTTTCTCCAACCATAAAAAGATGCAATTAATGACCTCCCACTTAACTGGGGCTCCCCCAACTGCTCAGCAGGTAAAGAATCCACCTGCAACGCAGGAGATGAGGGTTTGATCCCTGGGTTGGGAAGATCCCTGCAGAAGAGAATGGCAACCCACTCCAACATTCTTGCCTGGGGAATTCCATGGACAGAGAAGCCTGGTGAGCTACAGTCCATGAGGTCACAAAGAGTTGGACATGAGAGTGACTAACATGCGTTTCATATAGGTGAAATATATGTAAAAAAAAAAAGATATACTTAAATTAGATCTACTTAATTTCACCTAGGTCCTATAAATAGCAAACTTTCAATAAACATATGCTATTCTTCTACTATTTTCTATATTCACTTTCATTATTATTTAGATTATGAGATTTATGATATTAGTTGCCCACAGGAAAGGCCTGCAAAACTCTCAGATACCAATCACTCAATGAACTTATACTCACTTCTACTAATACTTACATCCCTTTAAGTTGTCTGTCTTATAAAATAATCATAAATTTTATTTTTTTAATCATAAACTTTAGAAAGCACAATCTTTCTCTAATTTTAGTTTATCTTCGTGATTTAATCATACAGATTCTTTATTTCTTTGTTTTAAGAGTTTTTTTTTGTTTGTTTGTTTGTTTCAATATAGATGTGTTTTATTTATTTTACTTGTCTATGTAAAGTAACAAGTACTGTATTGTCTATGTAAAATGACAATTACTATCTATGTAAAATAACAAGTATTGTACTGGAATGTCCAGGACAATGTTAAGTAAACATGGTAAGAGTAAACATCCTTTTGTTGTTCCTGATCCTAAGGTGAGAGCATTCATTCTTTCATTTTTAAGTATGACTCTAGTTGTAGGTTTTTTTTGTTGTTGTTGCACAACATGGCATGCAGGATCTTAGTTCTCCAACCATGGATTTAACCCTGGCCCCTTGCAGTGAAAGCATGGAGTCTTAACCACTGGACTGCCAGGGGAGTCCCAGCTGGAGGTTCTTTATAGTTGCTCTTTATCAAATTGAGCATGCTCCTATTTCTAGTTTGACAGTTATTTAAATCAGTATTTGGTATTGGTTTTGTCAACTGATTTTGCTGAGTCTATTGAGATGATCATGTGATTTTGCTTTTGTTAATTGTTAATATGACCATTTATATTGATTGGTTTTTGAATGTTAAATTAGCATTGCGTTCTTAGGATAAACCCTACTTTGTCATGACATGTTATCCTTTTTATATATTGTCAGATTCACTTTGCTAAAGTTTAATTAGAACTTTTGCATCTATCTTTATGATAGATATTGGTCTATAGTTGTTTTTTTTTTTTTTCCTTCTCCTTGTTGTGTCTCTGTCTGGTTTAGGTATTTGGATGGTGTTGGCTTCATTTAATGAGTTGGGAAATATTCTCTCCTTTTCAGTTTTGTGGAAGAGTTTATATGTAGAATTGACATTAGTAGCTGCAGCATGCACGCTCAGTAGTTGTGGCTTGCAGGCCCCAGAGCACACGACCCTTAATAGTTGCGGCACTTGGGCTTAGTAGTTGTAGCACGTGGGCTTAGTTGCTTGGCAGCATGTGGAATTTTCCCAGACCAGGGATAGAATCTGTCTCCCCTGCACTGACATGTGGATTCTTACCCACCGTGCCACTACGGAAGTCCTAAATTTAATTTCTTTAATAGATATATAGAGCTATTCAGGCTATTTCATCTTCAGTGAGCCTTGGTAGTTTGTGACTTAAAGGAACATGTCCATCTCATCTAAGTTATGCAAAATGAGTTGCGTAAGATTGTTCATACTGTTGTTGTAGTATCTTTTTATTATGTGTAGAATCTGTTGTGGTATATCCTCTGTTAATCCTTATATTGGTAAATTTGAATTTTTTCTTTCAACTGATCAGTCTGATTAGAGGTTTATCAATTTTATTGATTTCTTGAAAGAAATAGCTTTTGGTGCAAGTGATTTTCTCAAATTTTTCTGTTTTATATTTGATAATTTCTGTTCTGATCTTTAGTTTTCCTTTCTTCTATTTTATTTTGGATTTAATTTTCTCTTCTGCTTATTTCTCAAAGTAGAAACTGAAGTCAATGATTTGCAGCCTTTCTTCTTTTGTAATATAATTTCTCTCTAAGAATGAGAGTTTAACTCATTCTTTAGCCTCGTTTCATAAATTTTCGTATTGTTTTCATTTTATTCAATTGAAATGTTTTCTAATTTCCCATTTTATTTCTTCTTTTGTCCACCTGGTGCACTGGGAAGACCCAGAGGAATCGGGTGGAGAGGCGGTGGGAGGGGGGATCGGGATGGGGAATACATGTAAATCTATGGCTGATTCGTATCAATGTATGACAAAACCCACTGAAATGTTGTGAAGTAATTAGCCTCCAACTAATAAAAAAAATATATATATATATGGAGCAAAAACTAAAAGAATTACCAGACGAAATAGTAAAACTCACAATTTCAGTCAGAAATTTCTGTTGCTAATTTACAGAACAAATATAAACATTAGTAAGAATGTAGAAAATTTGAGCAGTACTATCAATAACTTGATTTAATTGATATTTATAGGACATTCCAACTAACAACAGGAAAATACACATTCTTTTCCAGATTAAAGAGAACATTTATCCAAGACAAGCCATATTCTGGGCCATAAAACAAGTCTCAGTAAATTTAAAAGGATCCAAGTCATACAGAGCATTCTCTGACTATGTGGTATTAAAGTAGAAATAAATAAAAGGCATATCTCTGGAAAATCTCCCAACTGTTTGTTTGTTTGTTTTTAGCATGGACCATTTTTAAAGTCTTTATTGAATTTGTTACAATATCACTTTTGCTTTGTGTTTTGGTTTCAAGGCATATGAGATCTCAGCTCCCTAACCAGGGATCAGACTCACACCCCCTGTTTTGAAAGCTGTAGTCTTAACCACTGGACCACCAAGGAAGTCCGAGAACTTCTCTAACTATTTCATTGCTAATTCAGTGTTTCACCTACTTGATAAATAATGTAACGTGTCAACAATTGTATCCATCAAGGAAAAATGTGTAATTGTGTAGGTGAGAATTTAATTTATCACATAAATCTTTTGTCTACCCAAACACACTTCACAATTCACTACCCTATTTATGTTAAAACAAGTGCTTTCAGAAAATACATTATAAGATTGCGTTCTTTCTTCAAACATACATTTATAAGCAAGTTTTCTTGCTAGATGAACATAAAATGTTGACTGGTTGAATTCTTGCTTTCAAAAAATTGTTTCTTTCCTAAAATCATACTGAATTAATTTCCTATTTTAGTGTTGTAGTCAAGTATACTAACTGCCATACTCCTTCACCTGAAGCTGCCCTAATTTGTTATATTGTTTTTTCACAAATATAGCACTTGGCATATTTCTTTTTAATTAATTTTCTGGCAAAAGTATATTTTTTTGCAAAATTCCCTGTCATCTGTAATTTTCTTTTACTTCTCTAGTGTAGGTTAAAAGAAAAAAGAAGAAGAAAAAAAAAATCCTTAGACTAAATAGCCAGCCTCAGGTATCCTATAACTCCTATGACTAAAAAGTACAGATAATTTGCTTGTTTTCCCAAGGAAGTGGGCAGGCAGCCAAACCTCACAAGCAAAATTAGTTCCCAATTTAGTGTTCGATGTCATTTCACAAGGACTAGAATGAAAAATGAGACATCGGACATGTTAGCTCTGAGGAAAATTATCACTTCACCTTGTATAGGACGTCTTTACTGGATGAAATCAGAGGAGATAAATCATCTCTCCCCATGACAGATCTGCCTGTCATCAGGGGAAAGATGTCCCACAGTGAGAGGGCAGGCGCTGTCCAAAGTTCCCTCCGGTTGCAACCAGATATATTTTGTGCCTCAAAATAATTATGGAAATGTGAAAATGTGGGTGGTGTATGCAGGACACACTTCCCAAGTCAATTTTTCCAAATGACATCTTAAGCGAATATACATAAATACAAATAGAAATGCATTCACATTTGTGAACTGCGTATACCCTTGAAACAGTTATAGGGTAAAGAAAACATTTACCAAATGCTATCTGGGATCAGGTTTCCTAGTGGCTGGTGGCGATCAACTTGAGTAAACTCAAAGGCCAAGTAAGATTCATGGGGTGTTTTGTCCCTCAAATTTTCCTTCAGAAAGCAGGAAATCAGCTTAAATTTAAGTACCTGCAAAGGCAGTCATATTGTGGTCAAATCTCTCACGAAATTTATTTTAAAATCTAAAGTGCCTCTTTAGGAAAAGAGGCATTAACCAGAAATGATATCACTCCTCATCAAATTCTGGATACACAGTGAGGTGACCTATGGAAATACAAACAATGGAGGCAAAGATTTCATTCAGACTTTGTGTTTATTCCTGTGCTATGGCATTGCAATTCAGTTATGGTTGCGCTCTTTAAAAAGGATTCTAAATAGTAGAGAACATGTTGATGATGAAGTTGAATACATGCCTTCAGAAATAATAATTACCCCAAATGTTTAATAACTGAGTCTTTGTGGCTACAGATAAAATACTGAATGGCAGCAAAATGAACATTTTAAAAGGTCGCTCTCATTTCTGAAGGAAATCAGTCTAAACTGCTAGATAACTCAGAAATAGCTCTAGATTTAATAAAGTTAAAGCTATATAAACTCCTAGAAACTAAAAAAAAAAATCTGAATCTACTATTACAAAGTTAAAGCTATGCTGTAAGATGTCCAAATAAAATATTTCTTCTTCTAAAATTCTATTCTAGTTTTGCCCCCAAACATCCTTTTGAAGTGATCTTATAAAATAAGCACTAAGTCACCTACTTTCATCCACTTGATTTTTTTTTAAATGAAACTTTAAAAATAAATTAATACTGTGCAAAAATTGATGTAATTCTTTAAAAATTCCACTATTTCTAACTTCCAATAATATATTTAAATTAAATAATTAAAATAATTCAGAATAGTCATTTGAGTTTGCTCCTCCAAAGAAAGTCAAACATGTGATAAGCCTGTCTGTGATTTTCTATAAGGTTTTATTAAATCTTGTTTTCAGTTTGTAGTAATAATAGATAAGGGCTCACTGATAACTTGTTTATTGATTATGCAAGTATTGAGCTTATCCTCTTGTCTGGGTCTTGTCTGGACATAAGATGTACAAGAGTAAACAAAACAGACTTGTCTTCTCAGAGGCTGAATTCTAGTGATCACAAATTCAGTCCATACTGTTGATGAAGTAACTGGAATACTTTAGAGTCAGGTGAACCAGACAGAGAGAAGTGCAGACTGGGACCAGTCAGATCAGCAGGAAAAAAGAAGTCATATGAGATGCTCAAAGCTAAGACCAGGCAGCCCATCAACACGGAAAGAACTGCATGTTCCAAACAAAATAATCTGGATTTAGGGATTATGAGTTAGAGTGAATGTTAATTTCAATAAAGTTGATAGAAGTAGTAATTTAGGAACTGGTTCAAAAGTGATCTAGAAGAAAATACATTTGCTGCATCTATCCATTAAGGGGAAAGCAAAACCTCCATCTTATTTCATTCACACATTCATTTCTTCATTCCCTGGTCCATTTATTCATCAAAAATGTATTAAGCATTCTCTATATACCAGGAATTTTTTTATTTCATGAGCATAGAATGTTAAAACAGAGTCCCTGCCCTCATGGAATTTATGGTTAACTAGAGAAATAAAAGATAATAAAATATGCCATATATTTGAAATGTAGTAATTATATGTAAATCTACAGATATGGATTATGTATAGTATGCCTATTATACATAGGTATAGATGACATTGTCTATATCAATATCTCTGTCTCTCTTTATCTATAGAAATATAAAAAAATAATAAAAAAGAAACCTGATTTATAAAATGGAAGGAGATGAAGTAGAGATTTGGAAGGTTTCATAAATCATTCTGTTTTTTCAGATGAAGCTTTTTTCTAGAAATATTCAACACGATACTATATATATTCCCAGTTTTTCAAATACCCTACTCTCCCCCTCCTCCACGCCTTAATTATCCTGCTCTTATCTACTCGGATGCTGTTCCCAACGTTCCTTAAGATTAAAATACAAAAACCTGACTTTTGCTTCAAAGCCTTCGTTAATATGACCCCCTCACACATAATGTGTCCTTTCATCCAGGCAGTCGGTTACTCCTTCCTCACTGGTGTCTGAGAGCTCTCTATTCCCCTTACTTCACTGCCATGAAGGATTCTCCAACTCACCCTTCAACATTAAAACAAAATAAATTTTGAATGCTACTAAACATTTATTGATTGCTTAATGTCATCAAGTTCTCTAGTAGATTTTTTTTTCCCCATTATGTAACTTCTTAGTTCAATGTCAATTGTTTGGAAAAGTGGGCTATTTTAAAGGACAGTAATTTTATCCCAGAAATCATCATTGACCAATGTTATACTACCCAAACCTGTGTCAAGCAAGGAGAATCCAGGATACAGAAGACTCCCCTGATGAAAATTGATGTTCTTCATTTGTTACAATTAGTTGTATGACTATGTATTTATGTTGTTTTTGTTCAGTCACTAAGTTGTGTCCAACTCTTTGCGACCCCATGGACTGAAGCACACCAGGCGTCTCTGTCCCTCACTATCTGTAGGAGTTTGCCCAAGTTCATGTCTGTTAAATCAGTGATGCTATACAACTGTCTCATCCTCTGCCACTCTCTTCTCCTTTTGCCTTCAATATTTTCCAGCATCAGGGTCTTTTCCAATGAGTTGGCTGTTGGCATTAGGTGGCCACTGTATTGGAGTAAATCTTAAATGGTTCTATGGATAGTGACAAGAGGCTTTGACATTGAAAGAAAGCTGTAAAACTCCCTCTTACCTGCAAGATAATGAATATATGGCATAATAAAGCCACTCATGACCATTATGAACAAAGGTAATTATTAGTAGAAATTAGGAATTGGATGGCTTCCCTTATGGCTCAGCCGGTAAAGAACCTGCCTGCAATGCAGGGGACACAAGAGACATGGGTTCGATCCCTGGTTTGGGAAGATCCCCTGAAGGAGGAGATGCAACCCACTCCAGTATTCTTGCCTGGAAAATCCCATGGACAGACGAGCCTGGCAGGCTACTGTCCATAGGGTCACAAAGTCAGACACAACTGAAGTGAGGCAGTATTTGCTCATATACAGAAAAGAAAATGATTGCTGTTAATTACAATAACAACTTTAGCAAATGAGACTAGAGTTAACATAGGGTAAGTGATTTTTTTTCTGTAAGAGTGCTTTTTACGCATAATATTAAGCCAAAATCATATTGCTTCACATCACTATGCGAGTGATATCTCACTGGCAGTTTATTTCCCTGACTTCAGAAACACACTATCCTAATTTAAAATCTGCTTAGAAGACTGATCTAAAATGCAGATTTGATCATTGTACAATTTTATGTAAAAACTATCTTTGGTTTCCCCAAATCTCAGAGAAAATAATCAAAACTTCTTCCCTTCAATGCCTATCAATGTAACACCTGTGTATTTATCCTGCCACCTGCATTTCTTTTCTATGTCAGAGAAACAACTCTATTTCCAGGACCACTATGGTTTTGTAACTACACTGACTTCAGAAATTTTGGATTTTTTACATGCTATTCTCTGGGCTCATAAAACTTATTCTCTCCTTCTTACTATCCTGTCTCCAACTCCGTATTTTTTTTTTAATTTTTTTTTCTGTATATTTTAATATCAGCTGACACTATTTCCTTCAGGATTAGCAATCTGCCTTTCACACTAGCAGTCGTTATTTTCAGGATGGGAGAAGTAACTAGGCTCCCCTGGTATCGTGTGTGTAATCTCAGTTTAATTGTTGTCGCGAGTACCATTTCCATATCATACTTGCATATTTCCCCATCTGTTTCCAGCATTGTTGCATGAAATCCCATAGTTTTAGCTTTTGATTTTTAGCTTACACATTTTTTAGGATTCATGACTCAGTTTCATCCCCAGAGATTT
This sequence comes from Cervus elaphus, assembly GCF_910594005.1. Lineage (NCBI taxonomy): Eukaryota > Metazoa > Chordata > Mammalia > Artiodactyla > Cervidae > Cervus > Cervus elaphus. The sequence goes on along the minus strand of NC_057828.1, from coordinate 18,499,218 downwards.
TTGCTTAACGAAGTCTTAAATTATACTTGTCATGAATTTAAAAGAAGAAATGAAAGAACCAAAAAGGTTAAAGCGTCTACCTCCAATGCGGGAGACCCGGGTTCGATCCCTGGGTTGGGAAGATCCCCTGGAGAAGGAAATGGTAACTCACTCCAGTATTCTTGCCTGAAGAATCCCGTGGACGGAGGAGCCTGGTGGGCTACAGTCCACGGGGTCGCAAAGAGTCGGACATAACTGAGCGACTTCACTTCACTTCACTTCACTTCAATGGTATCAAATGTTTAGAACCATTGTCCTGAAAGGAATTCTGTAATCCTAATGCTTTACTTTGTTCCTGGAACAGTATAAGAAGAGAAAGAAAAAAAAAAAATCTGAAAAAAAGACCTTCTTCAGTACAAGTATCAACTAGAAGAAAAATGATTGTGCTTCTGTTGAATTAAAAATATTCAAAATATTGGATTATCTTATTTCCCACCTTTATCCAAACTCTGTGGCTACGAGTGCCTACAATCTTTGTGGTTTTCAAATGTATCTTAACAAGACATGATAACAAAGGCAACACAATTTCTGATAAAGTCATTCTAAGGCAAACTGGTCATATGGGATTAGGGGATCTTAGACAATGCCAGGCATAAGTCTCTACCCTGCTCCAGACACCACAAAGTCTCTAGTCCTATTATCACAGGCCATTAACAAAGAGTCTTGTCTCTTCATGGGCTTCCCAGCTGGCACAGAGGTAAAGAATCTGCTTGCCAATGCAGGTGATATAGGAGTGAGTTCGATCCCTGGGTCAGGAAGATCCTTTGGCTTAGGAACTGGCAACCTGCTCCAGTGTTCTTGCCTGGAGAATTCCATGGACAAAGGAGCCTGATGGGCTACAGTCCATGGGGTCACAGAGAGTTGGACACGGCTGAGTGACTGAGCATGCACTCACACTGTCTCTACTTCTTGTGAAGTTCACCTGTCATAAACCCATCCCCCCAGGTTCTGTCTTGGCTTAGATAAGCAGCTTATGTTATTTAATACAGAGGTAAAGTATATCAAAGGTTTATGTAGGATATGTTTCTAATCCTACGTTTTTATCTTCTATTTACACTTTAACAAGGGATTTTTCTGGACTTAGAATAACTTCATGGAAATCAGAAACATCCATCAAACAATTCAGGAGTGAGATAAGTTCTTGAGGGTTTTTCCCCACTGCCCCCCACCTTGGAATATAGTCAATAATATTGTGTTAGTTTCACATGGACAGCAAAGTGATTCAATTATACATACACATGTAATGATTCTTTTTCAAATTTTTTTACTATTTAGGATTTTACAGAATATTGAGCAGGGTTCCCTGCTTACACAGTAGGTCCTTATCCTTGTTGGTTATCTCTTAATATTTTAAATATGGTAGTGTATATTTTGCAAGAAAAACATTTAAACAGCTACTATATGGCCACAAATAAATGTGATTGAATGTTCATGATTATTTATGTTTTTAATAAATGAGATTAAATTTAAATCATATTTATAGCTTCTAGATTATTTAGCATTTCACGCAACTACATATTGACTTTTTGCGTGGCACTGTTGCTTGGTATTTGATTTGGCAGAACAGTAACATAGCATAGTAGATAATACAATAAAATGCTAGTGACCTTTTAGCCACCTTGTAGAAGTTAAATTTAATTTAATTCTGATCTAGGGAATACTAAAATGTCTCAATTAACTTAGCATTGAGTAATTAAGAATATGAATATTTTTAATATAAAAAACACCAGGATCCATTTTTAAAAAGTTGTTTAAATATAATAATAATCAACATTAAAATAGATTATCACACAGAAGGCATGCAGAGTATACTAATAAAATATAATGATAATGTAATGACCATAATGTTGTAAGACTAAAATGTTTTAAAATTAGAAACATAAATTTATTTTCTAACATATTGTAAAATTAACATATTCCACAATGTTGTCACTGGTTTATCTTCTACTTTTGCTAAAAAAAAGTCCAGAATTAAAATATTTAGTTACAGTAATCAAGTAAACATTAAAACAAAAAATATACTGACAATACTCTTTTGATGAAGTTATCATATTAAACAAATATGGTACCTCTCAGAGATGGAAAATGAAAAAGAGCAAGCATTGCATTAAATCATGGAATCAAATACAGACTCCTTGGATCAAAATACATTATCTGTCAGCATTTGATCAATTCATTGCTTTGTTAAAAACTTATGAAATTGAGAGAAACCACCTAACTCTAGTGCTTGATATTTTAATTGTTAATGTTTCACTATTCACCTTAAAAAGCAACATTTTTCTGATTTTGCTTGCTTGTTGATTTGTTTTTTAGTGTTCTCAAAAGTATTGTAGCCAGGTTATTGCAATTTCCTTTGGCACCTGGTAATTACATATTAGATCACCAAGGTCAAATTTTGCCACTGCCAGCTCTTATTAACTCTAATTTTTTTTCTTCAAACATATCTCAGTTCATATTCTGCAATAAGCTGCTGCAATTTAAAGCTATAACCTAATGACTCCCTTGTGATATAGGCCACCTTGCCCAAATGGCCCTTGGAATCAGATAAAAATTAGTTAAAATTATTAATCCAGAAAATAGCTTTCAGTCACATAAATGTCAGTCAGTAACCTGAATTCCCTAACCAAACACTGTAGTAAGTAATTGTCTTCTGCTTGTCCTGTCACTCACAACATCCCACTCTGCATTCAAAAAGCTAAAATTTCATTATCAAAAATTCTTCTCAAATAAACAGCTCATCCTTAATATTTACATTGTAAATGCTGCATAAAAGTAACCTGTAGAGAATTTTCCTTTAGAGCTGGACAGAGGAGTCTCTAGGTATTTCAGAAAATATGTGGTTCTACTGGTGGTTTCCTTAGATAGCTCTTATACATTGCTTGAACTACACATTTCAACTTCTTTTCTTTCCTCTTATTACTACGGATTTTTAAGTAACATACATATCTGAATGTTGTCTACTAGTTAGCATCTAGCCACTACTTCAATAATGTTATAATTAAATATTTTAGTTCAGCATTTTGGATTTCAATTTTCAGAAATTAACCTGAGCAGGCTTAAGAAAAACAGGGCATTTTTTTAAAGTACAAAAGGATGTGTCATATCTGGACAGAAAAGCTGCTGGGCTTAGGAAGGACAGTGAACAAAACAGGGAGAGCTATCAGAAACACAGAACCTGGGAGTTTACTTCTTTTTTTTAATATCTAATTCTTTAGAGTTGGCTTCTTTCAGTTTTTCTAGCACAATAGCATTCTATATTATTTCATGCACTTGACAAGAAAAACAGAATCATCCAATTCTAGGCAAGTAAAAGGATTTTTTTTCCCCTTTTCTGCCTTGGCTCCAATGCTACATTTCCAGGGGAGGGGCTCTGTGACCAATCTTGAATTGGGGACTCTTCAACTGCACCAACTCCAAAGGGGCCATATTTCACAGCAACAAAACATGCCCATTCTAGATGTAAACTTCTGGCCTTGCCTCTTGACCAGAGCTAAACATGGAAAATGGGACCAATTTTCTGCCCTGAAATTAATTCTCAGAGTGAAAGTAAATTGAAAAGTAGAAGAGTTGTCAAAAACAAACAAACAAATGAACAAAATGGGACCATAGAAAGCAGGGCAATGTATAAACAATAGACTATCATCAGTTAAACATATAGTCACATCCTGGTTATGCTATTTTATAGTTGCACATGGCATGGCATTTAATTTATCTGAGCATTATTTCCTCAATTATACAATTGTAGATTAAATAGAATGAGGCATATAAGTTTAATGGCTTATACAGTGCATTAATTCAGTGAGTCAATATGGCTAGTCCTGCAAATGGTTCATGTTTCTAAGGCTATGAAAACTTTTTAGACAATCATTCCCAGATTATCTAATGACTTACTTCACCTTATATTTCTCACTGCATATTTTATTCTTTAAATTATGTCATCTCTATTCATCTTTACTTGTTAGCTATCTCTTCCGTTAGATTGCAAAGTTTTTGAAGCAGGGCCTCCATCCAAATTGTTCACTAATGTAGTCCCAGTTTCTGGAACAATGTTAAGTAAATACAACATTTTTAGTGAAGAGAAAGTATACTAAATACAAGACGGTCATTCTATTTCAGTGAAATTGTAAAGCATGTAGTTCATCTTACAGATCTTTGACTATATGGTGACATGACAAAAATTACTCTTTAATAAAAGTCTTATAGTTTTCAAGGGACTTTTTAAGGTTTTAAATGTAAAGACAATGTCTGAAAATAAAAAAGAAGAAAAAATATAATTATATTAGAAAATGGAGTTAGTATGATCTCCATTATTTCAGTGATGTAAGAAGTAAAATAAAATATCTAAAAATGCTTTCTTTTTCTAAAGTGAAAGAGTAGAGTGAAAAAGTTGTCTTAAAACTCAACATTCAAAAAACTAAGATCATGGCATCTGGTCCCACCATTTCATGGTGAATAGATGGGGAAACAATGGAAACAGTGATAAACTTTATTTTCTTGGGTTCCAAAATCACTGCAAATGGTGACTGCAAACATGAAATTAAAAGACACTTGTTCCTTGGAAGAAAAGCTATGACCAACCTAGTTCATTTCAGTTCAGTCTCTCAGTCGTGTCTGACTCTCTGTAACCCCATGGACTGCAGCACGCCAGGCTTCGCTGTCCATCACCAACTGCCAGAGATCACTCAAACTCATGTCCATCAGGTCGGTAATGCCATCCAACCATCTCATCCTCTGTCATCCCCTTCTCCTCCTGCCCTCAATCTTTCCCAGCATCAGGGTCTTTTCCAATGAGTCAGCTCTTCACATCAGGTGGCCAAAGTATTAGAGTTTCAGCTTCAGCATCAGTCCTTCCAATGAACACCCAGGACTGATCTCATTTAGGATGGACCAGTTGGATCTCTTTGCAGTCCAAGGGACTCTCAGGAGTCTTCTTCAACACCACAGTTCAAAAGCATCAATTCTTTGGCGCTCAACTTTCTTTATACTCCAACGCTCACGTCCATACATGATTATGGGAAAAACCATAGCTTTGACTAGATGGACCCTTGTTGACAAAGTAATGTCTCTGCTTTTTAATATGCTGTCTAGGTTGGTCATAGCTTTTCTTCCTAGGAGCAAGTGTCTTTTAATTTCATGACTGCAGTCACCATTTGCAGTGATTTTGGACCCCCAAAATAAAGTCTGTCACTGTTTCCGTGGTTTCCCTTCTATTTGCCATGAAGTGATAGGACCAGATGTCGTGATCTTAGTTTTCTGAGTGTTGAGTTTTAAGGCAACTTTTTCACTCTCTTTTTTAACTTTTTTTTTCATTTATTTTTATTAGTTGGAGTCTAATTACTTTACAATATTGTAGTGGTTTTTGCCATACATTGACATGAATCAGCCATGGATTTACATGTGTTTCCCACTCAGATCCCCCCTCCCACCTCCCTCTCTACCCGATCCCTCTGGGTCTTCCCAGTGCACCAGCCATGAGCACTTGTCTCATGCATTCAACCTGGGCTGGTGATCTGTTTCACCCTAGATAATATACATGTTTCGATGCTGTTTTCTTGAAACATCCCACCCTCGCTTTCTCCCACAGAGTCCAAAAGTCTGTTCTGTACATCTGTGTCTCTTTTTCTGTTTTGCATATAGGGTTATCATTACCATCTTTCTAAATTCCATATATATGCATTAGTATACTGAATTGGTATTTATTTTTCTAGCTTACTTCACTCTGTATAATAGACTCCAGTTTCATCCATCTCATTAAAACTGATTCAAATGAATTCTTTTTAATGGCTGAGTAATACTCCATGGTGTATATGTACCACAGCTTCCTTATCCATTCGTCTTCTAATGGATATCTAGGTTGCTTCCATGTCCTGGCTATTATAAACAGTGCTGCAATGAACATTGGGGTGCACGTGTCTCTTTCAGATCTGGTTTCCTCGGTGTGTATGCCCAGAAGTGGGATTGCTGGGCCATATGGCAGTTCTATTTCCAGTTTTTTTAAGAAATCTCCACACTCTTCCCCATAGCAGCTGTACTAGTTTGCATTCCCACCAACAGTGTAAGAGGGTCCCCTTTTCTCCACACCCTCTCCAGCATTTATTGCTTGTAGACGTTTGGATAGCAGCCATCCTGACTGGCGTGTAATGGTACCTCATTGAGGTTTTGATTTGCATTTCTCTAATAATGAGTGATGTTGAGCATCTTTTCATGTGTTTGTTAGCCATCTGTATGTCTTCTTTGGAGAAATGTCTGTTTAGTTCTTTGGCCCATTTTTTGATTGGGTCATTTATTTTTCTGGAATTGAGCTGCAGGAGTTGCTTGTATATTTTTGAGATTAATCCTTTGTCTGCTGCTTCGTTTGCTATTATTTTCTCCCAATGTGAGGGCTGTCTTTTCACCTTGCTTATAGTTACCTTTGTTGTGCAAAAGTTTTAAGTTTAATTAGGTCCCACTTGTTTATTTTTGCTTTTATTTCCAATATTCTGGGAGGTGGGTCATAGAGGATCCTGCTGTGATTTATGTTGGAGAGTGTTTTGCCTATGTTCTCCTCTAAGAGTTTTATAGTTTCTGGTCTTACATTTAGATCTTCAATCCATTTTGAGTTTATTTTTGTGTATGGTGTTAGAAAGTGTTCTAGTTTCATTCTTTTACAAGTGGTTGACCAGTTTTCCCAGCACCACTTGTTAAAGAGGTTGTCTTTTTTCCATTGTATATTTTTGCCTCCTTTGTCGAAGATAAGGTGTCCATAGGTTCGTGGATTTATCTCTGGGCTTTCTATTCTGTTCCACTGATCTATATTTCTGTCTTTGTGCCAGTTCCATACTATCTTGATGACTGTGGCTTTGTAGTATAGTCTGAAGTCAAGCAGGTTGATTCCTCCAGTTCCATTCTTCTTTCTCAAGATCGCTTTGGCTATTTGAGGCTTTTTGTATTTCCATACAAATTGTGAAATTATTTATTCTAGTTCTGTGAAAAATACTGTTGGTAGCTTGATAGGGATTGCATTGAATCTATAGATTGCTTTGGGTAGTATAGTCATTTTGACAGTATTGATTCTTCCAATCTATGAACACGGTATATTTCTCCATCTGTTTGTGTCCTCCTTGATTTCTTTCATCAGTGTTTTATAGTTTTCTATGTATAGGTCTTTTGTTTCTTTAGGCAGATATACTCCTAAGTATTTTATTCTTTTTGTTGCAATGGTGAACGGTATTGTTTCCTTAATTTCTCTTTCTGTTTTCTCATTGTTAGTGTATAGGAATGCAAGGGATTTCTGTGTGTTAATTTTATATCCTGCAAATTTACTATATTCATTGATTAGTTCTAGTAATTTTCTGGTAGAGTCTTTAGGGTTTTCTATGTAGAGGATCATGTCATCTGCTAGCAGAGGGAGTTTCACTTCTTCTTTTCCTATCTGGATTCCTTTTACTTCTTTTTCTGCTCTGATTGCTGTGGCCAAAACTTCCAAAACTATGTTGAATAGTAGTGGTGAGAGTGGGCACATTTGTCTTGTTCCTGATTTCAGGGGAAATGCTTTCAATTTTTCACCATTGAGGGTAACATTTGCTGTGGGTGTGTCATATATAGCTTTTATGATGTTGGGGTATGTTCCTTCTATTCCTGCTTTCTGGAGAGTTTTAATCATAAATGGATGTTGAATTTTGTCAAAGGCTTTTTCTGCATCTATTGAGATAACCATACGGTTTTTACCTTTCAATCTGTTAATGTGGTGTATTACATTGATTGATTTGTGGATATTAGAGAATCCTTGCATTCCTGGGATAAAGCCCACTTGGTCATGATGTATGATTTTTTTAATATGTTGTTGAATTCTGTTTGCTAAAATTTTGTTAAGGAATTTTGCATCTATGTTCATCAGTGATATTGGCCTGTAGTTTTCTTTTTTTGTGGCATCTTTGGTTTTGGAATTAGGGTGATGGTGGCCTCATAGAATGAGTTTGGAAGTTTACCTTCTGCAATTTTCTGGAAGAGTTTGAGTAAGATAGGTGTTAGCTCTTCTCTAAATTTTTGGTAGAATTCAGCTTGAAGCCTCTGGTCCTGGGCTTTTGTTTGCTGGAAGATTTCTGATTACAGTTTTGATTTCCTTGCTTGTGATGTGTCTGTTAAAATCTTCTATTTCTTTCTGGTTCAGTTTTGGAAAGTTACACTTTTCTAAGAATTTGTCTATTTCTTCCAAGTTGTCCATTTTATTGGCATAGAGCTGCTGGTAGTAGTCTCTTATGATCCTCTGTATTTCAGTGTTGTCTGCTGTGATCTCTCCGTTTTCATTTCTAATTTTGTTAATTTCGTTCTTCTCCCTTTGTTTCTTAATGAGTCTTGCTAATGGTTTGTCAATTTTGTTTATTTTTTCAAAAAAACAGCTTTCAGCTTTGTTGATTTTTGCTATGGTCTCTTTAGTTTCTTTTGCATTTATTTCTGCCCTAATTTTTAAGATTTCTTTCCTTCTACTAACCCTAGGGTTCTTCATTTCTTCCCTCTCTAGTTGCTTTAGGTGTAGAGTTAGGTTATTTATTTGACTTTTTTCTTGTTTCTTGAGGTAAGCCTGTAATGCTATGAACCTTCCCCTCAGCACTGCTTTTACAGTGTCCCATAGGTTTTGGGTTGTTGTGTTTTCATTTTCATTCATTTCTATGCATATTTTGATTTCTTTTTTGATTTCTTCTATGATTTGTTGGTTATTCAGAAGTGTGATATTTAGCCTCCATATGTTTGAATTTTTAATAATTTTTTCCTCCTGTAATTGAGATCTAATCTTACTGCACAGTGGTCAGAAAAGATGACTGGAATGATTTCAATTTTTTTGAATTTACCAAGGCTAGATTTATGGCCCAAGATGTGATCTATTCTGGAGAAGGTTCCGTGTGCACTTGAGAAAAAGGTGAAATTGATTGTTTTGGGGTGAAATATCCTATAGATATCAATTAGGTCTAGCTGGTCCATTGTGTCATTTAAAGTTTGTGTTTCCTTGTTAATTTTCTGTTTAGTTGATTTATCCATAGGTGTGAGTGGGGTATTAAAGTCTCCCACTATTACTGTGTTACTATTAATTTCCTCTTTCATATTCATTATCATTTGCCTTACATATTGCAGTGCTGCTATGTTGGGTGCATATATATTTATAATTGTTATATCTTCTCCTTGGATTGATCCTTTGATCATTATGTAGTGTCCTTCTTTGTCTCTTTTCACAGCCTTTATTTGAAAGTATATTTTATCTGATATGAGTATTGCAACTCCTGCTTTCTTTTGTTCTCCGTTTGCGTGAAATATTTTTTTCCAGCCCTTCACTTTTAGTCTGTATGTGTCCCTTGTTTTGAGGTGGGTCTCTTGTAGACAGCATATATAGGGGTCTTGTTTTTGTACCCATTCAGCCAATCTTTGTCTTTTGGTTGGGGCATTCAACCCATTTACATTTAAGGTAATTATTGATAGGTATGGTCCCATTGCCATTTACTTTGTTGTTTTGGGTTCACGTTTATACAACCTTTCTGTGTTACCTGTCTAGAAAATATACTTTAGCATTTGTTGAAGAGCTGGTTTGGTGGTGCTGAATTCTCTCAGCTTTTGCTTGTCTGTAAAGCTTTTGAATTCTCCTCCATATCTGAATGAGATCCTTGCTGGGTACAGTAATCTAGGTTGTAGGTTATTCTCTTTCATTACTTGAAGTATGTCCTGCCATTCACTTCTGGCCTGAAGGGTTTCTATTGATAGATCAGCTGTTATCCTTATGGGAATCCCTTTGTGTGTTATTTGTTGTTTCTCCTTTGCTGCTTTTAATATTTGTTCTTTGTGTTTGATCTTTGTTAGTTTGATTAATATGTGTCGGGGTGTTTTGCCTTGGGTTTATCCTGTTTGGGACTCTCTGGGTTTCTTGGACCTGTGTAACTGTTTCTTTCCCCATTTTAGGGAAATTTTCAGCTATTATCTCCTCGAGTATTTTCTCATGGCCTTTCTTTTCGTCTTCTTCTTCTGGGACTCCTATGATTCAAATGTTGGGGCGTTTCACATTGTCCCAGAGGTCCCTGAGGTTGTCCTCATTTCTTTTGTTTTTTTTTTTTTCTTTTTTCCTCTCTGCTTTATTTATTTCCACCACTTTGTCTTCTACCTCACTTATCCTATCTTATGCCCCCATTATTCTACTGTTGTTTCCCTCCAGAGTGCTTTTTATCTCATTTATTGCATTATTCATTTTTAGTTGACTCTTTTTTATTTCTTCTAGGTCCTTGTTAAACATTTCTTGCATCTTCTCAATCCTTGTCTCCAGGCTATTATCTGTAACTCCATTTTGTTTTCAATATTTTGGATCATTTTTATTATCATTATTCTAAATTCTTTTTCAGGTAGATTCCCTATCTCTTCCTCTTTTGTTTGACTTGGTGGGCATTTTTCATGTTCCTTTACCTGTTGGGTATTTCTCTGCCTTTTCATCTTGTTTAGATTGCTGTGTCTGGAGTGGCCTTCCTGTATTCTGGAGGTCTGTGGTTCCTTTTTATTGTGGAGGTTTCTCCCAGTGGGTGCGGTTGGAAGATTGGCTTGTCAAGGTTTCTTGGTTAGGGAAGCTTGTGTCGGTGTTCTGATGCGTGGAACTGGATTTCTTCTCTCTGGAGTGCAATGGAGTGTCCAGTAATGAGTTTTGAGATGGGTCTATGTGTTTGGTGTGACTTTGGGCAGCCTGTATGTTGACGTTCAGGGCTATGTTCCTGCGTTGCTGGAGAATTTGTGCAGTATGTCTTGCTCTGGAACTTATTGGCTCTTGGGTGGTGGTTGGTTTCAGTGTAGGTATGGAGGCTTTTGGATGGTCTCTTATTACTTAATGTTCCCTATAGTCAGGAGTTTTCTGGTGTTCTCAGGTTTTGGGCTTAAGTCTCCTGCCTCTGGATTTCAGTCTTATTTTTCCAGTAGTCTCAAGACTTCTCCAACTATACAGCACTGATAATAAAACTTCTAGGTTAATTTGGAAAAGATTCTCCACCGTGAGGGATACCCAGAGAGATTCACAGAGTTACATGAAATAGAGGAGAGGGAGGAAGGAGATAGAGATGAGCAGGAGGAGAAAAAGGGGGACTCAAGAGGAGAGAGACAGATCTACACAGTTCTCTGTTCCCTAAGTGTTCTCTGTAGCCCAGACACCCACAGAGATTCACAGAAGTGGATTGGGAAGAGAAGGGGGGGGGGAGGAAATAAAGGTGATCTGAGGGAGAAAACGGAGAGTCAAAAGTGGGAGAGAGTAATCAACACACTCCTGAGTAAAAATGGGTACTGAATATTGGATTCTTAAATGTCCAAAATTGATATCAAATACTGAAAAACAGAGATTAAAAATCTAGAGTAGAGGTTAGACTCTTAAAAATACAATGTTAAAAACAAAAACAAAAACACAAAAAAATTTAGAAGTATATATGAGTTTTCTACTGGTCAACCACTTGCAAAAGAATGAAACTAGAACACTTTCTAACACCATACACAAAAATAAACTCAAAATGGATTAAAGATCTAAATGTAAGACCAGAAACTATAAAACTCCTAGAGGAGAACATAGGCAAAACACTCTCCGACATAAATCACAGCAAGATCCTCTATGACCCACCTCCCAGAATATTGGAAATAAAAGCAAAACTAAACAAATGGGATCTAATGAAACTTAAAAGCTTTTGCACTACAAAAGAAACTATAAGTAAGGTGAAAAGACAGCCGTCAGATTGGGAGAAAATAATAGCAAATGAAGAAACAGACAAAGGATTAATCTCAAAAATATACAAGCAACTCCTGCAGCTCAATTCCAGAAAAATAAATGACCCAATCAAAAAATGGGCCAGAGAACTAAACAGACATTTCTCCAAAGAAGACATACAGATGGCTAACAAACACATGAAAAGGTGCTCAACATCACTCATTATTAGAGAAATGCAAATCAAAACCACAATGAGGTACCATTACACACCAGTCAGGATGGCTGCTATCCAAAAGTCTACAAGCAATAAATGCTGGAGAGGCTGTGGAGAAAAGGGAACCCTCTTACACTGTTGGTGGGAATGCAAACTAGTACAGCCACTATGGAAAACAGTGTGGAGATTCCTTAAAAAACTGGAAATAGAACTGCCATATGACCCAGCAATCCCACTTCTGGGCATACACACTGAGGAAACCAGATCTGAAAGAGACACATGCACCCCAATGTTCATTGCAGCACTGTTTATAATAGCCAGGACATGGAAGCAACCTAGATGCCCATCAGCAGATGAATGGATAAGGAAGCTGTGGTACATATACACCATGGAATTTTACTCAGCCGTCAAAAAGAATTCATTTGAACCAGTCCTAATGAGATGGATGAAACTGGAGCCCCTTATACAGAGTGAAGTAAGCCAGAAAGATAAAGAACATTACAGCATACTAACACATATATATGGAATTTAGAAAGATGGTAACGATAACCCTATATGCAAAACAGAAAAAGAGACACAGAAATACAGAACAGACTTTTGAACTCTGTGGGAGAAGGTGAGGGTGGGATGTTTCAAAAGAACAGCATGTATACTATCTATGGTGAAACAGATCACCAGCCCAGGTGGGATGCATGAGACAAGTGCTCCGGCCTGGTGCACTGGGAAGACCCAGAGGAATCGGGTGGAGAGGGACATGGGAGGGGGGATCGGGATGGGGAATAAGTGTAAATCTATGGCTGATTCATATCAATGTATGACAAGACCCACTGAAATGTTGTGAAGTAATTAGCCTCCAACTAATAAAAAAATTAAAAAAAAAAAAAAAAAAGAAGTATATATGAAGTTCGGTTTAAAAATAGGGCCTCTTTTTTTTTTTTTTTTGCAAGGTTATAGTGAAATAAAAATGAAAATTAAGGAGTAATAGAGTAGTAATAGAGGACTTTAAAAGAAAATAAGAGAGAAAAAATTAAAAAAAAATTTTTTTTCTAATAAAACAATAGTAAAAATATATGAAAATGAAAGTTAAGGAGTAATGGAGGAGTAATAGGGAATTTTAAAAGAAAATAAAAGAGAAAAAAATTTTTTAAAAAGAAAAGAAAAAAAATTTTTTAATTAAAAAAAACAAAATGTAAAAATATATCTAGGAATTTCTCTGGAGCTGTTGCGGTCAGTGTGGGTTCAGTTCAGTTTCAGATAGCTCCTCGTTCCAGCTTACACTTCTCGATATCTATAGGCCCCTTCCGGTGCAGTCGGTGTTAACTACAGGGATTTTAATCTGTTGCACCAGTCGCTTCTGAAGCGGTTCCCTTTGTTTATTTGGCTTCTGTTTGCCGGTCTCTTCAGTGTCTAATTTCTACCCTGACACAAGCGGACGAAGGTGGTCTCTCGTTTAGGTTCGCTTGTTCAGTCGCGCTGCGGGGAGGGCGGGGTGCTGCAGACAAATCTCGCCGGCCTGTGTGGGGAGGACCTGCAGTGTTCCGGCCACACTGGGTTTGCCCCTGCTCAGGGGTGTGTGCTTTCCCCGTCTACACTGCTCAGGCTCCAGGCTGCTCTATAGGGAGCAGGCCCTGAGTTGTGTGCAGTTCCAGTTTTTGGGTACTCCACAAAAGGGCGGACTCGGTTGGGCCTGCGTTTTGTGCTTTCCCCGCCTGAGCAGCTCAGGCTGCCAGGAGCTTGAGGGGCTCACTTTCCCCGGGTGCGATGCACCTTCTCCCCTCCGCGGTCCCAGCCTCAGCTTCCACGTGCGCCAGTCGGGTGCGTGCACCTTGTGTCTGTTCTCAGGAGCTGGCCTCTAGCCGCGACCCTCCCGGCAGATGTCGACCATCCAGGATCTCAGGAAGTCTTTGGTTAGAAGCTGGAGGCTTGTTTGCAGTTTGGTAGGGGGTGCCGTCTCTGGGGCCGAGTTTGCCCCTTTCCCCTCCCCCCTGCCTCCTGCCTCCGGCGGGGGATGGGCCGGTCCGCTGCAGGCTAGCTCTTCTCTGGAATTGCTCAGTCCCTTTGTTCTGTGAACAGCCGGCAGTGTGTTCAGGCCGGTTAATTTTCTCTCTCTCTCTTGCTATCCCACAGTTTAAGTTGCTATCTCACGTTAGCTCCCTCTGATTGCCCTTAGGGCTTTCAGGCCCAGTCCTTACCCTAAGCAATGCCGCCCGCTCCTCTCTGTTGTTCCGCCCCCATTTGCTGGTGGTGGATGCGGGTGTCTGGGGTGCTTTTCTGCTGGGAATTGCTTTTAGGCATGTAATCTGTGGCTTTTATTTATTTTTCCTCCCAGTTAGGTTGCCCTCTGAGATTTGAAAACTTCCCCCAGACCCGCCAGTGAGACGGTTTCCTGGTGTTTGGAAACTTCCTCTATTATGACTCCCTTCCCGGGATGGGTCTCCATCCCTATCTCTTTTGTCTCTTTTTATCTTTTATATTTTGTCCTACCTCCTTTAGAAGACGATGGGCTGCTTTTCTGGGCGCCTGATGTCTTCTGCTAGTGGTCAGAAGTTGTTTTGTGCAGTTTGCTCAGCGTTCAAATCTTCTTTTGATGAATTTGTAGGGGAGAAATTGGTCTCCCTGTCCGATTCCTCCACCATCTTAGCTCTGCCGGGTCTTCTTTCACTTTCATCAAGAGGCTCTTTAGTTCTTTGCTTTCTGCCATAAGTGTGGTGCCATCTGCATATCTGAGGTTACCTAGACAGCATATTAAAAAGCAGAGACATTACTTTGCTGACAAAGGTCCATCTAGTCAAAGCTATGTTTTTTTCCAATAGTCATGTATGGATGTGAGAGTTGGACTATAAAGAAAACTGAGTGCCAAAGAACCGTTGCTTTTGAACTGTGGTGTTGGAGAAGATCATTGAGAGTTTCTTGGGCTGCAAGATCAAACCAGTCAATCCTAAAGGAAATCAGTCCTGAATATTCATTGGAAGGACTGATGCTGAAGCTGAAACTCCAATACTTTGGCCATCTGATGGGAAGATGACTCATTTGAAAAGATCCTGGTGCTGAGGAAGACTGAAGGCAGGAGGAGAAGTGGATGACAGAGACTAAGAAGGTTGAATGGCATCAGTGACTCAATGGACATAAGTTGAGCAAACTCCAGGAGTTTCGTGATGGACAGGGAAGTCTAGCATACTGCAGTCCATGGGGTAGCAAAGAGTTGGACATGAGTGAGTGACTGAACTGAACTGAATCCAAAGAAGTTATTTCTGGATGTTGATTGCATGTAAAAATTTAAACTATTTTGTAGTGTTCTGTACTATGCTCTCAATAAGGAATATATAGTACCAGTTTACATTAAAATAAAGATTCTGATTTAAATATAACAGTGTTTTTGAAATAATGTTGTAATCCATATAAAACTGTTAAATCAAACAATTATTAAATTGGAAGGGGTTAATTGAGATGCTATGAGTTATTGCTCACCAGATGAGATGAAACAAGTTTACCAATAGAAGAGAAGAGTTTCTATCATTAAGGAATGAGCTAGCATCTTTTTAATGGAATGAAAAGAAAAAGAGTATTGAGTTAGAGATAAAAATAGAAACTAAGACAGAGAGATGATGAACACTGACAAGTAGATAATATTACCTATAAATGCAGGAAAGTCTAGTTACTCTGACCTGAAATGTGAAAGATTCATTCTAGAATGTTCCCTAAGTTTCTCTTTAACAGGCAATTCAATGATTCTATATTTTTAAAGGTCACAAAAGGTTGATGAAATTAGTAAAATCACAAATATCTGACTAGCAACAAGAACACATGAGAAATTACTAAAACAATTGTTTCTTTGAACATATGAAGTCAATCATGCAAAAATATTATTGCAAATTAATTTTATAGTTTCCTCATGGTATCCAGCTTCATTCTTTATTCTTTCTGAATCTGATCTTTAAACACCATTCTTTTTCAGGTTCAATATGGTTATCCTGAAATGTTTCCATGTTCTGAGAGAAAAGTGAGGCTTTAAGATAAAAATTCATTGGATTTCCATCTGCTATATCCAAAAACAGATGAAGAATAGGAAGATGTGATGGAATCAGTCTTCAGAAATACATGACCTATATGGGATGGAACAAAAATATACATTATGTGAAAAGCACTCATTGTACAAATAACAAAATATAGGCAGAATTTCTGAAATTACCTATAATCATATACTGAGGATACTTCATGATGAAGTTCAATTTATGTTAATTGTATAAAGGAAAGAAGAATGACTGTATTAAAATACTTTATAATGGGCAATACCCTGGCCTTATTAAAAAGGTAGATTAAGTTATTTAAAATCATATCCTATCCATGCAATGTATAATATATAATGTATATAAAGCAACAAACTATTTTGATGGCCTTATAATATTTTTTGTTTAGTTAAATAACATAGTCTTTCCTAGACAGAGAACACATAATGTCATTGAGACTCCTTTTCAAAGTTATTCCCCACTCTACCTATACACAATGAAAATGTATGTTAAGGTAAAAGATTAAGATAAGTAATATATATAAGCATTCCCTGAAAAAAAATGCTCTACAAAAGAAATAATGTGGTTTCTCTTAAAGAAGTGTTGGAGGAAACCATCAAAGAGAGAGAATCACCAGTAGACCCAAGTGTTGGACCTCATGAATTGAAGACTCCAGCACCCCTCTTTCTTTGTAGTTCCAATTCTGCTGTTCTTCCCATTTCCAGGAGTTGTTCAGGGATAGCTCCTTGACACAGCAATGTGGTATTGAAGCCATCTGGACTGGTTACCTGACTGAGTCCAGTTAAGTTCTCTATATATACTTTTAAGATGTTGTGGGCAGGTGGAGAAATCTACTCATTTTGAGGTCATCTAAGACAGAGTCCGTAACCTGAGGGATCTAATACCTGATGATCCGAGTTGGAGTTGATGTAATAATAATAGAAACGAGGTTCATAATAAATGTAATGTACTTGAATCATCCTGAAACTATGCCCCCTCCTGTCTGTGGAAAAAATGTTTTCCATGAAGCTGGTCCCCGGTGCCAAAAATGTTGAGGACCACTGACCTGATAAGTTCCCCTGCTTATTAAAAACTGCTGCCTATCAAGCCGAAGCTGCATGACTCTCTATTCGATATCTCCCTTCCCTTCAGAGCATCCCCGCCCCCTTCCATACCCCTCTCAATAACAGGGCTGGTTTCTGATTACACTGAGGAAGATCTAAGGAAGTTGCAAAACAACAAGAAGTGAAGGTAATGCAATGAGCCAGACATGAAAAAGCTAAACACTGATGACAGACCAAAGTTACACTGTGTCTGAAAACTAATAATGTCCCTTTTGAATATCTATGTCAACATTCATCTTTAGCACAGAAACATGTGTCAAGCTTATCTCTATTCTACCAGAATTATTTTTCCAGAAATCATAATTAGCAAGCCCCAAACTATATTTACACTAACCAGCCTTTTATTTAGGTGCTTTACAAGGATAGTATTAGAATAAAAGAAGCTTCAGGCACTTCTGTTACAATAATGCATGTCTCCTGAGATGTGATGATGTCCAAGTTATATCATTCTGATCATAATTTGTAACACATTACAGGGGAGTGGGGACTCTTGAGAATCAGATGAAATTCTCTTTCATCTAGATTACATTTTTTCACTGTCCCAATGTGCTTGATATGAACTGACACTGCCATAAATATGTTTATATGAATGGCATGCTGTCATAGTTAGATAGAGAAATATATAGCCCTGTGTGAAAAATAATTTCAGATACCTTTCAAGTGCTTTCTTGGTTGTTGTAGCAGTAATTCTTGCAAATCACATAGCAGACTATGTAAAACAACAATTCTGCCTACAGATTTAGTGAACTGCGTATTCTTCAGGAAGGTTGAAAATTTGTGTTCTAATAGTACCTATGGGTAGTATGTAGGATAAGTTAACTTTCTGGAGGTTTATAGATCTCCAAATTTCATGAACTACCTCCCGAGAAAGAAACCAAGTGCTCTTGCCCTTCAAATAATTTATGGATGTACCAATGATCACTGAATGTATATCCAATTAACTAGAGAAATAGGCTCACAATATTATAAATATATACACAGAAGAGATACCTACTCTAGTTGTGTTGTGGATAAAAGAAATATTGACTTCATTAACCCTCAATGGGTTATTATCAATGCTAGAGAAATTAAAATTGATCAAGTGCTTAGCACAGTGCCTGACATTTAATAAGTACAGCACAAGTTGTTGAAAATTAGAAAGATGGCTGGATGGCATCACTGACTGAATGGACACAAGTTTGAGTAAACTCTGGGAGCTGGTGATGGACAGGGAGGCCTGGCGTGCTGCGATTCATGGGGTCGCAAAGAGTCGGACATGCCTGAGGGACTGAACTGAACTGAACTGAACTACATGAAAGTTACAAATATCTTCAAAATTATTATGTTACCTGCACAAATAACTGAATAAAATTTATTTCATATTTTGGATATGACTTTCCTATTTTTCTTTTTTTTTAAAGGAAATTTAGTTTCCTCTTTTTTAAGATTTGTTTTGAAGCTGACAATTTTTAGAGTCTTTATTGAATTTGTTACAATATTGTTTCTGTTTTGTTTTTTTGTCCAGGAGGTATGTGGGATCTTAGCTGTCCAGTCAGGGATCAAACCTGCACCATCTGCATTGAAAGATGAAATCTTAACCTCTGGATCACCAGGGAAGTCCTCTTTTGTTCTTTTACTTCCCCTAAATAGCTAGTGGTGTTAGGTGCGATTGAGTCCTGTGATTGATTTGATTCATTAAATGTATTATTCAGGCTTTTCAAACAGTAGGGTGGTATTCCTGAGGACTTTGTCATGTTGTATGACTGTTCAAATTGTTTAAATATTTTAGCATTATAGATGTAAGTTGTAGCGCTTGAGATGAATTTTATATTGAACAATTTTTCAGGGTAATTTTTTTGTCCTACTCATGACCACTGTACTTTCTCTATGTCTCTGCAGTTTTAGACTTGACATTACGTAGAGCTTGATTAAAATACCAACTTCATCATAAACTGTTCTCCAAATTCTATACTAATTTTCTTCTTCCTTAAACTAGGGCTAAATTTAAAGGCAGAAGAAATATTTTTTGAAAAATGTGTACCTTTTCTTATCCAATCCCTAATTTTATTTCCACCCTTGCTAAAAAATCCAGAAAGTTTGTTTGGGAAATTTGCAAATGGACTCTAGAATTTATGTGAAAATTCAAAGTTCCAACAGTGTCAAAGGAAATCAGGATGAAAAAAGAGTAAAGTTGGACATAAATTATTGAATTTCAAGATATGTGTGTAATAAAGGATATGAGTATGCATGTTCAGTCACTTCAGTCGGTGTTCAACACTATGTGACCCTATGGACTGTAGCCTGCCAGGCTCCTTAGTCCATGGGATTCTCCAGGCAAGAATACTGGAGTGGGTTGCTGTGCCCAGCTCTAGGGGATCTTGCCGACCCAGGGATCAAACCCACGTCTCCTACACTGTAGGAAGACTCCTTACCAACTGAGCCACCAGGGAAGCCCATCAATAAAGGATAAATGTTGTCCAAAGTAAAGTTTGACCTTTTGTCCTCATGTTTTAGGGGGTAACCATTAAGCCTATCTAATAAAGTTTTTTTGTTTACCTGGACACCTTGGGCCTTGCCACTTAGTTGATGCCAACAGCACGATTTATAGTGAGGATTTTGGGCCATTTGGTGTCAGCTCCACCTTTGGAGGGGTATGAGATTAACATCACCTATGGGGGTGATCAGCCATGTCTACTTGTACAATCTCTGTATGATCTCTCCTGGTTGGCAATACTCTACAGGAATTGTCAAACATCCTTTCTGGGAGAAACACAGGCTGTTTGTACCACTTCTGTGAAAGATGACAACAGATAGTCTTGTGTCTGTTCTGCCCTGGACTTTGCCCAATATGCTTTTTCCTATTGCTTGTCATAATCTGTATCTTCTCACTGTAATGAACTGGAACCATGAGTATAACAACTCTACTGATTTCTGTGAGACTATTATTTATGCACCTGAGGATTATCTTGGAGGCTTCCTCAACCATATGGTAATTATGAAGTTGGGATGAAATTCAGAAAAATAGATCAATGAAACAGAATTCATTGTGTGGTCCAATATGGTAGCCATCAGCTGCATGTAGTAGTTTAAATTTCAAATTCAATGAAATAAAACTAAATATTCATTTTTTCAGAGGTATTATACATATATTAAATGTTCAACAGTGTATGGTTATTGTATTGAAGCTATGCAGATATAAAACATTTCTATCATTATAGAAAATTCTATTAAATAAACACTCAAGTATGGAGTCCAATAAAAGATCCAGTTAAGTAGACAGAGAGATATGTCTTGGGTAACTTGTACATTAGAATTTGAGAAGTAAAACTATAAAACTTTTAAAAAATCACATATGAAACTTTCTTCATGTCCTTTGTGTAGGGAAAATCTTCTTAGAACAAAAATACTAATTGTTAGTGAAAGCTATAAATAATTAGGCTGCAGTAAATAAAAATTCAGTTCCTCAAATGACACCACTAAGAATGAAATGCAGAGAACAGATCTTTGGAAACAAGGGAGGAAGTAAGCGGGTGGGATGAATTGGTAGACTGGGATTGACATATATACACTACCATGTCTAAAATAAATGGCTAGTGGGAAGTGCGGGAAGCTTAACTCTGTGATGATCTAGAGGAATGGGATAGGGAGATAAGATGGAGGCTCAAGAGGGAGGAGTTATATGTATACATATGGCTAATTCACTTCCTTGTACATCAGAAACTAACACAATATTGTAAAGCAACCATACTGCACTAAAATAAATATTTTTAAAATGAATGAAAATGAAAAGTTACAGAGTGGGTGAACAAATTTTTAATACATATAATTGACAAAGAGCAAATATCTAGAATATAAAAGAAATTCTACAAAATGAAAGGACAAACAGTCCAGTAGAAAAATAGAAGGGACTATAGGGCATTCCTCCAAAGAAGCAACCTGCATACCTACACACACACACACACACACACACACACTTGTACACAACCTCAGTAGGAGTCAGGGAAATGCCATGTTAAAAATACAGTGAGATACTACCATACACCGCTGTCCTAGAAAAATTAAGAATATTGAGTGTTGGGGAGAAAGTGAAACTACTGGAATGCTGGAGAGATTGTAAATGGCTAAAATGGTGCTTAGAAAGCTTTTAACATCATTTTCATGTTCAGTTCAGTTCAGTCGCTCAGTCGTGTCCGACTCTTTGCAGCCCCATGAACTGCAACATGCCAGACATCCCTGTCCATCACCAACTCCCGAAGCTTACCCAAATCATGTCCATTGATTCGGTGATGCCATCCTACGATCTCATCCTCTGTCATCCCCTTCTCCTCCTGCCTTCAATCTTTCCCAGCATCAGGGTCTTTTCAAATGAGTAAGCTCTTCACATCAGGGGGCCAAAGTATTGGAGTTTCAGCTTCAACATCAGTCCTTCCAATGAACACCCAGGACTGATCTCCTTTAGGAGGCACTGGTTGGATATACTTGCAGTCCAAGGGGCTCTCAAGAGTCTCCTCCAACACCACAGTTCAGAAGCATCAATTCTTTGGCACTCAGCTTTCTTTATAGTCCAATTCTCACATCCATACATGACTACTGGAAAAACCATAGCCTTGACTAGACGGACCTTTGTTGGCAAAGTAAAGTCTCTGCTTTTTAATATGCTGTCTAGGTTGGTCATAACTTTCCTTCCAAGGAGTAAGCTTCTTTTAATTTCATGGAGGCAATCACCACCTGCAGTGATTTTGGAGCCAAAAAAAAAAAAAGTCAGCCACTGTTTCCACTGTTCCCACATCTATTTGCCATGAAGTGATGGGACCAGATGTTAAACAAATACATATGTGTGTACCTGCACCTGTGTGTGCTCAGTTGCTAAGTTGTGGCCAACACTTCGTGGCCCCATGGACTGTAGCCCCCCAGACTCCTCTGCCCATGAGATTTCGCAGGCAAGAATACTGGAATGGGTTGCCATTTTCTTTTCCAGGGGATCTTGCCAACCCAGGGAACAAACCCACATCTCCTGCACTGCCAGGTGAATTCTTTACCACTGAGCCACCAGGGAAGTCACTATGACCCAATAATCCCTCCCTTGGGAATATGTCAGTGACAGAATTACCCTTCCATGTACATCCAAGAAATATACAAGAATATTTATTGCAGCATTATCATTAATAGACCAAAACCTGGAAATAGGATGAATTCTAATATTATTTACTCTAGTAGAAACTTCATATTGCATTGTAGTGGTGAGATGCAGAAGAATATATTATTTATTTTTGCATATAAGGTTCACTAGAGAGGAAACTAATTTACACTATTAGAAGCTATGAATGTTGTTTTCTTTGAGGGACAAAAACATATGGATTGGGGGAGCCTACATATGAGGAAGTTATATATTGCTGGTGGTGCATTATTTCCTGATCTGGGTTATAAAATATGTTTACATCATAGTTATAAAATATGTTTACATTGTGATAATTTATCAAGCTGTACACATGATTAAATGTCCTTCTATGATGCAAAGTATGCTTTAATAAAAATGATTTTAAAATCTTATAGTCTAAGTAAAAAGGAGTATAAAACCTGTTGAATGATAATCATACACATTCTGGGCAGATACTGCTCCCATTTTAACATGATAAAATAAGTGAAACAAAATGACCCTGGATAACCTTAGCAAATGAAAAGAACAATTAATTATTAATAATAACTACTTAAGTATTTAAGGCAACCTAATAAGTTGTTCATTTGGGTTAAACTAAATTTTAACTAAACTGCTTACCTAATTTATGAATTCACTCAGCCAACTCTTTATTGAGCAACTACTAAATGCTAACTACTGACCTATAAATATAGAATGCCATAATAAATTAGACTGACACTTTGCATATTTTAGTGAATTTAACAGTAAAAAGGAAATAGAAGAAAAATTTAACTCTTAATGAAGATTGTTATAAAACCATCACATTTATCAACCAATTTGTCATTGATGTATTTATTATCCTATTAAATAAGAAAGTCATAAACGATTATGTACCTGGATAAAAAATATTTAAAAATTGATTATTTCAGACATACCAATTTCAACTTGAGCAGTATAGTTTTCGAGGCACAGTCAAGACAGCTCATGACCTAAGATATACGATAGGCATGGGCTTACCGTGTCAGCCACTGAATTGATGGCCAAGGACAAAGGATTGAACAAAACACTCCATGATCCTCACGGGGTTTGCAACCTGAAAGTCTATATACACGTTTGACAAAAATAATAAACATAAAAATAAATCTACAATAGTGATAAATGTTATGAAATAGAAGTTTGCTGTGAAAGCACATAATAAGAACATGTACTGATACTCAGCTTAGACTAATCATGGAAAAAGAAAAGTTCCCTGAATTTCTCAGTGTTCTTGTAAAAAGTCCCAGCTTCCTACATTTCCACATGCCATGAGATGTGTGGACATTTGTCTAGTTAATTGCTCTGATCCAGAAGTGTAATAAAATATCTCCCTTTATTTTTCCTGGAAAGGCCCTAACTGTTACAGCCATGAACTAGGCCCTTAAGTTAAATACATGAGGTGCCCAGAGAGACTGGTACTTTATCTTCTTTGGATTTATATATAAATGAGGAATAAGGTACAGACACTTGGAGATAACTCTAGGTCTTAAAGGCTGAGACACACAGAGTTATTAGACATTTGCTGAGATTCTACTCCCATCTCAAAGGGCTTAAGGAAGGAGGAGAGCTTTTCTGGGGGAAAGGAAACTTTATAAGCAGAGAGAAATAATTTACTCATGGCTTCCTATGAGATTTCCAGTTACTCATGCAGGAAAATTCCCATTATTGGCTCTCGTGACGTCCCCTTGGGGTAAAGACTGGAGGGGGAGGGAGAACACATATATATTTGCTGCAAAGTAATAATAAATCTGTCTTTGATCTGGTACAGCTTGTGTGTGCATTCTGGATAAAATTAATAAAGGTGAATATTAAAAGTTCAACTGGGTCCTTTATAAGGATGCAGATGGACCTACAGTCTATCACA
This sequence comes from Cervus elaphus, assembly GCF_910594005.1. Classification (NCBI taxonomy): domain Eukaryota; kingdom Metazoa; phylum Chordata; class Mammalia; order Artiodactyla; family Cervidae; genus Cervus; species Cervus elaphus. The sequence goes on along the minus strand of NC_057828.1, from coordinate 18,475,129 downwards.
CAGAGTGAAGTAAGTTAGGAAGAGACAAGCCAATTTCACATATTAATCTATATATATGGAATTTAGACAAATGGTACAGATAAACATATATGCAGGACAGGAATAGAGATTCAGATATAAAGAACAGATGTGTATGTGTGAGGGGAGGGGAGTGGAATGAATTAAAAGAGTAGCATTGACATAAATATCCTACCATGCATAAAATAGATAGCTAGTGGGAAGCTGCTATATGACACAGGGAACCCAGCTTGGTGGTCTGTGTTGACTTAGAGGGGTGGGATGGGAGGTTAAGGGGAAGGTTCAAGAGGAAATGGATACACACACACACACACACACACACACACAGAGTTGATTAAATTTGTTGTACAGCAGAAACTATTACTATCACAACATTTATAAAGCAGCTACACTCCAATAATAAAATTTTGCATAGTTGTAGGGAAAAAAAAACCCAATACTAATACTAAAATTAAAACTTTGTGAATGCTTTAAATGTGTCAGACACATATGCTAAGTTCTTTACATGTGTTAAGTCACTGAATAACCACAGTAACAATTCTACCTACCATTTATATGGTAGAGGCATAGAGAAGGAAAATGTCTTGTTTAATTAATATGACAATCTCATAAGTTGTCTTTAAAAAATTCTTATTTCAGAGTCCAATGATTAAAATTGATGATGTAAGTTGAAAAGACCTCCTTGAGAAAGTTTCATTGAAGATGGTACTTGAAGGAATAAAACAGATTTAAATGGTAGAAATGTTGGTCCTGACAGATGGAATATTGTCCTCTATAAGATGATAAGGCAGTAAGAATTTAAAATATTTAAAAAAGAAAGAAAATGGTGAAGACTGAGGAAGAAAACTATGAATTACTATAGACCTCCTGTCATTGCATTTTTTATTTTTCAGCCCACTCCTAAGAATCATGTACAAATTTTTCTTTCTTTCTTTCTTTTTTTGCTATAACACTATATAAGTATTCCTGAATAATCTCACATTTTGCTAAATTGCACAATAAAATCGGAAGACTTATGACAAAAAAAGAGATAAGGTTCTAAACAGACCACTTAAAACTCACACATCTCTACAACTGCAGAGCCCTATAGATGCAACAAGAATTCAAAGAAAAACAACAGCACAGGTGGCGCCCTGCTGGCATTCACAACAAGTATCACATCCTTGTGTGCCTGCTAAGTCGCTCAGTCATGTCCGCCTCTTTGTGACCCTAGGAACTGTAGCCCACAAGGCTACTCTGTATATGGGGATTCTCCAGGCAAGAATACTGGAGTGGGTTGCCGTACCCTCCTCCAGGGGACCTTCCCAGCCCAGCGATCTTCCCTATCCAGGGGTTGAATGTTCTTCTTCTTCTTCTTCTTTTTTTTTTTTTTTTTGAATGTTCTTCTTTTAAGTCTCCTGCATTGGCAGGCAGGTTCTTTACCACTAGAGCCACCTGGGAACCTCTATCACATACTTAGTAGACTTAAAACCTCAATTCTGTTACCCTCATCAAATGTGGGGCCTTAAGAGGATTCACTTCCAAAAGGGACCAGTGTCATCAACATTTTAAACTATCAGATCCCAGATATGTACGGCTCTTTCATCTTTTTCTTTTTTCTTTTTGTTAACATGGAGTAAATATGTTCACATCATCCTCATCTGGGTAGGTTCCCCAAATAATTTAACAGAATCAAAGACGATCTTGAAGCAATAAAACAGGTAAGATTTCCATGAAACAAAGGCACTTCTGTAGGAATTTTAGCTGTTTCTTAAGGTTTTCATGTTACATACTTGACCTTTCCTTGTAAGAAGGTCTGTCAAGCTCAGCTTTAAAACATTAATGTCCCTGAAAAAAGTTCCTATACAACTTGACTTCTGATTTATACTAATTTACCAATCATGTGTGAGCTAATTTGCCTGAGAGTAATATACTTTGTGGCAGAACAGGATGGACTCAGAATAAGTCTTAAATGTTATTAGTCTTTTCTAAAATAATTTATGTATTAGGAAATTACAGCCTTTTAACTTTTTATGACTGACAATTTATTTTCCAGATAAAATTTTTATCATTACTCAGTAATGGATCTTCCTCACCCAGATGGAAACTGTTAAAAACAATTTCAAGTCTTTGTCCTTATTCTTTACTGGGAGTTTAATTCTCTATGTTTACAGAGGTAAATTCAATAAACTTCTCAGATCCTCTATTTGTTCATCTGTAAATTGAAGAGGTTAAATAGATAGGTGTTTTCTACATTTTGATCAATTTCTGGCCCAAACTTAGGAGCAGACAAATATACATTTACTTTTTGAACTCACTTTAGGAAAGAAGAGAAATATTCAAATTATATATGTTTAATAGATATATTCTAAATTACATATATTTATATAACCAAATGTATATAATGGGTTTCCCTGATAGCTCAGTTGGTAAAGAATCTACCTGCAATGCAGGAGACCCTGGTTTGATTCCCAGGTTGGGAAGATCCTTTGGAGAAGGGAAAGGCTACCCATTCCAGTATTCTTGCCTGGAAAATTCCAAGGGCTGTATAGTCCATTGGTCGCAAAGGGTCGGATACAACTGAGTGACTTTCACTTTCACTTCAAATGTATATAATGGCTCTATTTAAGTTAGCAGAGGGATGGTAACTTAGGCTTGTTAGGTAGTTAGAATAGGAAAAAGGAATCCAAAATGGCGGTGGCTAAAACACAAACAAGAGAAAAGCCTGCAAAAATAGAACAAAGGAAGGCCCAAGGACAGGAGTGAGGACCTCAGGTAAAGAAAACAGCCTTCCTAGCTAGCCCAATTTACATAGGACAAGCTCATGGGGAGGAGAAAAAGCATATAACAAGGAGAGCCAAAATTGAGCCGGAGGCTTCTCTTCTCTCTGTGTCTTTTGGGTTGGCCCGTCCTCTTGCCTCGAGGATGTATTTTCCTTTGCTTGCTAATAAAGCTGAGCTATAACACTGGTCCATCCGTCGCTTCAAATTTTTGCTGCAGAGAGACAGAACCGAGGAAATTACACACTCCCTTGACATATATGCTGCCACTTCTCAGATTTAACCTGGCTGAAACAACCTCGGTGCGGGGGCCAAGCACAGCAGAAGCGCAACTCAGTGAAAGCTCTCAGGAAGGAAGCTGAACAGGAAGAAAACCCAGCGCAGTGGAAGTGACAAGAAGCCCACCATACTGGAAACCAGGACAACAAAAACAAAGTCAGCAGAAAGCTCACGCAGCTCAGTCTCATATTCCAGAGCTCCCGTTGGGGTAGGAAGTCCTCGCTCCTATGGCTGGAAGGACATATGGCTAACAAAATCTTAATTCCTTTACAATCTCTCATTTCTTGTTTCCTCCAACCCCCTGCAAATAAGTGAGCGTGTCCAGGGTGTCCTGAAGCCTCCACTATCTGAGGTGCCCTAGTAGCTGTTGCCCAAGTGAGTAGGGGTTCTTCTGTCTGTCCTTAATCTTCTTTGTGCCAAGGATCAAGCCAATGAGAATTGTGTGGGCACAGGTCAGAGTATTTAGCATATTTTCCAGCAGGTTATGAAGGGGATTCCTTGGCATGGTTTTTCCCACTGCTTTTTCCGCCAGTCCTTCACCTCTTCTCTCCCGGCCAAAACTCTCAGTGCCTAGTTTCAGGGCCTAATGAAGCTCAGGTTCTTGATGTCTCATTGAAAAAAATTCAGCAAAAGACACAGCGATAGTTAAGAGGTGGATTTGTTCAGATTCAGAGAGAAACACACTTCACAGGGTGTGGGCCATCGCAGAGGGCGAGTGCAGTGCATTGACCATGGAATGTCCTGTGGTTAGTTTGAGCTGTGTGATTTCGTATGTTAATGAGGGGGAGGATCATCCCAACAATTAGGGAACCATACACTCCTCTGTCTTTTGACAGTACCTTGGAACTGTCCTGATGCCTCTGGGTGTGTCTTTCATCTTGCAGATTGAGAATAAAGGTTTAATTGAATTTGACTTGTCATCTTGGACCCATTTGATTTTAATCAGTTTATGTTATGCTCTTGGGTTACGTCATTCTTTCAAAAGTTGTGCCCTGCCCCCTTTCCTCCTACTTCATTCTCTTTTCCTGAGCCCCATCTGGGCCCACAGTGTTGCCTCTACAATCTTCTGGAGGGACAAACAGAAAATAGTTGGCCCTTGGGAGAGAAATACTGTATAATATCCAATCACTCTATATATTCAGGCCTTCATCTTCCATGTTTCTTACAACATGTGCAACAATAACAACTCTCAGTGAATGCACTAGGGCTGGTGACAGGCACACAATGCCTGCCAGAAGCCCATCTGTTGGCGGCATTCCTTCAAGGGCAATTTGGCTTCTGGGGATGTTTGCCACTTTGGGAGTTAGCCCTGCAGGCCCTTTGGGCCCAACTCCTTACCACCCTTTTCCTAAAGTTACAAACATACCTACGAATCAAATCTGCACTCCACTTTTTATGGAACACCTGGTTTGTTGCTTCTTGTCAATTTGTTCTTAAGCCACTTACTGACTCCTGCAAATAGGACCCTGCCTGCTTGTAGGCAACATCACTTCACCCCACTTATCATTATTAAAATACTCCTAAATTCAGTCCTGGGTGTTCATTGGAAGGACTGATGCTGAAGCTGAAACTCCAATACTTTGGCCACCTCATGCGAAGAGTTGACTCATTGGAAAAGACTCTGATGCTGGGAGGGATTGGGGGCAGGAGGAGAAGGGGACGACAGAGGATGAGATGGCTGGATGGCATCACCGACTCGATGGACATGAGTTTGGGTAAACTCTGGGAGTTGGTGATGGACAGGGAGGCTTGGTGTGCTGCAAATCATGGGGTTGCAAAGAGTTGGACACAACTGAGCAACTAAACTGAACTGAACACCCCTAACAGAACCAGATAACCCACTCCTTTGTCATTACTTCTGTTATTACCTAAAGTGGATCTATGACAATGAGATGTTTACCATTGGAAACACCTTAAACTGCTCTTTTGGAGGACTAGGGGAAGAAATCAGTGACTTACATCCCCTCAGAATAATAAGAGGATAAGGCTTATGGCTGTTTCCCCAGGTTCCCAGTCTCAGGGCACAGGTTTGAGTTGCTTTACATCATGGTATCTATTCTCATCCGTGGTAGACAAACCAGCAATGAGTTAAGATTGCAGTTCCTTAATTCTACCCAGTACTGGTCATGTTGGAGACCTTAGGGATGCCCAATTCCAGTCTAGGGGTCCCAGGAGGTCGACCTGCCTCGACCTGCCTAGGCATCTGGTCCCTGGGAGGTTGTCATACCTCAACCTGCTCAAGGATCTGCCAGTCCGGGGGTCCTAGGAGGTCGATCTGCCTCGACCTGCCTAGGATGGTCCTAGGCAGAGGTTGTCATGCCCCAATCTGCTCAAGGATCTGCCAGTCCAGGGGTTCCAGGAGGTCAACATGCCTCGACCTGCCCAGGGACCCAGTTCTCAGGAGGCTGACATGCCTTGACCTGCCCTGGTATTCAGTCTCCAGGAGATTGTCACACCTTAACCTACCTGGGGATTTGCACCCTGACCCACAGACGCCTGGCTCTCAGGTTGCAACAGTACTGGGTAGGATAAGCTTCAGAAAGACTCACCCCTAAGGAAGTCCACCCATGGAAATAGAAGGGAGCCTATTAGTTGTGGGACTGTGCCCAATCTCAACAGTAACTCAGGAGCACAATGAGAACCCCATTGCCTTTCTGGAAAGGCTAAAAGAGGCCCTCCAAAAGTTTACCAATCAGTTCTTAGACTCTTACAAGGGACAGGTAATTTTAAAGGACAAATTCCTGTCCCAATGTGCATCAGACATCAGGATAAAGTTACCACAGCTACAGCAGCAGGACCCTGATGCCTCTTTAAATGAGATGGTCCAGAAAGCCACCAATACCCTGTATAACAGAGAACAGGAGAGGGAAGACAAGGCCCAGGAAAGGGAGAAAAGGAAAGAGAAAAGGCATGCCCAGATGCTGGCCTCCCTCCAGGGAAGCCCTTTGGCAAACACCAAGTCTTTAATGGACAAGGCACAAGGCAAATGCCTAACATGTAGACAGGGGGGACATTGGGCCACAGAGTGTCCAAACTGTGACAAGTCTCCTAAAATGGCTTGCTAGAAATGCCATCAGTTGGGACACTGGGCAGCACTCTGCCCTGGGGACCCAAGAGCCTCAAGGTCAAGCGCCAAGCCTTCCTTCAGGATGGTTCAACAGTACTGAAGTGGCCTGCTACATCCAGTCCATCTGTCACAGATAACCATCATGGGGCTGGAGCCAAGGGTGTTACTGGATGTGGCAGGTGGGTCCGAGAATTTCTTGGTTGACACAGGGGCTACCTACTCTGTCCTGACCTCCTGCTCCGGAGCCTTCTCCTCCCAAGCCTGTACTATTTTGGGTGCTACAGGAAAAACAATTACAAAATTATTCACCCAAGCACTTCTTTGTTGCTGTGATGGACAAATATTTTCCCACCAGTTTCTGGTGATCCCTGAGTGTCCTACTCCCTCATTGGGTAAGAAATATTTCCCAGTCTTCAAAATCTTTTAGCTTTTGAAGTCCTGATAGAAGATGCTTTAAAACTCTCTTTTGGGGGGAAACTATGTTTATTAGCCCCCAAGTGAAACAACTCCTGAATGGGAGAGGCCATTTATGGGTGTCTGATCATAGGATCATCAGATATCAAGTAGTCCTGATGGAAAATCTGGGCCTAACTATATCCCCTTGTGAGGTTCTTAACCCTGCCACCCTCCTGCCTACCTCCAAGGGCTCTCTCCCCTTTCAATGTTGCCTAGAAACCTTGGACCCCTGGACAAAACCCTGAGAGGGATTGTCAGAAGATCCTCTGACCCATCCTGAGGAAATCTGGTACACTGAGGGAAGCAGCTTTGTCTTGGATGGAAAAAGAAGAGCTGGATACACAGTTGTCTCCAATTTTGAGAACATAGAAGCTAAACCTTTGTCACCAGGTACCAACTGAACTTATAGCCCTGATTTGAGGTTTAGAGCTGGAAAAAGGAAAAGGGGTAGCCATTTACACTGACTCTGAGTATGCCTTTCTGGTGCTACATGCACATGCTGCTGTTTGGAAAGAAAGAGGTAACTTGACCACCTGAGTGTTTCTGATCAAATATGATGATTAAATCCTTAGACTCTTGGAGGCAGTCCATCTGCCCACTGAGGTTTCAGTCTCCCACTGTAAAGAACACCAAACTGGGAGCACAGAAGTGGCATGAGGGAACCAAGCAGCCAATCAGGAAGCTAAGAGCAGCATTACAGAACAAGGACCTAATCGGGGTTGCCACCTTAGTTCCACAGACTAATTTGCCAGAAACTCCTTCATATACTGAAGGTGAGACTCTTAAAGCTAAGAGCGAGACCTTTCAAGAAGGTCATATGGAGTGGTTCCAAAGGAGGGACTCCTTTTTCTGCCTGGGAACCTGCAGTGGAAGTTGGTTAACTCCTTACATGCCACCACTCATTTAGGGAAGAAGGCCCTCCAAAGGTTAATAGAAAAGTCCTTCAGGGGAACAGGCCTCCAAATGACTTTAAGGCAAGTGGTCTCCTCTTGTCCCACTTGCCAGTTAAACAACCCCCAAAGAGCTCAAAGACCCCAGCTGGCCCTACTGGTCCAATGATGTGAGACCTACCTAGGAGAGGACTAGCAGATGGACTTCCCCCAGATGCCAGTTTCTCAAGGGTATAAATACTTATTAGTCATGATAGATATGTTCACAGGATGGATTGAAGGCTTTCCCACCCAGACTGAGAAGGCTGAAGAGGTAGTAAAAAAAACTGTTCCATGAAATCTTTCCAAGATTTGGTCTGCCTAGGTCATTATGAAGTGACAATGGGACATCAATTACTTCTAAGGTCACCCAAGGGGTCTCTAAAGCACTGGGCATTGCTTATTATCTCCACTGTGCCTGGAGGCCTCAGTCTTCAGGAAAAGTAGTAAGAGCCAACCAATTCTTAAAAATCAGTGATAAAAAAGATAACCAAGGAGACCTCCCTGGAATGGAAGGAGGCTTTACCAATAGCTCTCCTCTTCACCCGTATTGCCCCTAAGGAATAAGTTGGTCTTAGTCCTTATGAGATGCTATATGGGAGACCTTTTATTTGTTTCAATGACCTCTCCCTAGATCCAGAGGCTCAGACCCTCTGGTTTTATACCATGGCCATTGGGCAATTCCAACATGATATATGCTTGTGGGGTGTGAACCAGGACCCAAAATATTCTAAAGAGCCACCACTATATGCTCTAGGGACTCAAGTCCTAATTAAAGTCTGGAAAGATGGGTCTCCAAAGGCTCAACTCCAGCCCACAAGGAAAGGCCCCTACCCAGTAATACTTTCTACTCCCACAGCAGTCAAGGAACCAGGACATGACTCCTGGATTCACTAATCAGGAGTCAAGCCATGGAAGAAAACAGAAGAGGACACTTAATACACCTGTGAGCTCTTGGGAGATCTCAGATACCTATTCAGAACTACAAATGAGTGCTATTCTAATGAACACCCCAAAATTAAGTTTCTGGGGATAAGATTTCTCAAGATAGCTCTAAAGAGTCAACACAGCTTAGCAGGGGTTGTCCTCCAAAATAGGATATAGATTTCCTGATCCCTGAACAAGGAGGGACTTGAGCCATCTTGAATGAGACATGTTGTTTCTGGGTAAATACCTCCAGCTATGTTAAAGATAGTTTCGCAGTCCTCAAGAAAATCATTTTAGATCCTACAGAACCTCAAAGAACGAGCTGGAGATTTCTTGGTGTGGCTACAATCTTTCTTTTGGGAATCCTTCTCCTGGTGATGGGGAATTTGGAATTGGTTAATGCCCCCTACTAATCCTGTTATCACTGTATTGATGCTGCTTAGATAGTTTCATGTATTATCAATTGTCTAACCCATTTTGTCTCTGCCCAGGTCAACAGGCTACAACATGCAGTGCCAGATTAACAAGGATATATAAAACTACAGCCAGCCACTGAAAATATCACTCATCCTTAGATGGACACTGCTATAAGGACTCTAAGGCTTGAGATTAGCGAGAGTGGAGGCCCAATGCCCCTCGCCATCCCAGTTCAGCAGGAAGTACCCAGAGAGATCTCAATGTCCCTATTCCCAAAGAACTCTGCCTTCCATCTCTTGAGGGGGAAATGTTAGGCAGTTAGAATTGGAAAATGGAGTCCAAAATTGCGGTGGCTGAAAAACAAAGAAGGAAAAAACCTGTGAAAATAAAACAAAGGAAGGTCTGAGGACCAGAGTGAGGACCTCAGGTAAAACAAGAAACCCTCTTGGCTTGCCCAATTTACACAGCGCAGGCTCAGGGGGAGGAGAAAAAGCATATACAAAGAGGAGCCAAAATTGAGCTGGGGGCTTCTCTTCTCTTCATATCTTTTGGGTGGGCTGACTCTCATGCCTCAAGGATGTATTTTCCTTTGCTTGTCAATAAAACTGAGCTATAACACTGGTCTGTCCATCATTTCAAATTTTTGCTGTGGCAAGACAGAACCAAGGAAATTACATGCTCTCCTGACAGGCTAAACCTGGTAAATCATCTCCAATTTTACTATAAGGTCACCTTTTCCTTATATTTTTATTTTTAATGTACACAGAGGAGCATTTCCTAGGAATTGTTTGTTGAATTATTGAACTCCTAGAAAGAAAGTGGGTATCATACCACCATTGTTCTATTGTTTGGGAGTGTGTCTCATGCTTCTGTTGCATGGTTTTGATGCTAAGCAAGCCCATTTGGCTTTATGGTTAAGCAAACCTGCTTTCTTGAGTGATCATTAACTTAAAGGGCTCTTTCATATTTTTTTCTTTATTGAAAATCTCCTACTGGGATTAAGTATTTAATCACATATTTTGGCCCTTGACTCTATCCTTATCAAATTTGCTTAGAACATTTTAAAGTCCTCTCATTTCAATTTATAATCCATGTTCCTCATCATGATCTTCTAACTTTGTAGACAGTTAAAATTATTTTAAGAAATTAGCACTTATTAGATGAACCTCAAGAAACTAAGGAAGTATAAAAAACACTGAACTTTTTTGTATAAATAGCCATAATATGATATGATATAAAATCTTTTTAACTGGGAACTATTTCTTGGGTTACTGACAGTCAAGATTCTTCTGTCCCAAAAACTGAGCACAGAAACTCCCTCTTGTCTGGGTCAGTAAAAGTTGTATACTTTTATATAATTGTATATTTATATACAATTTATATAAAGAATACATTGATTAGACAGTCAATAAAAATATTTTTAATAAAAACAATTTCCTGAAGTTTCTGGGATATTTTCTGTTTTAAAGGCGTCTCAGAGATCACATGTATGTTTCCTCCTAAATTAAAATTTAAAATATTCAGGATTATTCTGACCTTTTCTTGATTAAAGTGCTTATATATTCCTTAATCTAGAGCTTTCCTCACAATGCCGGTATGTCTCAAAGTACCAGAAATGAATTATAAATCCTAGATGGAAAAACAAGAATGAAATGGTGCAAACACCTATCCTATTATAAGATGCATAACACATGCTATGAAAATGCATGCAGACTTTTTAATGTCCTTTTCAATTACACTGCACATAATTTAATGTATTCATGAAATGTCATTCAATTATAAACAATGAAAAGCAAAGAAGTGCTCATTTTCAATATTCCATGATATACTTTATGCTGATACAGATTTATGTATTTTGGTTTAACCAAAAATTTACAATATGTAAAATACTGTAGAATTTCTAACAACATAAGGGAAGAAAATTTGTCATTTGTCACATAATATGATGGTGCCTGCTATATTATGCCAATGGTTATGGGAATTATTTAAATCTAATGTTAGTATTCCATTGAGACTGACTTTTGTAATATTAAAATAATAATGAAAAAATTTTAATTTAGTTTAATGAAATTTTGTAATGAAGCAATTCCTAGATACTTCTTAGAAGAAAAAAACACTCCAGAGTAATGAACATATTATGTTGCAAATGCAAATACTGGAAAAATAGTCATCTATCTAGGAAGACAGCAGAGGCACTGGTTTCTAATTTTTCATTCAATAATTGATTATTCTTACACCCCACACTATTGAGCTCAAGTTCTTCAGGAACTCCGCTGAATTTAGAAGCCCCAATGGTGAGATCTCCTAATACTCTGCAGAGCTCCCTCTCAGTCCTTGTACTTAATTGCCTTTCTTTCTAGAATCTTAAATCCTAGATGGTAAAGAAATGTCTACATTAACTGATTATTGAAGATCCCCTGGAGAAGAAAATGACTACCCATTCCAATATTTTTGCCTGGGAAATCCCATGGACAGAGGAGCCTGGTGGACTAGAGTCCATGGGACAAAGAGTTAGACACAACTGAGTATCTAGCACACTTCTCACTTTTTTTCACTTCAGTAACCTATAAGGGAAAATAATATGAATATATATCAATATATATAACTGAATCACTTTGCTGTAAACCTGAAACTAACACAACATCGTAAATCATTTTTACTTTGTTGACTGAAAAAGAAAAATTCACAATGTGAGAGTTGTGAGGTAAGTTTTATACGGGGCAAAATGGGGACTATTGCCTGGGAGACAGCATTTCAGTCAGCTCTGAGAAACTGCTCCAAAGAGGTAGCAGGAGAGGTCAGTGTATGTGGGACTTTGGGGACAGGGGAGTGCATGCAAACAAGCACATATTTCTTGCAGGTCTCTGCTAGACTTGTGAAGGTTACTGCTAGTCAGGAGTCACCATGAAGGATTTTTAGTGCTTTTCTAGATGCAAGGAGATGCAAGAAGTGAGCTCATAAAATGGCCTGAAAATATCTAACTACCTGAAGGCCTGTTCTGCCAGTTTCTCCCAGAGCACATGTTTACTCATTCCTGATCTACACTCTGAACTCCTTTCAGGGGGTGTTGAAGGGCAGCAGCTGCAGCGGCTCATAATTTGATCCTTGTAGAGGTACATGGCAAGTGTCAATTTGAAGGAGACAATTTCAACTTTAAAAAACTTCAACTAAAAAAAAGACCTAATTTAAAGTCAAAACCAAACAAACAAATAAGAAAAACAGAGGAATCTCTCTTCAAATAGCATATATATAAATTTGTATGGAGATAGTTTACTGCAGTGAAAAAGAGTATCAGAATGTGTGCCCTGTGATCATATTTGCATATTTCAATACAATTTTTCAATGTGATCCTCATCAAGTTACTTAACTTTTCATGATTGAATTTCCTCATTTGTAAATTAGGCCTGATAATAGTACTGACCTCATTGTGGTTTTGCAAAGATTAAATCAAATGCTAATCATGTAAATACTTGTACTTCCCAACAAATATTAAGTGCTTAGAAAATGTTTCGGTAGTCCATTATTCATATTATTTATGACCCTTGGTTTTGTTCTATGCTTTCTATTTGTGTCTTATGACTATAAGAGTTCACAGTTTACACATTGTGTCAATGACTCACCAATTAAGATCTCACTCTTGATCTCTACATCACTTACCCAAATTCCTATTTGGCATACTCTTTAATATAGATCTGCCTGCAATGTGGGAGACCCAGTTTCGATCCCTGGGTCAGGAAGACCCCCTGGAGAAGGAAATGGCAACCCACTCCAGTATTCTTGCCTGGAGAATCCCATGGACAGAGGAGCCTGGTAGGCTACAGTCCACGGTGTCACAAAGATTCAGCCATGACTGAGAGACTTCACTTTCACTTTAATATAGATTGGGCTTCCCTGGTGACTCTGTCATTAAAGAATCTACCTGCAAATCAGAAGATCTATGTTCAATCCTTTGGTCAGGAAGATCCCCCAGAGAACAGAATGGCTACTAACTCCAGTATTTTTGCCTGGAAAATCCCATGGACTAAGGAGCCTGGTGAGCTACAGTCCATGGGGTCACAAAGAGTCAGACACAACTGAGTGACTAACACTTTCACTTCGCTTAATATAGATTACTCAAGGCTGAAGATTGTTCCCCTCTATTTTCCAATTAAACCCACACCTAACTCTAGCTTCTTCAGCCTGAAAGGACTTGATTATCTTCATAGAAATTCAAATAAATACAAAGGTTTTTCTTACCCTCATCTACCATATTCAATTAATTTAAAGACCTTGGAGGTTCTTCAAAACATAACTCATATCCATTTTTATAGAGACTACATCTCATTTTGAAGTATCTATAAAGCTTTAAAGCATTTCATCAAGTATTGCACCAAATTTTGTATAAGTTAACTCTAAAAAGCATAAATTATTCAAGTCATTCTCTTTTCCCAAGACAAAACAACTAGATCAAATGATAAAAATCACAAGAATGTATTTAACTATTTTAGTATTTCCAAGATTTATCCATAGCAAAAGTTTCCTGATAAAAATCCATCAATGACGTACCAAATTACTAAGAAAGATCAAGTGAAAATTTGAATAGGAGATTTGAAGATATTTTAAATATTTTTTCCTCTCATTTCCAATTTTAACCATTTTCTGAAAAATGAATAAAAGTATACTTTTGACTTTAATCTGTCACAATAAAACATATTTAAGCCAACTTTTAAAAATTAACAATCTACATTATATCCTCTATAAGCTAATATAAAAGTGTGTGAGATTATTGATATGATAGTAAGAATAACTAGAACATAATATAGTTAACTATGGCAAGGACAGTCCAAGGTTATCTATGGTAGTGGTGGTGGTTTAGTTGCTAAGTCGTGTACAACTCTTGCATCCCCATGAACTGTAGCCCATCAGGCTCCTCTGTCCATGGGATTTCCCAGCCAAGCATACTGGAGACAGTACCCTTCCCTTCTCCAAGGGATCTTCTGACCCAGAAATTGAAGCTGGGTCTCCTGCATCTCAAGAAGGTTCTTTACTATCAGAGCCACCAGGGAACCCCGAGGTTATCTATGTTCATGAGAAACAGACACAACTGATAAGCTGCTAAAATTGATAGCTTCTCCTTCAGTATAAACAATATGATTTCAAGGAATTATTTACCCATCTCTTCTCAATTCCTACTGAAATAACCACACACATACAAATAAGATTGAACGTGTACCTGAACTAAAAATTAGAACTACACACACAAAGAAAATTATAATTTCAACAATAACATCAAAACCAAAATGACTAATGATCCAAATCTAGGTGATAAACAGAACCATTTGGAGAGTTTCACAAAAATACAGTAGAACTAGAGTACATTTTAAGTTTCATTTTATTTTTGTACTTCTTATATACTATAATATGGGCTTCCCAGATGGAGGTATTAGTGGTAAAACCCACCTGACAATGAAGAAGATGTAAGAGACATGGATTTGACCTGGATCAGGAAGATCCCCTGGAGGAGGACATGGCAACCCATTCCAGTATTCTTGCCTAGAGAGAGAATATCATGGACAGAGGAGCCTGGCGGGCTACAGTCCATAGAGTCACAGAGTCAGCCACTACTGAAGCAACTTAACACGCATGCATATACTCCAATGATCAGATAACCTAGAAAGTGGTTACTGTAAGAGGAATCTGATTGAGGGAAAAGCCAATCTTATAGCAATTAGCAGTCTAAAAAATAAGTGTCTGGTTAATAAAGTGAAAGTAAACCCAGAAGAAATCCTCTAGTCTTCATAATATTGAGTGATTTGAGATGTTAGAATGAGATAGGTCCATGGGACAACAGTTGGTGGGAAGGTGGAACTTATTCTATGGTTTCTTTAATCAATCTAACCTAGTACTAACGTCAGCATAGCAGATATCTCTTATGGTACAAGCTTTTACCTCCTCCTTAAATTTGGCATGGTTAGCAAATATTGCTTGTTCCAGCTGATTCATAAAGAGATAGTTGCATTTGATATTGGCAGCACATGGGTAGAAGAACACTACTAAAATTACCACAACAAATACAAAAATTAAATGCTGACAAAGGGAAGAATGTCTCTTCCTTCCCTATTCCTTCTCTGCATAGGCACTCCAACCTGTTTTCAAAATTCTAAGTTTATATAAAGTGATTAGGTAGTTTAAAAGACAACCACCAATTTACAAAATTAAATTAAGATCCTCCAGATTAGCAGTTCCTGAAAGAAAGGAAAGTTAGCACCTAGAATTCTTTTCCCTTCTAAAAGGTGTGTATGAGCTTCATGAAGAGCACAAAATCCAGGAAGCTAACAGCAGTAGGTTAGTTTGAAATTGAACCCATAATTGTCACATCTGAAATGTGTCAGAGGCATTAAACAACAGGTTGAATAATACAAAAAGCTAAATCAGAGAATATTACAGGAGGCATGAGTTCTTAGAGAACTCTGCATGAATATAAATGTTATACAAGAAAAAAAATGAGAGGCAACTGTAAGAGGACTCTTCACCACCAATTCACCAAATACAAAGAAAAATTCCCAAGTAAGAAGTGTAAAACACATCCATAATGAAACAAAACATCTCTAGTCCTTCTACCTTGGAGTTAGGTGCACAGGAAATGATGGACACGGGAGAGTCACTAGCAGAAGGACATCTTTCCCAGTGAAATTTCAAAATATTGGGAGGGCAGAACTGGAAGCTTCAGTATATGTTAGAAATAACTCCATACTCATTTAGCAAAAGCACGTAGAGCAGAATTCCCTGTAATATACAGAAGGTCCTTGTTGGAACTCTGATCAATATTATGTAAAAATCTCAAGGGAAAAGAATTTGAAAAAGGTTATATATATATATTTGTATATATATATATACACACACACATAAAACAATCTTAAAATTTGTAACCAAGAGTTATGGGAAAATTATAACTAGACTTATTATGGTGATCATTTCATTATATATATATATACTCATGATGTTCTACACCTAAAACTAAAATAATGCTATATGTCAGTTTTTATCTCAATTTAAAAAATCAAATGTTAAAGAAAAAATGAGCAAGTTATCTGAACAAACTAACATTCTGAACAAACTAACATTGTGATCTTTTCCTTAAAATATTACATCATCATTACTTTCATACCAGATAATTATTTACTGCTCACCCCACACCTGGTAGGGGCTTCCCTGATGGCTCAGCAGGTAAAGAATCCACCTGCAATTCATGAGACACAGGAGAAGTGGGTTCGATTCCTGTGTCAGGAAGATTCACCAGAGAAGGAAATGGCAACCCACTCCAGTATTCTTGCCAAGAAAATCCCATGGACATAGAAGCCTGGAGGGCCACTGTCCAAAGGGTCACAAAGAGTTGGACACAACTGAGCATGCATACATACACACACCTGGAAATGTATTAACCTCTTGGTCTATAACAGTGAACAAGATACAATCCTTACTTTGGTGTCAGAGGGACTGTGAATCTTGTGAAGGGTACAAGCAAACAGGTAAGTAAGTTGCTATGCCAATTAACAGCTGTGTAACATTGAACAAGTTGCTTAACATCTTTATGTTATTTCCTCATTTACAAAATGAGCTAATTTAACTTCTATCTTGTGATTGGTTGGCTATCGCCAACTTGGCATCATTACCACATCTTTCTAAAGTCTCTTCTGCATTTCCAAAATTCCTTTCCCCATATGTTTCCTTGTTAGAGTTTGCCAACGATAGATACTTGTGTGAATTTTGGAAGACAGAAGAGCCAGAAAAGCCATTATTCTCTGGAGGCTGTCACAACCAGACAAATGGGCAGATGGGAGATTTCACTGCATCATTTCAAAGATCATTGGGGAACTACCTGCTTGGCTATTGCATCCTAGGACAATGAGTGAGAATTTCACAGACTCAGCACTACAGCCCTTTCCAAGATAGTTCTTGGGAGCTTCCACCTAAGATCTCTGGTAGCTTTACTGAAATTTGTTCCTGGACTTCTTATCTTTCAGAATCGGCTTTCTAGATCTTTTTTTCTTTTTCCTTTGAGTCCTTCTATCTTCTCTGTAAGCTTTTAATTCCTATATTAACTCTTTTGTACCTGGAAAAGCTAACGTTGGCTGTTGGGTCTTAGATTGTTATAATTTTGGTAAAAAGAATGAAGCTGACTTCTCACTTAGGGCACGCATGTGTCTTTTATCAAATATCTGAGGGAGTCAAAACTTTCTACTTAAGTCCAATCACATGATTGTAAACCATCATGTCAAGAGCTGCACACCAGAGGTCAGAGACTACAAAGACAGATTCTAGTAAAGGGACCAGATCTTCAACAGTAATATGATTATAAACAGCATGGGATAGTTTATGATAACCCATTCATGTTCTCCAAGGTCTTTTAGATTCTGCACTGTCCAAACAGGCTAGCTTAACAGGGGTATGACAGAAGTCTCCAGCTGTCCATCTTTCAAGACTTTTATTGTGGCACTAAGCTTGTCAATTCCTTCAGAAATGTGATGCTGGTTTAATATTTTGGTTTAAATCTTTAAGAAGAGAAGAGAGAGAAAAGTTTAGAGAGTTCACTTGATTTTATGATCAATAGGCCCATTCTGAAACAGACTTGAGTCAAAATTGGATCATCATGCTTAAAACAGGTAATTTTATATGATAAGAAAATAAAACCTTTTAAAAATATGAATCACAGTGCATTTTATATCTCTTTAAAATAGCTTTAGCTCATAGCCAATGTACAGTAATCCCTTAACATTCTGATATATGGTTAAGATAAACACCTGTGGAAATGTAGAGAAAGGTTTTATACACACACACACACACACACACACACACACACACACACACATATTAACATTTTGAAATAATTTGATTAAAATACAAAAGCATATATAGTGATAGCTTTTTGCTATAACATATACTCAATATATTTTAAACTTGGCAAACAAAAAAATAAAATGAAATATTCACGTAAAAATGTACATATGTTTATGAAATAGATGAAAATTTAAGAGATTCATTTTATAAATTAAGGAAATCTAATGTAATCTGCCTATCCAGAAGCCCAATAGATATTATAATTACCTTAGAAACCAATATATCTAATCAAAATTTCAATGTAAAATTTTGAAAATTAAGCATAAATCTATTATTTAGCTGGTTTTCTGAATGGGATGATAAATCCAGATAGGCTGATCAAGGAAAACTTTACAAAAAGTGAGAAGATACAAATAATCAATATCAGGAGGAGGTGAAGATCACATAATTATGGTTTAAATGGGGTTTATCATTGAAATTCAAAGTTGGGCTAATGTTTGAAAACTAGTCTCTAATAAGTTAAGAGACTAAAGGAAAAAGTAATATAATTTCTTCAATACTTATTAAGCCACCATTGATGAAAAATTACCAGCCAATCAGAAAAAAAGGAAAGAATTTCTTCAGTTTGGTAGAAGAGCATCTATAAAACTATACTAATATAACACTTCATGATGAAATGCTTTCTCACTCAAGACAAAAGCAAGCATACCTGCTTTCTTTTTCCACTTAGCATTTCAGAAAGAAAAATTAATAGAAATAGGAAGCCCATAATGATTGGGAAGGAAGAAGTAAGCATTCCTTTATTCATTGGTAATTTTTTTATAGTAAATCTAAAGGAGTCTACAAAAAGACTATTAGAAATAAAACCTTTTAGCAAAGTCATAAGGCCAATATAAAGTATCAGTTGTGTTTGTAAACTACAAAACATTGCTCAAATGATTATGAGTATCTTATATTAGTAAATGCATATTTTATTCTAAAAATCTCTATTTGAAATTCTCTTTTTTATTGAAGTCTCTCTGCTATTGGTATAAACAAATTTGTGCTAAAAAATATGAAATATATTTTGTATTCACATATTATTAGTATTTAGTTTATCATTGTTCAAATTTCAAGTGCCTCCAAATGATCTATAGATTCAACAGACTCTCGATATTTCTGAAAGCTTTTTTGTAAAAATAAGCAAGTCAAATGTGTAGATACAGGTGCACTCACAGGATATCTGACATCGCCGAGTGCACAAAGGTATCTAGAGTGCCAGACTGGCTGTATGAAGCCCAGAATCCACAGTGGCCTAATGTGAATGAGTTTGGAATGACATTAGATCCATCCTGGAAGGAGTATACAGTCTTAAAGAAGTGGGAATGGTGTAATGAATATATGATATTAAAGCTCCAGAATCCTACAATGGTGCTATAGATATAACATATGAAGGAAAGCTGAGAACATATATTTTAAAAATTATTACTGAGAAGGAGCATCCTTAATAGTTCTGCAGCGATTGTTCTCTATAGTTCAGATTATGCTCTAATGTTGTAAAGGATTTAGGTTTCTTGATATCAACAGAAATAATGGAATCTTATAATTGTATTTACTTCTTTATTTTTGACGTGGCTGAGTTTTTGTTGCTACATTCTACTTGCAGTGTGTGGGCTTCTCATTGCAGTGGCTCTTCTTGCTGTGGAACACAGGCTCTAGGTAAGTGGGCCTCAGGGAGCTGTGCCTCCTGGGCTAAGTAGCTGCAGCTCCTGGGCTCGGGAGCACAGGCTCAGGAGTCGTTTCATGGGCTTAGTTGCTGTACTGCACATGGGATCTTCCTGAATCAGGGATCAAGCCCACATCTCCTGCAGTGGCAGCTGGATTCTTTACCACTGAGCCTCCAGGGAAGCCCCAAGAATCTTATAGCTATAGATAGTAGGTTTTGATGCCCTAGAGCCAATGACAAAGTATAGGATAATTACTATATCCAACTACAGAATGAAAGGGTACATTGAGAGTGTTTTCAGGTCTGCAGAAATTTGTGTTAATGTTTGAATTCTTATTGGATCTGTAGTATTAGAGCAGTTTGTCATCACATGGTGCAAAATTTTTATGCAGAACAGGGAAAGAAAGCTAAATTGTATCATTAAGCAGGCATTCAAAATCTCTTATTCAGTCCCCCTACTTATTGAAAGTTGCTCAAAGGTACCTAAAATTGAAGGGAGGCAATAAATGTTTGGGGAAGGATGCTGGGATCATGTAATAGTTACACACCATTACTCATTCTCCAAGCTTTCCCTGGTGGAACCTGACGCCCTTTACTGAGGTTCTATGCATTGGAAAAAATGAATTCCTCTTCCCTTTCAAGAGTTGTAAGTTGCTGACTTTTTGAAATGACACATATGCTTGAAGACCAAAATCCTCACATTCTACCAGTCAGATCGGGGCTTAAAAAAACATCTGGTGATACTACAGTCTTGGGACAAATCCATCTCACTGAAAATTTAGAAAAACTGTGGTTATTTCTCTATGTTTAGAATCCATGATGGAATTAGACACTCTTAGTAACTGATCAGATACTTGTATTACTAAATTTACCCAATAAACTCAGATATAGTTAAGGAGAGCTTGCAATGCAGGAGACCTGGGTTTGATCCCTGGGTTGGGAAGATCCCCTGGGGAAGGGAAAGGCTACCCACTCCAGTATTGTGGCCTGGAAAATTCCATGGACTGTATAGTCCATGGGGTCACAATGAATAGGCTGTGACTGAGAAACTTTCACTTTCACTTCCTGAATAACATCCCCCAAGAACCAAATTAATCAATCAACTAAAAACAATACTGTAGCCCTGGGTGAAATTCAGTGATTAGATTCATCAGAAAATAATTGAAAGATGCAATAACAATGATTAGAATAAGACTGTTATAGAAGTGAATCAAAGATGGCCTCTGTGTATTGGCCTTTAAATTATTTATTTCTCCACATAGACTGAAATTTGTTATCTTAAAGTCTTGCCAGGGCCAAACTCAAATTTTGACACATCCAATTATTTTTTCTTCATTTTTAAAATATATTTCATCTCATTTTTTAATTAATTCATTTTTAATTGAAGAATAATTGCCTTACAATATTGTGTAGACTTCTGTCATACACCAATGTGAAGCAACCACAGGACACATAGGTCCCCTCCCATCTGACCCTCCCCTCCACCCCATCTCACCTCTCTAGGTAGCTTACAAAGCAGATCTTAGAGCCTGCTTGCTTTGTGTATCCTAGAAAACTGTTCCTCACATCTGCTAACCATAGATTAGATAAACCCTATGGCTATGAAAACCAATCACTGCCCTTTGGAGCTCTCTGAGTCAGACATTAGTCACTGTGCCTCCACGAGTCATCACCTCGATAAGGTAAGTCCCATCTCTGAACCCTCTCTTTATTCCTTCCCTTCTGCATAGTAAGCCCTAAACTGTAGTGCCTGGATTATCTCATACTATGAGAGATTTTCCTTGCACATATATATGCTATATATGCTCCTTACACATTCATGGATTATCTTTCCATTCTCCGGCACACATACAAATTAAGAAGGTATTTAGATTGCTTTATCCCAAAGCAGTGCCCAAATAAACTGGGCATACTGTTACATTGAGATCATCTCTTTTTCCTTCATCATCCCTAAGTTCCTACGATAAAACCAAATGTATGGTTTCTATTTTGCTAGCACAAAACTCAGCTGTTCCTTGAGTTTACTTCATTTCAGTCACTTACTTGTGTCTGACTCTTTGTGACCCCACAGACTACAGGAGACTAAGCCTCCTGTTCCATCACCAACTCCTGGAGTTTACCCAAACTCATATCCATTGAGTCGGCGATGCCATCCAACCATCTCATCCTCTGTTGTTCCCTTCTCCTCTCCCCTTCAATCATTCCCATCATCAGGGTCTTTACAAATGAGTCTGTTCTTCACATCAGGTGGCCAAAGTATTGGAGTTTCGCCTTCAGCATCAGTCCTTCCAATGAATATTCAGGACGGAATTCCTTTAGGATGGACTGGTTGGATCATCTTGCAGTCCAAAGGACTCTCGCATCTTCCCCAACACCACAGTTCAAAAGCATCAATTCTTCATTGCTCAGCTTTCTTTATAGTCCAACTCTCACATCCATACATAATTAATAGAAAGCCATCGTTTTGAATAGATGGACCTTTGTTGGCAAGGTAATGTCTCTGCTTTTTAATATGCTGTGTAGGTTGATCATAACTTTTCTTCCAAGGAGCAAGTGTCTTTTATTTTCATGGCTGCAGTCACCATCTGCAGTGATTTTGGAGCCCCCCAAAAATAAAATTTGTCACTGTTTCCCCATCTGTTTGCCATGAAGTGATGGGACCAAATGCCATGATCTTAGTTTTCTGAATATTGAGTTTTAAGCCAACTTTTCCACTCTCCTCTTTCAATTTCATCAAGAGGCTCTTTAGTTCTTCTTTGCTTTCTGCCATAAGGGTGGTGTTATCTGTATAACTGAGGTTATTGATATTTCTCTTGGGGATCTTGATTCCAACTTGTGCTTCCTCCAGCCCAGTGTTTCTCATTTAATCTGCATATATGTAAAAAAGCAGGGTGACAATATACAGCCTTGACCTTCTTCTTTCCCCATTTGGAACCAGTCTGTTGTTCCATGTCCAGTTCTAACTGTTGCTTCCTGACCTGCATACAGGTTTCTCAAAAGGCAGGTCAAGTGGTCTGGTATTTCCATCTTTCAGAATTTTCCACAGTTTGTTGTGATTCACACAGTCAAAGGCTTTGGAGTAGTTGATAGTGCAGAAGTAGATGTTTTTCTGGAACTCTCTTGCTTTTTTGATGATCCAA
Source organism: Cervus elaphus (assembly GCF_910594005.1). Lineage (NCBI taxonomy): Eukaryota > Metazoa > Chordata > Mammalia > Artiodactyla > Cervidae > Cervus > Cervus elaphus. The sequence continues at coordinate 18,452,615 of NC_057828.1, read as the reverse complement.
CAGTTGTTGGCAATTTGATCTCTGGTTCCTCTGCCTTTTCTAAATCCAGCTTGAACATCTGGAAGTTCATGGTTTACATACTGTTGAAGCCTGGCTTGGAGAATTTTGAACATCACTTTACTAGCATGTGAGATGAGTGCAATTGTGTGGTAGTTTGAGCATTCTTTGGCATTGCCTTTCTTAGGGATTGGAATGAAAACTGACCTTTTCCAGTCCTGTGGCCACTGCTGAGTTTTCCAAATTTGCTGGCATATTGAGTGCAGCACTTTCACAGCATCATCTTTTAGGACTTGAAATAGCTCAACTGGAATTCCATCATCTCCACTAACTTTGTTCCTAGTGATGCTTCCTAAGACCCACTTGACTTCGCATTCCTAGATGTCTGGCTCTAGGTGAGTGATCACACCATTGTGATTATCTGGGTCATGAAGTTCTTTTTTTGTATAATTCTCCTGTGTATTCTTGCCACCTCTTCTTAATATCTTCTGCTTCTGTTACTTCCATACCATTTCTGTCCTTTATTGTGCCCATCTTTGCATGTAATTTTTCCTTGGTATTTCCAATGTTCTTGACAAGATCTCTAGTCTTTCCCATTCTATTGTTTTCCTCTATTTCTTTGCATTGATCACTGAGGAAGGCTTTCTTATCTCTCCTTGCTATGCTTTGGAACTGTGTATTCAAATGAGTATATCTTTCCTTTACTCCTTTACCTTTTGCTTCTCTTCTTTTCTCAGCTATTTGTAAGGCCTTGTCAAACAATCATTTTGCCTTTTTTTTTGTTTCTTTTTTTTTTTGGAGATGGTCTTGATCCTTGCCTCATGTACAATGTCATGAACCTCCATCCATAGTTTCAGGCACTCTCTTTATTTGATCTAATCCCTTGAATCTATTTCTCACTTCCACTGTATAACTGTAAGGGATTTGATTTAGGTCATACCTGAACGGTCTGGAGTTTTTCCTTACTTTCTTCAATTTAAGTCTGACTTTGGCAATAAGAAGTTCAGGATTTGAGCCATAGTCAGCTCCCAGACTTGCTTTTCCTGACTGTATAGAGCTTCTGCATCTTTGGCTGCAAAGAATATCATCAATCTTATTTTGGTATTGACCATCTGGTAATGTCCATGCATAGAGTCTTATGTTGTTGGAAAAGAATGTTTGCTATGACTAGTGCGTTCTTTTGGCAAAACTCTGTTAGCATTTGACCTGCCACGTTTTGTATTCTAAGGTCAAATTTGCCTGTAACTCCAGGTATCTCTTGACTTCCTACTTTTGCATTCCAGCCCCCTATAATGAAAATGGCATCTTTTTTGGTCATTAGTTCTAGAAGGTCTTGTAGGTCTTCATTGAACCATTCAATTTCAGCTTCTTCAGCATTGCTCACTGGGACACAGATGTGGATTACTGTAATACTGAATGGTTTGCCTTTGAAAGGAACAGAGATCATTCTGTCATTTTTGAGATTGCATCCAAGTATTGTGTTTCAGACTCTTTTGTTGACTATGATGTCTACTCCATTTCTTTTAAGGTATTCTTGCCCACAGTAGTAGGTATACTGGTCATGTGAATTAAATTCACCCATTACAGACCACTTTATTTCGCTGATACTTAAGATGTCTATGTTCAGTCTTGCCATCTCCTGTTTGACCACTTCCAATTTGCCTTGATTCATGAACCTAACATTCCAGGTTCCTATGCAATACTGTTCTTTACAGCATTGGACTTTACTTCCATCACCAGTCACATCCACAGCTGGGTGTTGTTTTGCTTTGGATCCATCTCTTCATTCTTTCTGGAGTTAGTTCTCCACTGATCTCCAGTAGCATATTGGGCACCTACCGACCTGGGGAGTTCATCTTTCATGGTCCTATCTTTTTGCCTATTCATACTGTTCATTTGGCTCTCAAAGCAAGAATACTGAAGTGGTTTGACATTGCCTTCTCCAGTGGACCATGTTTTGTCAAAACTCTCCACCATGACCCATCTTTCTTGGGTGGCCCTACATGGCATGGGCTCATAGTTTCATTGAATTAGACAAGGTTGCAGTCCATGTGATCAGATTGGTTAGTTTTTCAGATTGTGGTTTTCAGTCTGTCTGCCCTCTGATGGAGAAGGATAAGAGGCTTAAGGAAGCTTCCTGATGGGAGAGACTGACTGAGAAAGGCTGATGATTATATCTACATTAACCAATTGATAATGCCAATCACAATTGTCATTCTGTATGTAATAGCTTTACTGGAGCAAAAACTTAGTCTCTGTAACTGACATCAGAAATTTATCAAGCATATAATTTTAATAAAATTTTATCACAAAGTAAATTAGTAGCAGTTTGCCTTCATGTGAAGGGATGGTCACTTTCCTTGCCTTTCATCTTGGTCTATCAATTGCCTTGCCTTTGCTATAGTCACCAGTGACATTGATTATCTTGATATCAGAACATCAACATGAGCCTATTGAGCAAGACATGAAAAGCAGCCTAGATATCTTCTTAATTTATATGCATTGTGTAGAAGGAGAAATAAAACCCATGCATGTATAAAAGCCCCATACAGTAGGGAGCTGTCTAAGTTTCCATGGCCTGAAGGCATAAAGTGATATTCCCTTTAAGAAAAATTGAAAAAAATGCTATGTTTTATGCTACCACAAATCAGAGGAAAAAAATGATGAAATGCTTTGTATACATATATAATAATATATAGTTATTTATATAAATAAATACATAGTTATTTATTTTATTGTTGTCTGGGTTGCATCTTCATTGCTTTGCACTGGCTTTCTCTAGTTGTGGAAGGCAAGGGCTACTCTTCATTGCAATGCATAGAGCTCTCCTTGTAGTGGCTGCCCTTGTTGCAGAGCACAGACACTAGGGATCTAGGTTTCAGTAGTTGCAGCTTGCAGACCCTAGAGCATGGGCTCAGTAGTTATGGCACACAGACTTAGTTACTCCATGGCATGTGGGATCTTCCTGGATCTAGGATCGAATCCACGGCCACTGCCCTGATACATGGATTCCCATCCACTGCACCACCAAGGAAGTCTAAAGTGCTTTTGATTTAGGAGGCAAAGCAGAATATATTTGAGTATGCTTCTCCAACTTATCTTCTAGGTAAACACAAGAGACTTTTTAGTGACAAAGCCAGACTACCATACTTTTCACTTAACCAACCAATGACATTGAAAACGTCTATGGTTCTATGTTAAGCCTTGGACAATATGAAACTCATAGCTTAGACCCTTAAAGATTTTATGTAATACAACTGTTTTCCATTTGAAAAACAGCTTCTAGTTTGCAGCTGTGTTTCAATAGAAACCATATACATGTCCAAGGGACACCAATCATAAAACAAAATTTCCCCTGATGAGATAAATTTTATCCAATCTACAGGATCATGAAATTGGTCATGCACAGCAGTAATCTCTTGCAAAACTGAAATTGTGTATGCACCACCAGATCTAGGAGGGAAAAACTTTACACCTCCTGGCCCAGACTTCCATGATCTACCCCTGCTGTTTTGTTAACATTCCCTCCAACCCACATACCTAGGGAAATTCACTATGACCAGGTAATTGGGAAGAAAAGAAAGAAAAGATAAACCTAGTTTATAGATGAATCTTCACTGTGTGCTGGTGCTAGTGGGAATTGCCTGACTGGTACAATATATGCACACTGAGAAGTAAGGAGTGTCCCTAAAAGATAATAGAGAAAGAAGTGCCTTTCAGGGGCAGAATTTCCAGCAAAACTTAGTTACTCACCACACTTGGGGTTGATAAATGGCTTTAAGTAGGTGCTAGAACTTTAAGTAGGAGTCTACATTAATTCATTAGCAATGTCTGAGAGTTTTTCAGATGAATAGGAACTTGGAAGAAGGCGGGCAGGCTGTCTTTGTGAGAAGTACATGATTGAACCCTTCAGGACGAGTATTCAATGTGAAGATATGCTAATCTGTACTGCTGGTTTCCAAGTCTACATCACTACCTGTCACATCTATGGGCCTCACTGATTGCAAAGGAGAAGCCAGAAACTGCATCTCGAAAGACCCTTTTCCCTTTGAAGAGTCTATATTAGGAATGCATGTCAGGCTTGTGGCGTGAAAGTGAGGAGAGAGCATTATTAAGATTTCACAGTGATCAGGCATATGACCACAAGCTAGATAATAGATTCTCCGGTAACAGTTTCCAGAGACTTGAGAATTGCAGTTTTCCAATAAAATTTTGCAAGCTAACCTCTTCAGCTCATTATGCTGATGTCATCAGTTACTCTTCTAAACTACCAAGTTCCAAGACGTTCTTATATTCATGCTCATCTGCTCAGTCATGTCCAGCGCTTTGCGATCTCATGGACTGTAGCCCACCAGGCTCCTATGTCCATGGAATTTTTCTTCAGGCAAAAATACTGGAGTGGGTTGTCATTTCCTCCTCTGGGGAATCTTCCTGACCCAGAGATCGAACCCACATCTCCTGCATTGGCAAGCAGATTCTTTTACCACCAAACCACCTGGGAAGCCTGAATATTACCTGGTCTCAAAAGAGTTACCATACATACCATATATTTTTTTTTTCACAAGATGGCAAACATGTTCCAAAATTAGAAAGTGAGAAATCCCCAATTTTTTAGCATTCAACTAGCTTAACAGAATCAGAGATCTGCCCAAATTTACGGAAAGGAAAAATAGACTCCATTTGTGAGATCCTTCTCCCCAAGTCAAGGGAACATTCATAAGTAGATGAGAAAAACTCCTGGCGGCCATTTTTTCTATCAATTAGTCACAAGGCTCAAACTTTAATTTATCTCAGGGCCCCACCTGCCAACATAAGCTTTGAAAGTAGAAATACTCACTTGAGGAAAAAGTGAGCCGTCTGGTGGCAGGTTGACTACGTTGGACCCGTTCCACTAAGGAATGAGGCAGCAAATTTTCCTTCCTGGGAAGATAACTTGCTTTGTATTTATGTATGGACTTACCTTCTTACCCACATGCTTTTGTTTAAACCACATTGTTGAGCTTACAGAATGACTTATTTGTATGACCAAGACACTGTATTTTACAGAAAAGAAGGGGAAGCCATGGGCTCAAGTCTATGGAATTCATTGACCTCACTGTGTGCCCCATTACCTTTAAAGAAGCTGAAACCCTGATTGTATTGCAACTTCAATGGCTTCTTGTCAACAGCTGCCTGCTATTGTATTCCAATGCAGTTGGTGGATCTTTCCTAAGCCTCTTGCAAATTGCAGGGTTTTTGTTAGTCTTTGACAATTATCCATTATCATGCTGTAGGTTTTTAGTCAGACTAGATCCAAAATGATACACTGTCCCAGTTAAATGAAAATGGATGGCTGTAAAGTAGACAAAGCTCTCAGTAAGCAGGAGGAAAATGTGACTGCTCACTCCTTCCCCAGTCATATAGGTGCCTGCTCAATGGACATAGACACAGTGGCCATGAAAACAAAGATGGAAGCCATGCATGGGCTCAATTTTATAATGTTTTTGTACCAAGACTGATATGGCTACTGTCACTGCCGAGTGCCCAATCTGCAAATGACAGAGGCCAACAGTGAAATCTACTTGGCACATTTTGCAGAGTTCCAGCCAAGCATCTCCCAACAGATTGATTGTTTGGGACTCCTCTCATCACAGAGAGAGCAATAGTTTGGAATACATGTCCACAGAGATACAATATTTCCTTTCTGCCCATGGTGTTTCTGCAAGCACACCATTCATAAACTTACAGAAAACCATATCCATTGCCAGAGTATCTCATACAGCATCTCCAAAGAACATGCTTTATAGTGAAGAAATTAGAGCAGTCGGCTCATAGCCACAAATTCATTGGTGCAACGTGTTTCATTAACCAGAAGCAGTTGTTTGAGAAAATTGTGAGACAGGCTGCTATAGTCCTAGTTAGGACTTCCCTAGTGGCTCAGACAGTAAAGAATCTGCCTGCAATGCGGGAGACCTGGGTTTGATCCCTGGGTTGGGAAGATCCCCTGGAGGAGAGCATGGCAAACCACTCCAGTTTACTTGCCTGGAGAATTCCCATGGACAGAGGATCCTGGTTGGCTACAGTCTATGGGGTTGCAAAGAGTCAGACATGACTGAGCGACTAAGCACAGCACAGCACAGTCTTAGTTATGGGACCATCTTGGAGAAATAAAATCTTGAGTCCTGATCATGTCATATATGTCTTCAGGTAGTACTTGGTATGTGATGGTCTTTCTCCCATAATTAGAATGTATGGACCTCACAATTCAGGAGATAGGATATGACTCTTTCACGCTAAAGCCAAAGAATCTGCTGCCATAGTCCCCCTTCCTGCCCATTCCTGTAATACTGGGTTCAGTGAGTTCTATTCCCAAGGGAGAAAGGTTGCCACCGGGAAACAAGTCCATTAAATTGGGTGCCAAGACTGCCACTGGCCATTTTTGTCCCCTTATGCTGCTAAATCAGCAGGAAATAAAGGGGGTTACAGTAAAAGCTAGGATGATTGATCAATCACTTTCAGAGAGTTCATCGATTCAATCTAGTAGCTAGCCAAATTGCCCTTCAGCTGTGTTTATTCTACTATTCAGCTCACTTATTGAGTTTTCTTTTCCAACAGACAGACTGCCATCTTGGGCCAATGTTGGCCATAAATTTTTTTTACTGCTTTGGACAGATGTTGGTAAGTTTATTCTTGCTTAATAGATAGCAGTTCAGACAAATTGAGAAGCACAAATCTTCCATTTGTAGTTGGAATGGCATGCACAATAACACAGAATTCTAGTTTAAAAAATCAAACTATAGTTTATGGCCTAGTACATCTAGGTAAAATAGAAGATGCAGTTTTAGAATATGAGCAGAATCAGCTTCCCCCTAAAGAAGAAAATATTTCTCGTGGTCTTCTTGTATTTAGAAGCACTTTGGAAAGATAATTTCAAGCATTTGTTTAATTGCAGAGATTTTCTTCATGGAAACACTGGCTAAACTATTTGAGAAGAGAATTTCTTTATGGCTAAGACTCACCGTTTCCAATGCAGGGGTTCTGGGTTTGATCCCTGATTTGTAAACTAGGATCCCACATGCCTTGCAGTGCAGTCCAAAGAAAGAGGCTTTTTTATTATTTGAAGAGAGATAAATATTTTTCTTTTCCAACTACAAAAGAGTGACAAAAATAAATCTAGAACCTCAAGAGTTTCCACTGTCAACTTGAACTTGAATGTTAGCAATATTACTTCTTTTTAAAAATATTCATTTATTTATTATCTTTGTGCTGGATCATGTTGCTATGTGTGGGTTTCCTCTGGTTGCAGCATGTGGGAATTACTTCTAAGACTTTATAGCTAGCACATCTTCTGCCTCCTTTTGTAGTTATAAAGTGAAAAATTCTCAGAATGAAAAATTAAATACTGTTATCATTGAATCTATCAAAGTATATATACTGTCATTTATTATTCAATATTTTTAGTGCTTACTGTATAACAGGCACTATTCTAGTAAATACAGCTATACCATACATGTAGGTAGTAGTCTACTGGGGAAGGAACAGACAATAAATATAAATATAAAAGAAGATAATAAATAGCTAAAGTATATAATGTATTATAAAGTGCTGCATGCAGTAGGTGAAAAGAAATAATAGAATAAATTAAGGGAGAATCAGGAATTTTCTCCTTTCTCAATAAGAGCAAGAAAACTGGACTAACATCAGACTGTTGAATTTTTTATTTACTTAAGAATAAAGTGCCAATCAAAAGTATTGTATCCATCATGCTGTCCTTCAGGTCTTGGGGCCATAGAGAAATGTGCCAGAAATCACGGAAAGCTGTGCACTTGTGTCTTTCCCAAGGAATCAAAGAGAAGATGACAATTATCTCAACAAAAAGTGGGAAAATTCATGTTGAACATTTCATATGTTTAATTGTAGAGCTAAGACTAACACATAGTGAGGTTTTCAGATAAGAATGTGTCTGACTGAGTAAGACAATGCAAATAAAAGTGGCTAAAGAGGGAGGTTTAAAGGGGAAGATAAATATTATTAACTATTTTTTAGATTATGTAGGAGTCAAATGATTGCTTTTAAAACTAACAGTAAAAGATTAAGTTAGAAAAATATTATATTAAGATAATTATGGAACTATGGATGGAGTTTCGTAACATTGTACAGCAGGCAGTGATCAAGATCATCCCAAATAAAAAAAAAATGCAAAAAAGAAAAGATATTTTGGGGGGCAAGAAACAAGTATACACTCATTACTTGAAAACGTTTTTTTAAATCTAATGCCACCTATCAGCAGTTGTGGTGTTAATGGTTAGATATTTTAATCTTCATCTCTCTTTCTTTCTCTCAACTTTATTTGGCCTTCTCATCATTTTCTGCCAGGCCACATCACACATCACAGGAAGCTCTGATTCAGTTAAGTGTCCATTAGTGGTACAATCAGACCAGGAATTATGTGGACTGGGTACTACTGTGGCATCACTCATGTCTAAATCTTCAAGGTATTTTTTTTTATTCAACAAAAAATCAGGGCTAAGACCTAAACAGTTATTAGACAGCAGTTCTTTCAAGTTTGAAAACCATAGAGAAAAAATTCAATTAATAATACAATATTATAAAAATTTAAACAGTTCTTGGTAACTAAAATGCAAATTTAGCAAGAATCCTAAGGATATTTTTTATATTTGAACCTACATAATACAAAGGCCAACAAAATATTAGCATAATTCTTAGAGAAAACAAGTTGCTTTAGATAGCTTAGTGTAGCTGAGAAAGGTTGGAGGGATCTTTCCAAATGCACTGATTAGTAAAATTAAAATTGAAATGTTCTATACCAAGTAGATAATAAGCTTAAGGGTAAAGCTGTTCCTAATTGAAAAACTTACCCTTAAGAGAAATGTAATACCAAATTAAGGAGAACAAAAACAGCACAAAATCCTTTAGATTCTCAGATACCTATGAAGAAAGTTTAATATGCTTAAAAATGAAACTAAAGAAAAATATCTTAACCATTGGAATATGAGCCACTGGGTTCATATTCCTCTATTTAAAAAATGTGATCGAAACAGCATATAGATTTAGAATGAGTGACCTAAAAAGCTGATGTATTTCAAAACATTTTTTTGGGGCGGGCTTGCTTGTTTTATTGTTGTTCCTAAATGGTCTTTAAGCATACAGTTCATCTGATTTTGCTGTGGTATTTATTTTGAATCATTATGTTGTGTAATTGATACCCAATAAGATAAATTTGTAACTCTCTCTATATATTGTATTTTATTTTACAAGTTCTTTTATATATATCTCCCAAAGAGTTCAAATGGAGCAATGTCGGTAAAAGGGTGATCATGGATCTTTATCAGATCAAAACACAAACAAACAAAAAAAAAGAAACATGGATGAAATGTCAAAACAAAGAGATCATAAATAAATGTAGCCTAGATATTCCATTTGTAAAAGATTATATATATGTTTGTATTCTTTATAAATAAGAGCCTTTAAATTTGAAGCCTATGAATGCTAGTAGCTAGAAATCACTTTTCAATATTACATAAGCTTGTAACAAAGAAAAAAATCAAGGAAAGGAAAAAAATTTCAGCATGCATAAGGCACCATAGCACATAGTAGGCAAAAATAACTCTATTAGTCAACATTCTTCATTCTTTTTAATTTGGAAGTTTCTTAGTGTTTAAATAGATAAATGTGCTACTATGTTGCTACAAATTAATGCTAATACTACCTTTGAAGAAAATTCTTCATAATTTATAAAAGCTGTTCTTTCAAAACAGTACATTTTATAGCCTCTGATAATTATTCTCAGCCACTAGCATGCAAAAAAAGATACCATCAATGTTATGAACAGAGACATTTAGCACATTAAAAGTCTGAAAGAATACACTTTAATGCTCTACTTTTAATTTCTTTGTACTTGTCTGGTGTCTAATTGTGTTCATATTCCTTTTAAAGTTTATAATATGCATCTGGTTCTTCTGGATTCTTTAAAGCTTCCAGGAGGTGCCACAATCTTAGAATAAAAGACAGAATTACTTTTAAAAAAGTCTCCAGCATGAAAATTTGAACAGTCTATTCTTCAGATTCAGGGAACACAAGTGATAAAACCAAACAAGTTATATTTTAGTGGCAAAATTTCTTATTTGCTTAAAACTTGATATATGTTATTTTACCCAAATCTTTCAAAAGTAGATCAGAGACTGAGTTCTCAAAGGAGAACTTGACACTTTTGAACTGCTAACAAAATTGTGATCATAAAACTCAAGTTTCTTTGTATTTCTTTGCTTAAGAATCTATAAATATTTATGAGTTGTTGGACATATATCTATTCAACAAGAATGTTCACCTTTGAATAGACTAAGCAAATGCTTGCTTCTTTGTAGTCAAAACATGAGTAATCTTTACAACGAATTATTCTTACATAAATAGTGTGAGATATAAATGCTAGTATCTCCAAGATAAATTTTATTCTTTATTGAAATTAAATTTTCTATTGAAATATAGTTAATTTACAACATTGTTTTACTTTCAAGTGCATAGCAAAGTGATTCATATATATATACATATATATATATATATATATGAATGTGATTCATTCATATATATAAGAATATATTGGCTATATATGGCTTCCCTGATGACTCAGTGGTAAGCAATTCACCTGCCAAGACAGGAGACACGGGGCTGATCTCTGGGTGGGGAAGATCCCCTGGAGAAGGCAAGCCAACCCACTCCAATATTTTTGTCTGGAAAATCTCATGAACAGAAGAGCCTGGCAGGCTACAGTTCATGGGGTCACAAAGAATTGGATATGACTTAGTGACTAAACAACAACAACAAATTATACACACACACACACACACGCACACACACACACACACATATATGTGTATATGTTCTTTTTCATATTCTTTTTCATTATGTTATTAAAGGACATTGAGTAGAACTCCCTGTGCTATACGATAGGTCCTTATAGCTACCTATTTTATGTATAGTCGTATATTTATGTTAAACACAAACTCCTAATTTATCTCCTCCACTCTGCCATACACTTTGTAAACCATAAGTTTGTTTTCTATATAAACTCACACACAGTTGCATTTTAAATCTGAACAAAATAAATCAGAAAAAGAATGGCTGTTAAATTCTGAGAAAACATTTCATACATTCATGTATTTAACAAATTATTTTTATTTGGAAAATACTACAGAGTTATTTTCTCTTTTGTGAAAAAATGAATAAGCATTAAGAAGAAATAACTGTCATCAATAACTGTCATATAAATATGAATTTTCACCAGTCTTGTTTGTTAAAATATCATTTTAGGTATAACATGCAGTATTTAAAATATGGACTGAAAACAAATTGTAAAATTGTAGGATTTATTTTCATTCACAGAGTAGAATATCTTTTGAAATGTTCTATTGTTAAATAAACCTATGTTGCAATGGCCAGAATACATTAGAGTGAAAGTTTCAGCACATAAAAGACTACACATATTGTGATAAAATGTGGTATAATATAATCCAGTATAAAATATTTAAATATAAAAATGAATATTTTAAGCTTCATTTGTTAAATCTGAGAGTAATATTTCTTCTCCTGCTTTTCAATTTACTTAGCTGTCCTTGGTCTTAGTTGCAGCATGTGGAATCTAGTTCCCTGATCAAGGATTGAACCTGGGCCCCCTGCATTGGGAGCTTGGAGTCTTAACCACCAGATCCTAGGGAAGTCCCCTATAATTCAATAGAATATACATATAACCTGCTCACAAAGAGTTAGGGTTCAATAAAATTATGGTATATATTCTGGAATTCAGGCAATTGCCGAAAAGCTGTTTCCCATTTTTAAAAAACAGTCTATGACTTAACTGCATATTTATAATTTCACAGGAAGGGTATGATATCATCTTTCCTTTCCATCAGTACAATTATATACATGCCAATCTTCTCAAGATATAAGTCATACATGTAAATCCATGGCTGATTCAAAAAAAAAAAAAATAAATAAAAAAAAAAAAAATCCTAGTAAGCAGACTCTCAGCTGACTGGATAGACTTAGATTGATTTAGTAGAATGGATTTTGATATAGCAAGCTAAAGTATTGTCTGTATAAAGTGAAGTGAAGTTGCTCAGTTGTGTCTGACTCTTTGCGACCCCATGGTCTGTAGCCTGCTAGGCTCCTTGATCCATGGGATTTTCCAGGCAAGAGTACTGGAGTGGGTTGCCATTTCCTTATCCAGGGGATTTTCCCAACCTGGGGATTGAACCCCGGTCTCCCGCATTGCGGGAAGCCTGGTGGGTTACAGTTCATGGGATCGCAAAGAGTTGGACACGACTAAGTGACTAAGCACGAGATTTTGATAGAGGACACTGGAAAGGCTCATGAGAATAAAACATACATATAAAGAGGTAGAATATAAATATTTCTACAGAACTGAGAGTTGCTCAGTCATGTCCAACTCTTTGCGATCCATGGACTGAGGCCTACCAGTCTCCTTTGTTCATGGGGATTCTCCAGGCAAGAATACTGGAGTGAGGTTGCCATGCCCTCCTCCAGAGGATCTTCCCAACCCAGAGACTGAACCCAGGTCTACCCACATTGCACATTCTTTACCAGCTGAGCCACCAGAGAAACCCTCAGAATCTTAGTTTTAAGAACTGCCTTGTTGGGTAAAAACATAAAATTACAGACTTCTTAAAAGAAAGCTTTTCATAATATGTTTATCAGACATGGAACATACAGAGTATAACTGCTACCTTTAGCAATATAGGTGTTGGCATTTGGGAAGTAGTTGAAAATAATTTTGAAAATATTACAACTTCATGGTCATGATTGCATACACATTGGATGGTCAGTCTTTGTCTGGGACTTCCACCTCTGGCAGAGTCACTAAGGCCTCTATCATGGACAGAAGAAACCTTCGAAGTTCTAGCAAAATATAGTCAGAGAACACTGCTTCAAAGCTGAGTCTATGACATGTTAAAGGTACTAACAGAAATAGGTGTGGTAGCTTTAAAAGAAGGTCTTTCTTCAACTGTGCAGCTAGACTTTCTGCACTTGAATGGTAGCTTCAGTATTTTATAGTTGATATTTAGATGCAATTTAATTCACAGATGACTCATTACATAGGTCATGTGACCGTTCTCAGTTACTGGTGCTACGTTATTCTTGAGTTTGTTTATTTTCTATTTCTCCAATTAGAATATACACATTCTAGATGCAATGATTTTTATATCCTGTTCAATGCTGTATCCTCAATTAATAAAATACTGCCTGACACATATTAGGTTTTTGTAGGTCAGTCAGATAAATGAGTACATGCATGAATGATGTAACGCATAACACAAGAATTGTTTGCTTAGTTGGGTTTTGCATTCTCCATCAGGTTGCAAGAGTTATTAATATATTGAGAAGACAACTGTCACAAAGTGGTGATCTGGTGTAGGCTCATGTCCCTTAGAGAAAGTGGTGACCTCCGCCAAGCAGAGCACTCTGGCAGGTCTGTGACCACACAAGTGAGATTTCCTTTTTTTAACTCAGAAAATAGTGCTGTGTAGGCTGAGACATCTTTGGGTACAGTAGTCTAAGAAAGTAAGGTGAAGATAACTTTGGATTATGGGGGGTTTATGTCACAGAATAGATAGGAGACATATCATGGAGCTTACTAAACATTACTAAGCAAAATATGTGAAGTAAGAGGATAAGCAAAATATGTGAAGTAAGAGGATGCTGGTGAGAGAGCTAATTATAGACAGATTCTAAAACAAAATTGATATATCTCTAACTTAGGTACAAAGGTGGGGTTATGAGAAACTGGCCACCTGATGCAAAAAGGCAACTCATTGGAAAAGACCCTGATGCTGGGAAAGATTGGGGGCAAAAGCAGAAGAGAGAGGCAGAGAATAAGATTGTTAGATAGCATCATTGACTCAATTAACATGAATCTGAGCAAACTGTGGAAGAGAGTGAAGGATAGGGAATCCAGTTGTTGCAGTCCATGGGGTGGCAGAGTCACAAACATCTTAGCGACTGAACAACAACAAATAAGAAACTAGCAGGGAATGGGGCAGTAAGCTGGCTAAAGATCTTGTGTTCCATCTGACTATCAAATGCTTATTTTGAAGAGAGAGTGAAAAAAATAAAGATTTATGAAGGAAACTAATGTTCATTAGAAACAGTAAGATAATTTTATATAATTATTATAACATAATGGGTCATCCAACACGTTTTAATCTAATTAGATAAAATCTTAAGAATTAATGTGTAGCATGCAGAAATAAAGAAAATGTTGTCTTTTCTACAGAATAAAATGTAAATTGCTAAATCTTATTTACATTTCTTTCCACTAAAGAGTAGCCATATTTTTCCCCATAAATCTTTAGAATTCTTGGCATTATGATATCATTAATGTTCTACAGTTTGCCAAGATAAAGCTGATATTCCCATCACAAAATAGAGTATTTTACTAAAAAATTTTCCATCATTCCTCTTAAGTTCTGTACTTCAACAACATTCTCTGTAAAGGCATTTAAATTCTTTGAACATATTGCATATTTACTCTCTTCAAATATAAGTGGTTCATTAGGTTATCATTATTTAATTATATAATTTTTTAATATTTAAATCCCTTAGTAAACTAGGAGTTTGAGATTACCAAATACAAATTGCTAAATATAAAATGGGTAACAAAAAAATAATAAAACAGATAACAAAGTTCTATTTTCAATATCCCATAATAAACTGCAATAGAAAAGAATAGGCATGAGAATATACATATGTATATGTGTGTGTATATATATATATATATATAACACACACACGTATAACTGAATCACTTTGTAGAAAACAACACATTATTACAAATCAACTAAACTTCAGTAAAATATTTTAAAAATCCAATTCCTTAGAACTTCTAAATCCTTTGTTCTTCACTCTTGCTCCTCTAAAACATGAGCAATAAAAATGATATGTGAGAGTTTCAACTTGATTTTCAAGATTACTTAGATACTGTTGTCTCAACTTTTATTCATAATTACACAGAAATGAGTCTGGCTCCAATTATAGAACATGTGACTGATTTTGCTAAAAATCTCAGTTATAATTGTTCACCAATTCAGCAGTATCCATTTCGTTTTTGTTCAGTTGCTATGTTGTGTCTTATTCTTTGCAACTCAAAAAACGCCAAGCTTCGCTATCCTTCTCTATCTACTGGAGCTTGCTCAAACTCATGTCTATTGAGACAGTGATGCCATCCAATTCTCTCATCTTCTGCCACCCCTTTCTCCTCCCGCCCTCAATCTTTACCAGTATCATGGTTTTTTCCAATGAGTCATCTCTTTGCATCAGGTGGCCAAAGTATTGGAGCTTCAGCTTTAGCATCAGTCCTTCCAGTAAATTGTTGTTGTTGATTTCCTTTAGAATTGACTGATTTGATCTCCTTGCTGTCCAAGGGACTCTCAAGAGTCTTCTCTAGCATCACAGTTCAAAAACATCAATTCTTAGGCCCTCAGTCTTCTCTTTGGTCCAAGTCTCTCATCCATAGGTGACTACTGGAAAAATACAACTTTGACTATACAAACTTTTGTCAGCAAAGTGATGTCTTTGATTTTTAATATACTGCCTAGATTTGTCATAGCTTTTCTTCCAAGGAGCAAGTTAATTTAACAATATCCATGCATATGGAAAAAGACAAACTTTGTCAGAAGACAAACACATAGTTATTTTTAAAAGAACAAATCATCAATTTATAGGCAACTTGTGTCTAGTATACATTATTTTGTTAAAAAGATGATTCATCATACTTATTATAATCAGAAACTTTTAAAATTCTACAAGCAGTTTAACTCAGAAATGACAAGGTGAATGCAGTTAAACACTCAAATCTGGTAAATGGATTTTGCAGAAAAACATCTGCACCCTCCAATTTATGTATGTATTATTATTGTCCTGTGGAAAGTTATAAAAATTCAGTTCAGTTCAGTTCAATCACTCAGTCATGTCTGACTATTTGCGACCCCGTAAATCGCAGCACTCCAGGCCTCCCTGTCCATCACCAAATCCCGGAGTTTACTCAAACCCATGTCCATCGAGTTGGTGACGCCATCCAACCATCTCCAAAGGCAAAAAATATCCTCAGTAAAAGAGAAAATCAGAAGACCTTAATAAACATATTGAAATGAAGCAGGATATGGAGAACATAATGATAATAATAACCACACAGACAACAAAAATTCATTCATGTGAAAATTTTAATAAATATTTTTTCTAAAGAATTCAGGCCAAAGACTAATCACATCTAAAATGACAAATTCATATTTGCAGAATATTTGTAATGGTATAATTCATATTATCCCTAGGAATAACTTGTATTATCCCTAAATCTGAATCTAAAGATGTTGAGTGACTTCTGAATTTGGGTTATGAAAGGGGAGTCAGCCTTTGCATAATTCAGAAATACCTGAGCTGGAAGCCACCATGTATGAAGTTGTCACCCTGAGTCTGCCATGCTATGAGGAAGTCAAGCCGCATAAAAAACAGTCATTCTTTCTATATCCTGTCTAAATTCCTGACCCACAAAACCTGCGAGCATAATAAAAGGTTGTTTCAAGCCTGAGTTTTCAGGTGGTTTGTATTCAGCACAGTCACTGGGTTCTAATATAGTCGCCATTTAAATGCCAGTATTTTTAATGGATTTTCTTTTCAAGATATACAGTTTTTAAAAAAATAGTTAAGATTTAGATTTCAATATAGGCAGAAACCTTTGAATTCCCAGATGTTTGCAACTCTCTAAGCATGTGGATAAGCCTGAATTAGAAATGCTAGGAATTATTTTTGTGAAGTCTGGCAGCAGTTCTCCTATGTGAGAGCAGCTGCTGGCTTTAAAAGTAAGGGTTGCACATATTTAATAGCAAAACTAATATCAGCTTATTAAAAATGCATTATCACATTGTTTATTCTGTCCAATGACAGATGCAAAACATGTATATCTTTATTTAAAATTCAGAGTCTTGAACTGTTTTAGACAAATGGACTGCTCCTTCATTCACAACAGATAACAAAATAAAAATAGAGATTTCAAGAGTGCATATAGAGTGAAATTCAATTTCCAAGAAATATTTTTATTTTTACCTTCCCATAGTCAAGAATGTCCTTGATGACATTTATTTCCAGAAAAAAAACTGAAACAAAGTAAATCCGTGACAAGATATGCTGCTGATTCTACATCACTCCATCAGTTAACAGTGACATGCTGGTGGCTTAGCTATAGATTGATTATATTACAAAATTGAAGACATTTAATATAATTTGATCCACTAAGTAGCGTCTGCCATGAACTTTTATTAATAATCTTACTGGATATGGGTAAATCAGCCAATTCTTGTAACTAACAAAAATATAGCTCGTAATTAATTTCTTTAATTCTGCTAAAGACCAAAATATGGAATTGCATTCAGCTTCTATTTACACAGCCACCAAAGAGCATCTTCCCCTTTCTCTGCCATCATGTTTCATTTCTACTGAGGCTTGATTATTTTATTCACTAGAATTGGCCCCAAATATTTTTGCCCCTTTATCAGAATTCATTCAGTTTCAACAGATAAGGTTATGGAAACATGGAAACAACTGAAAATAATTTGAAAACCATTGTTTAAATTTCAAATTTACCTTAAACATTAATATTAACAATAGATGGATTTTTCGCAAAGAAACAAGTTTGAAGGGGAAGAATAAGTGTACTTTTAAACAAAAGTATCTTACCATACACAAAAATCTTACTGTACACAGAAACATAACTCATGGTAGCTCTGTCCCAGTTTACATTTCTAGGTAAACTATGTGGTGAATCTTGAAAAATTAATATAATGATCAAATGACTGGGATCTTTGCAATTTTCTTTATTTTGATCTCAACAAAGATAGCTAACAAGGATCAACAGGTTAAATCACATCAAATATGGCACATGGATCAGCCTTTTATGAAAAGAATTAAGATTAGTACAGAGAGCCTGATGAACTATGGATGGAGGTTCATGACATTGTACAGGAGACAGGGATCAAGACCATCCCCATGGAAAAGAAATGCAAAAAGGCAAAATGATTGTCTGAGGAGGCCTTACAAATAGCTGAGAAAAGAAGAGAGGCAAAAAGCAAAGGAGAAAAGGAAAGATATTCCCGTTTGAATGCAGAGTTCCAAAGAATAGCCAGGAGAGATAAGAAAGCCTTTCTCAGCGATCAATGCAAAGAAATAGAGGAAAACAATAGAATGGGAAAGACTAGAGATCTCTTCAAGAAAATTAGAGATACCAAGGGAACACTTCATGCAAAAATGGGCTCAATAAAGGACAGAAATGGTATGGAACTAACAGATGCAGAAGATATTAAGAAGAGGTGGCAAGAATACACAGAAGAACTGTACAAAAAAGATCTTCACGACCCAGATAATTACAATGGTGTGATCACTCACCTAGAGCCAGACATCCTGGAATGTGGAGTCAACTGGACCTTAGAAGCATCACTACAAACAAAGCTAGTGGATGTGATGGAATTCCAGTTGAGCTATTTCAAATCCTGAAAGATGATGCTTTGAAAGTGCCACATTCAATATGCCAGCAAATCTGGAAAACTCAGCAGTGGCCACAGGACTGGAAAAGGTCCATTTTCATTCCAATCCCTAAGAAAGGCAATCCCAAAGAATGCTCAAACTACCGCACAATTGCATTCATCTCACACGCTAGTAAAGTAATGCTCAAAATTCTCCAAGCCAGGCTTCAGCAACACATGAACCGAGAACTTCCAGATGTTCAAGCTGGTTTTAGAAAATGCAGAGGAACCAGAGATCAAATTGCCAATATCTGCTGGATCATCAAAAAGGCAAGAGAGTTCCAGAAAAACATCTATTTCTGCTTTATTGACTACACCAAAGCCTTCGACTGTGTGGATCACAATAAACTGTGGAAAATTCTGAATGAGATGGGAATACCAGACCATCTGACCTGCCTCTTGAGAAACCTGTATGCAGGTCAGGAAGCAACAGTTAGAACTGGACATGGAACAACAGACTGGTTCCAAATAGGAAAAGGAGTACATCAAGGCTGTATATTGTCACCCTGCTTATTTAACTTATATGCAGAGTACATCATGAGAAACGCTGGGCTGGAAGAAGCACAAGCTGGAATCAAGATTGCTGGGAGAAATACCAATAACCTCAGACATGCAGATGACACCACTCTTATGGCAGAAAGTGAAGAGGAACTAAAAAACCTCTTGATGATAGTGAAAGAGGAGAGTGAAAAAGTTGGCTTAAAGCTCAACATTCAGAAAATTAAGATCATGGTATCTGGTCCCATCACCTCATGGGAAATAAATGGGGAAACAGTGGAAACAGTGTCAGACTTTATTTTTTTGAGCTCCAAAATCACAGCAGATGGTGACTGCAGCCATGAAATTAAAAGATGCTTACTCCCTGGAAGGAAAGCTATGACCAAGCTAGATAGCATATTAAAAAGCAGAGACATTACTTTGCCAACAAAGGTCAATCTAGTCAAGGCTATGGTTCTTCCAGTGGTCAGGTATGGATGTGAGAGTTGGACTGTGAAGAAAGCTGAGCACCAAAAAATTGATGCTTTTGAACTGTGGTGTTGGAGAAGACTCTTGAGAGTCCCTTGGACTGCAAAGATGGATCCAACCAGTCCATCCTAAAGGAGATCAGTCCTGGGTGTTCATTGGAAGGACTGATGCTGAAGCTGAAACTCCAGTACTTTGGCCACCACATGCGAAGAGTTGACTCATTGGAAAAGACCCTGATGCTGGGAGGGATTGGGGGCAGGAGGAGAAGGGGACGACAGAGGATGAGATGGCTGGATGGCATCACTGACTCAATGGGCATGAGTTTGAGTAAACTCTGGGAGTTTGTGATGGACAGGGAGGCCTGGCATGCTGCCATTCATGGGGTCGCAAAGAGTTGGACACGACTGAGTGATTGAACTGAACTGAACTGAGCAGTAGTATTAGTGTAAACAGTGGAGATGGCCTCACATCAATCTTGAATCTGTAACAATCTCATCAATATAATTGCATCAACATGGCAGCTATCTCACCCAGGACTTTTTGTTATGCTAAGTGATATATAATCTACAAGGCTTAAATTTCTAGGGAAGCTCACAAAATCATTTTTACCATTTATAATAATGACATAAGGTTTTTTACTGGGGGAGGGGAGGGCAATCTTTTGAATCAAATAAAAAAGAACATAGAAAAATAAAGAGTTCAGCATTGTTATGACTATATTGATTATATAGTTTTTACTTTTTCTTTTCAGTCAAAGTCACAGAAAGAATTTCTAAAATGATTTTTTTTCTTGCTACTACTTTGCAGAAAGCAATACAGACAGAGAAGTCAAATAATACCCTTCAAACTGAGGTTTATTTGATGTTTCAAACCCTGGAACACCTTTAGAATTATACCTATAACAGTGGCATGGCATTTAATATTATGCTACTTTTCCCTTCTTTCTCATCTGTTTTTAAGTAGGTTTACAGACTAGCATTCAAAGCCAGTTATACAGGGAGATGAAAGTTTACAGAGATATAGAAAGAAGGAAAGGAAGGCTTTGTTGATAGCAGTAATAGAGGGAAGAGATTGAAGCTAGTCAAACAGGGCTGAAGGGAGAGAAAGAAAACCAATAGCTCAAGTAAAAGACACTAATCTTGAGAAAATAATAGTACTACTATAAAAGTTCAGTTTTTTACTGAGAGTGTTTAACATGAACTTAACATTGGCATGTTAAGAAGTTTTAAGTCAGGAGGAAGAGGTTTTTAAAAAATTGTTTTTGATATTATATTCTCAAATATTCAGTGGGACAGGGCTCTCCTTTTCTCTCCTGCTGTTTGCCTTCAGGCTATTTCACTGTTCATTAGCACCTTCACCAGAGAGTGGGCTGGAGGAAAAAAATGAGCTGAAACAGGAGTCAGTCAATTACAGTTCTCATTAGGGGCGCTGGCCAAAAAAAAAAAAAAATGTATGGTTGGGCGGAGTCTGAAGCTAACAGCTAAAGAGAGGTGTGGGGATTATCCAGGGTATTTTCTTGTCCAAATCATTCTGCTCCCTGAATATCAGAGATAATTGCATGTTGACTATATTATAATACATTTCCATAGCAATTACTGACATGTTTGCAGAAGGGAAACAAAGCAAAAGGGTGAAGTAATTATCTAGGTCAGTGGTTCTCAAATTTGAGCTCATATTGGAATCATCTGCAGAGCTTTATGTAAAAAGGCAGATTGTCAGGCTCCATCTATAGAGTTTCTGATGGAACAGGCGTGGGTCGGTGCCCAAGAACATGACTTTCAAGCAAGTTCTCAAGTACTATTGCTACTGCTGCTGGTCCGGAGATCATATTCCAAAGACGGCTGATCTAGATAATTCAGAAAACATTGCACAGTTGCTAACAAGGAATACAGTTGATTGATTTTAATATTTCCTTCTTGCAGGGCTTATGAATCCTTCTAGTATTCCTTACCAGAATTCTGGAACCCTTTGAACTTATCCTAGCTCGATATGCAAAAAGAGGACATTGAGTTGCTATCCAACATCTAGATAACATCCTAAAATATAATGGTAAAAATAAGGGTAACATTTAAATATCTGCTTTCAAGTTCACTTTTATTGCATTAAGATGTATTGTCAATTCAAACTGTTAATTTACCAATGAAGTCTCCTGAGTCTATAGGTTTTCTTTTTTTTTTTTGGTTTTTTTTTGGGGTTTTCTTTTCTTTTCATTTGTTTTACATTATCAAAATAGCATCTAGTCTTTGAAAAAGATACATGTAGAAATCTAAAGGAAAAAATGTAAAAATCTTTACTTTCTGCTTCTGCTTAACCTATAATCTAACACTGGAGACATATTGATATCTATAGCTACCCGTAAAGAAACATAGACTTGCAAATATAATAGCATATATTGATAGTATCGATCTATTTTATGTGACTATTATATATTCTTCTGTAGGCAGTTTGGTTGTTTGATTGACAGTCTCCCATGGATATTGCAGAAACTGTTTATTGCTTCCTTTATTCATTCATTTTTATTTTATTTTATTTTATTTATTTATTTATTTTTTGAGCTTGGGCCGAGGGCCTAGAGGCTTTTATTTCTTGACTGGTCCACAGAGTGGTGGGCAGGTTCGCTACAGGACCACCTCCGGGGCCACCTTGCCGGGCCCCTATTCATTCATTTTTAATACAACTGTAAGATTTTAGATTTTCTTATGACCACCTAGATTAGATTTTATTTTTCCGATTGTGATTTCCAGTTTTGTGTGTCCATGTGACAAACTTCATAACTGTAATGTGTCATCATAAAACTGGGCAGGACTCTGTGGGACTCTGCTGCATATAAATTCTTTACATGTTCCCCATTTCTTGTTCCTAGGAAAGAGGCTTCATTTGGCCTCCTAGGCCTTCCCTGAGTTACAACAAGCAGATTCAAATAGTTGTGGGCTTTCGAAGTGGCACAGTGCAAAAGTACCTGCCTGCCAATGCAGAAGATGCAAGAGACATGGGTTTCATGTCTGGGTCAGGAAGATCGCCTGGAGAAGGAAATGGCAACTCACTCCAGCATTCTTGCCTGGATAATTCCATGGACAGAAGAGACTGCCAAGCTATAGTCCATGGGGTTGGAAAGCGTCAGACACGACTGAGTGACTGAGCACTCAGGGAAGGGGGAGAATGCAGAGACAAGGGAGGAGTACTCAAGAAATAAAAGCACAGTGATGAACTAGGGTCCCAGTTTCTCATCAAGGGATATACATAACACTATCTTTGAGTTCTTTGGCAAGAACTAATTCCCCTACACAGGTAGAGGATGACAATGTCAGCCTGAGCACAAGAATCCTGCAACACTAATCAGAATAAAACCACATTCTCTGAAGCTTCACCCCATATTTTGCCTATAACATCTCCCACAAACCATCATGCAGTCTGAGGATTTTGAGCACAAACCACTCATTCTTCTTGCTTGGATTTGCAATAAACTTTTTTTTTTCTCTCTCTTTTCTGTTTCATTTTGTTTGACCTCACTGTGTTTGGGTGCACAAACTTGCATTGTTAACAATTTTGGTGAGCCAACTAGAAGTCCATGTCCATGGCAGGTCAACTCTGGCAAAGAGCAGCCCCTTTTCTGGGTCTCCAGCAGCTGTGTGAGCTCATTTCTCCCCAGGGAACTTGGAGGGATTCTCCTTGACAGTTGCCAGCCACCCTGGCATGAAGCTGTTTGGAGCTGAGAAATGCCCTGATCTCTGGTCCATATTCAGCATTGCTTGGAGGTGATGGATAGGGATGGCCTGGCATGCTGCAGTCCATGGTGTCTCAAAGAGTTGGACATGACTGAGCAACTGAACTGAACTGAACACGTTCCGGTGTGCACAGGATGGGAAAATTCTACCCACTCCATCAGGGCTCACTTCCGTTTCAGAAAGTGAGCCACTTCAGGGCCCATTAGATTAAAAATTGGTCTAATCTGTTAGGAGAACTTTGTTGGGGAGTGGAAGTGTAATTTTTGGCCTACACCTCATCCAGTCTTTTGTTTGTGGGCCCATGTTTGTTGTTTGTATGTGTGTGTGTTTGAGTACTTGCATTGACTGGTTGAGATATCTCTGGTCTCTGAGTTCTGATGACACTAGGCTATTCTTCCCTATTGCACTGGCTTCACCTATGGTGGACAATTGGTGGGGAATATCCCTTTCTGGGTCTAGGGAGCTGCAACCCTGAGAGACCATCCTGCATTGCATTAGTTTGCTTTTGGCTGTGCATAATTAAAAACAGGTAATCAGAGATCTATTCCAACTTATAGCCTGCAAGGAGGTATATTCTGCAAAACTGGTAAATATTCAACTCAGTTCAGTTCACTTCAGTCACTCAGTCATGTCAGACTCTTTTGCGATGCCATGGACTGCAGCATGCCAGGCTTCCCTGTCCATCACCAACTCCCAGAGCTTACTCAAACTCATGTCCATTGAGATTGAGTCGGTAATGCCATCCTACCATCTTATCCTCTGTAGTCCTCCTCTCCTCCTGCATTCAATCTTTCCCAGCATCACAATCTATTCGAATGAGTCAATTCTTTGCATCAGGTGACTAAACTGTTGGAGTTTCAGCTTCAGCATAAGTGATTCCAATGAATATTCAGGATATATTTCCATTAGGATGGATTGGTTTGATCTCCTTGCCATCCAAGGGACTCTCAAGAGTCTTCTTCAATACCACAGTTCAGAAGCATGAATTCTTCAGTGCACAGCTTTCTTTATAGTCCAACTCTCACATCCACACATGACTACCAGAAAAGCCATAGCTCTGACTAGATGGACCTTTATTAGCAAAGTAAAGTCTTTGCTTTTTAATATGCTGTCAAGGTTGGTCACAGCTTTTCTTCCAAGGAGCAAGCATCTTTTAATCTCATGGCTACAGTCACCATCCGCAGTGATTTGGGATCCTACAAAATAAAGTCTGTCACTATTCCCATTGTTTCCAAATCTATTTGTCATGAAGTGATGGGACCAGATGAGATGATCAGACTTTTTTGAATGTTGAATTTTAGGCCAGCTTTTTCACTCTTCTCTTGCACTTTCATCAAGAGGCTCTTTAGTTCCTCTTCACTCTCTGCCATAAGGGTGGTGTCATCTGCATATCTGAGGTTATTGATATTTCTCCCAGCAATGTTGACTCCATCTTGTGCTTCATCCAGCCCAGCATTTCACATGCTGTGCTCTGCGTATATGTTAAATAGGCAGGGTGACAAAATATAGCCTGATGTACTCCTTTCCTGATTGGGAACCAGCCTGTTGTTCCATGTCTGGTTCTAACTGATGTTTCTTGACCTGCATACAGATTTCTCAGGAGGCAGATAAGGTTGTCTGGAATTCCCATCTCTTGGAGAATTTTCCACAGTTTGTTGTGATCTATATAGTCAAAGGCTTTGGTGTAATAATGAAGCAGAAGTAGATGTTTTTCTGGAATTCTCTTGCTTTCTCAATGACCCAGTAGATGTTGGCAATTTGATCTCTGGTTTCTCTGACTTTTCTAAATCCAGCTTGAACATCTGGAAGTTTTCAATTCAAGTACTGTTTAAGCCTGGCTTGGAGCATTTTGAGCATTACTTTACTAGTGTTTGAGATGAGTGCAATTGTGTGGTAGTTTGAGCATTCTTTGGCACTGTCTTTCTTTGGGATTGGAATGAAAATTGACCTCTCCCAGTCTTGTGGCCACTACTGAGTTTTCCAAATTTGTTGACATATTGAGTGCAGCACTTTCACAGCATCATCTTTAGGATTTGAATAGCTAAATTGGAATTCTATCACCTTCACTAACTTTTTTCATAGTGATGCTTCCTCAGGCCCACTTGACTTCACATTCCAGGATGTCTGGCTCACATTCCAGGATGTCTGGCTCTAGGTGAGTGATCACACCATCATAATTATTTGGGTCATGAAGATCTTTTTTGTATAGTTCTTCTGTGTATTCTTGCCACCTCTTCTTAATATCTTCTGCTTCTGTTAGGTCCATACCATTTCTGTCCTTTATTGTGCCCGTCTTTGCATGAAATGTTCCCTTGGTATCACTAATTTTCTTGAAGAGATCTCTAGTCTTTCCCATTCTATTGTTTTCCTCTATTTCTTTGCATTGATCGCTGAGGAAGGCTTTCTTATCTCGTTGCTATTCTCTGGAAGTCTGCATTCAAATGGGTATATCTTTCCTTTTCTCCTTGGCCTTTAGCTTCTCTTCTTTTCTCAGCTATTTGTAAGACCTCCCCAGACAACCATTTTGCCTTTTTGCATTTCTTTTTCTTCGGGGTGTTCTTTATCACTGCCTCCTGTACAATGTCACAAACCTCCATCCATAGTTCTCCAGGCACTCTATCTATCAGATCTAATTCCTTGAATCTATTTCTCACTTCCACTGCATAATCATAAGGGATTTGATTTAGGTCATACCTGAATGGTTCATGGGATCTCAAAGAATCAGATACAACTGAGAGATTGAACTGAACTGAATACCTGAATGGTCTTGTGGTTTTCCGTACTTTCTTCAATTTAAGTCTGAATTTGGCAATAAGGAGTTCATGATCTAAGTCACAGTCAGCTCCCAGTCTTGTTTTTGCTGACTGTATAGAGCTTCTCCGTCTTTGGCTATAAAGAATATAATCAATCTGATTTCAGTATTGACCATCTGGTGATGTCCATGTGTAGAGTCTTTTCTTGTACTGTTGCAAGAGGATATTTGCTGTAATCTTCAACTATGCTCCCACAAATGAAACAAAACTCTGGGGGTTTTTTGTAACACTTTTTGACCTCAAGTTTCCTTGAGTTATGGGGAGCAACGCCCCCTGATATTTCTGCCACTGTATCAGAATGAGCCTCTTGGAATTGTTTTGGCTTTTATCAATATCTTGGGTGTATATATGTTACCTCAGTACACGAGCTCTAGCCTTGTTCTCTTTCTGGTTTTGATCTTTGTTTATGGGGTCCAGGTAGCTTCAATGCAGATTCAAGTTTAACTGGAAGTGATGCATGTAAACACAAATGAGCATTGTGTATTTTTTCTACTACTGTTATTGATTATAATGGAATTGACAATTGAATTGGATTCAATAAATATTGAATTTATGCTTCTGTGAAACAACTGAAGAAACAATCCCTGAAAATGGCCAAGATGAGACTCTTTCAATATTCTAAATATGGGTTTTGCTTTTCAATTAGAGGAAGCTATCTCTCTTGAAAGATTTGATATTTCTCTTTCTGTGTCATTGGGATGTAAGTGATATATCTTAATATAAGTCTAGTTATCTGTGATCCCTGAGACTGAAGGATAAAAGGGGACTTTGTTATTATTTGGCGGGCTTCCCAGGTGTCCTTAGTGGTAAAGAACTGCCTGCCAATGCAGGTAAATGTAAGAGAGGTGGGTTTGATCCCTGGGTTGGGGAGACCCCCACCCCTGCCCCCCGGAGGAGGGCACAGTAAACCGTTCCAGTATTCTTGCCTGGAGAATCCCATGGACAGAGGAACCTGGCAGGCTACAGTCCATGGAGTCTCAAGAGGAAAGACTGAAGCAGCTTAGCACACATGCACCTTATTTGGTATGTGAAGTTGCATGGGAAGCATTGTCAAATGACTGATAAGTTTTTTCAGGTTATATTGTATGAGTTAATGTTTTAAATATAGGTATTCTAAAACTTATATGGAATTCCTAAAAATATGGTATGTCCTGATAAGGTATTGTCAGTTCTAATTTCTAACATAAGATAAATGATTAATGGATATATTTGAAGTGATTATATATGTAATTTTTATTAAAAAAACTCAGAAAATATTTATTTTCTGTAAATACTACACTTCTTAGATTATCTTAGAGCTTCCGTTAAAATTCTATATATGAGTAATATTATTTAATATATTTGATATTTATTAGCAGGAATTATGATTTTGTTGTCATATTTTATGGCTTTATTACCCTATTGAATAATTTTTATGCCTACATGCAGTCCATGGGGTCGCAAAGAGCAGGACATGACTTGGTTAGTGAACAACATGCCTACATTGTGCACTTTTCGATTCCATCTTTTTTTTTTTTTGTCTGCCTGGGTCTTCATTGCTTCACTGGTTTTTCTCTAGTTGTGGTGAGCAGGGGTTACTCTCTAGCAGTGGCATGCAAGCATCTCATTGCAGTGGCTTCTCTTGTAGAGCACAGGCTCTAGGGCCCATGGGCATCTGCAGTTACAGCACCTGGACTCAGAACTTGTGATTCCTGAGCTCTAAAACAGTCTCGGTAGTTGAGACACATGGGCTTAGTTGCTTCCTCAGTGTGTGGGATCTTCACAGATTCACTGAATCTGTGTCTCATTCATTGGCCGGTGGATTCTTTAGCCACTGGGGAAGACCCAGATTCCATCATTTTGTAAACTGTCTTTAAATTGCCTTTTTAAATTTTTGACAATTTGATGTGTAAAAAGAATGCTCTTTCTTTGTTGCTTTTTTTTTTCATTTATTTTTATTAGTTGGAGGCTAATTACTTTACAATATTGTAATGGGTTTTGTCATACATTGACATGAATCAGCCATGGAGTTACACGTATTCCCCATCCCGATCCCCCCTCCCACCTCCCTCTCTACCTGATCCCTCTGGGTCTTCCCAGTGCACCAGGCCCGAACACTTGTCTCATGCACCCAACCTGGGCTGGTGACCTGTTTCACCCTAGATAATATGCATGTTTCGATGCTGTTCTCTTGAAGCATCCCACCCTCGCCTTCTCCCACAGAGTTCAAAAGTCTGTTCTGTACATCTCTGTCTCTTTTTCTGTTTTGCATATAGGGTTATCGTTACCATCTTTCTAAATTCCATATATATGTGTTAGTGTGCTGTATTGGTCTTTATCCTTCTGGCTTACTTCACTCTGTATAATGGGCTCCAGTTTCATCCATCTCATTAGAACTGATTCAAATGAATTCTTTTTAATGGCTGAGTAATATTCCACGGTGTATATGTATGATAGCTTCCTTATCCATTCGTCTACTGATGGGCATCTAGGTTGCTTCCATGTCCTGGCTATTATAAACAGTCTTTGTTGCTTTAATTTGACTTCCTTAGTAATTAATAGAATCAACTATCTTTTTTTAATACTCATTTATATTTATGCTTCTGTGAAATACCTGATTTAAATATTTCCTTATTTTTCTTTTGAGAATAATTACATTATTATATTCTGGATGGATACCATTTGGCTATTATATTATTGCAAATATTTTCTCTTTGAGGGCCAGTAGTCTTTAAAATTTTGTTTGTGGTCATTTTTTCTCATGAATCTAATTTTTATCTATTCAGATTTATTATATTATTATGTTTCCCTTTGTGGCTTTAGCTTTTTCATGCATTCTTGAAAAAATTCCCCCTTGGCCAACGGCATATATTTGGTCTTCCACATTTTCCTTTACTTTTACATAGAATATTTATGATCTTTAATATACCAGGAGTTATGTTTGAAATAGTGTGAAGTGGAGACTTAATGGATATGATTTTCAAAACTTTTCTCAGAATCATTTACTGAACATCCTTTCTGATTTGAAATGTGACTTTTATATCGTAATGAGTTATCATATCTACATGGACCTTAAGGAAGTTTTTCTTTTTATCCTCAGGTCCTAGAGGCCAGGTATACATTTTAAGGTTCATGAAATTCTCTGTAATTTTATGTAAAGCTTTGTGAGTTCAAATGTGCCTTTCTACATAGTGAGTAACCTTAACTTTAATTAGATCCTTAAATAATTATGCACATACACATGCACAAACACACACACATACACACAATGCAATGTGTTAAAAGAGATTGCCTTAAATGAAGGAGCAAGTAGGTGAATCATTCCACTAGAATCGCTGCTAAGGAATAGTGTTGGTTCTACTAAGTAGGCAGAAATCAAAAAGCATTAGAGATGATGCTGAAAGTTATTGTTTGCTGGATAGGCAGTAAAATGTTGTTTCATTGTATGTAGAGAAAGGCCTTTTAATGTGTTCACTTAAAAATTTCCTTGAAAGTTTTATAGTTTGCCCTATAGCCATCTGGATTTGAGTTTTATTTCTTTTGAATCACTGATCACTGTTTCTAGTTCTAGTACCATAGGGGCAAGTCGGTTTTCTGCTTGAGCTCTCGAGAGCTGAGGCAAATCTGAATTAATCAAAAATTGGCATGTTCTCTCTGCTAAATTTTCAAGGGAGTTTCTTCTATATAGAGTGTTTGATAATATTGAAAACAGCATCTGTTGCAGTTTTTGCTTTGCTCACTGCTTTGTTGAAATTGGATTGTTGGTTCCTTGTCACTAAGCGGAGGCTTATTGTTTTCTTAATTGAAAGGCCAACAGCTGGTTCTTTTGGTTGTGCTCCTCCCCACGTGGTTTTAAAACACTCCTTGGTTTAAAATATGAAGTTGCAATTATAAGTATCTAAAAATTATCACATATAGATAAGAGAAGATTCTGATGCAAAATAGGAAAAACACATGTTAAATTTCAAAGAACGCCTTTAAGACCAGATGTTATTTATCTAAAATTTATCAATAAATGAGCATCCTTCAAAATTAAAATATTATTTGTTATACAAAATAGTTTAACTTGCATTACTTATTAACTTTGTTCCTTCTGTGATATATGTGTGTTTACCCCAAAGAAACTGTTCTGATATGGAAGGTAGTCAGAAATTGTCTATAAGGAGGAGGGGCTGAGATAAAACTACACTTTGGGCTTAATGATTGGTTTTGCACAATACTTAAATTTATTGAATTAAACACCATAGGCTCATGAAAAATGTTCACTGGGTAAAGAGGAAAAAGCAGTGGAGTTGTTGGCAGTTGTGTGAATATAAAGCACAATATGGAAATCTTGAGAGGTCTCAAACACACAGCTGTTTTTTTTCCATAAACTATTTGCTGAGTTTCAAGGATTACAAAAGTGCATAGAACTAGGTCAATGGTTTCTAAAATGCAGAGTCAAGAGGGTTTGGATGGAGGTAGGAGGGAGGCTCAGGAGAGAGGTGATACATGTATACAAATAACATTCACTTCATCATACGGCAGAAACCAACGTAAAATTGTAAAGCAATTATACTTTAAAAAATAAATAAATAAATAAAAAGTTAAATACAGAGTGAAAACTCTGCATTGTGGTGTTAGAAAAGAAAATACCT
Organism: Cervus elaphus; assembly: GCF_910594005.1. NCBI lineage: Eukaryota > Metazoa > Chordata > Mammalia > Artiodactyla > Cervidae > Cervus > Cervus elaphus. Next base: position 18,421,914 of record NC_057828.1, on the reverse strand, counting down.
GCTAGAAGGAGTGGACCTGTCCCACACACTCTGCTACTCTCCTCTTCAAGGCATGTGCCAAATTCTGAGGCTGAGGGGTAGGTGGTTGGAGAATTGAATTAGGAACCTCTAAATAACAGAGCATGACATCCCTCTGTCTTTTGGTGCTATTGACAAAGAGATATGCCAGGCACTCAATCAGAAATCAGAGGCACATTCACATGCAACCCAGATGAAGACGGTGTAGAGGAAATTTACACTCACCAAAATGTAAATAAACCCCAGGCCAGCCAGTGCCTGTCTGGACTGAAGTGAATGGACCCCACCCTGGTCCTAACAGAGGAAAGAGGGGATAGCATGCAAGCATAACCTTCTAAGAGCCTCTGTGGTTCTTTTGCCATGAAGTCCAGGATATCATAAAAATACATAATACATATACAAGAGTCAACAATGTATGACCAGCAATGAAGAGAATAAGAAAACAGAGATAGACACATTACACAAAATCAGTTTATCATTATTATATTGTAGGACATGCTTGTAATTTTCCTCTTTTGATTTTTCTGTCTTTGGTTATAGCGTATATGAATAGGGCACATAGGAATTATAATCTTAACTATAAAGCATTTACTATGTACTTACTACCTAAATCCTGAATAGCTTCATTTGTATTAATTTCAATTCATAATGACAATCTCAAGTGTTGTTAAAGTTAATAATTTGGAATTATCAATAACATGATAAATGTTAATATCAGACATATAATTTGGTATATAAGATGGAAAAATCAAATACATGAATTTGCAGCCATAATTTTTTAATTGGTTAAATGTATAGCTGCTTTTCTTTTTCAAATAAATTTTGTGCAGTACTTTCAGTGGATACAAAAGCATCCCTTTTTTAACATTGAGAGTTTCTTTTAGGGAGAAGAAATTTAACCTATGATTATCATTAATTAAGGGTGGGTCAGTGCAGTTGATGGACTGCTACTCTTGACCTCCAAAAATGAAATATAATTAAGTGGATATCACAAAGATAATAATTAACTGAACTGAGAGAGGTCCTTTTAAATATTACATAAGTTAAGATTAATTGGAACATTCCCCAAACTCCTTAAGTAACTCATTTTCCATTGATAGTGTAGTAGAGAAATTGCATTCAGGGTAGCTATCATCAAAAATGTGATTTCTGTAATTCCCTGCTCTTTGTTAGCAAACTGATAAATTTGGGATATAACATGAATTTTTCAAATAAAGAAAATTTTAACTTATTTTTTTCTTAAGTTGTTTTAATATAAATGTCAATTAACATATGTTAATCATCTAAAGTGAAAATCATTTAGTCATGTCCGACTCCTTGCTACCCCATGGACTATATGGAATTCTCCAAGCCAGAATACTGGAGTGGGTAGCCATTCTCTTCTCCAGGGAATCTTACCAACACAGGGATTGAACCCAGGTCTCCTGCATTGCTGGCAGATTCTTTATTGTCTTAGCCACCAGGGAAGCCCATTTAGCATCCAAAGTATTCATGAGATGGATTTCAGCACTGGGAAAAGAGTTAACAAAATATAACCCCAATATATTCTGGGTACTAAAATCTTTATTTTCAGAGAAATTGTATGAGTGTACATTTCTTTTTACAATAAGAAAAACATTAAGTTCTTCCATCAAAGGTCATCAGTTTTTTGTGTGTCAGATTATTCTAATAGCTTAAATCCAACAGACTTTGAACCCAAATAAACTAACTGAGCACATATTTAATCATAATGGTTACTAGATCCAAAGTCAGCTTATAATACAATTGAACATTATTATTGAATGTAGTAGAAGTAAAACTTAAAACCATATTGACTTCTTTCACTTCAACTTATTTCTGTGAAACTCAAGTATACTGTAACGATGCCTGGAAATTAGATCATACTTTCCTTTTCTGTTTAACCTGTCACTATTATAAACAACTATTTTACATTTTCTCTTCTTTCCTCAAATAGCCAACACTTCTCTGCCATCCTCAATTTTAACTTAATACTTCTCCTCATTGATATGTTGTTTCACTTTGCTCCTTCACTGAATCTGCTCTTTACAAAACTGCCAATAACTTTAATATGAGTAAAATAAATGGCCAATTCACAGCTTTCATCTTATTTGCTGAAATGTATCAGAGTTATTCATGTTATGCAGTGGCAAAAATGTAGTAAACCACTTGCCTATAATAGCTGAAAGCTCTCGATCTGGGGTTGGCAAACATTTTTTTTTTTTTTTTTGTAAAGGACTAGAGTGTGTTGGGTTTTGTGGGCCACATGCTCTCTGTTACAATTATTCACTTCTGCCACCACGGCAAGAAAATGACCATAAATGAAATGCAAGTAAATAGGTGTGTCTGTATCCTAATAAAATGTTGTTTACTGAAACAAGTGGCCTGCTGGATGCAGAGGCTGACAAAGAGAGTGTAATAGCACAAGCTTATAATCATTGGCTACTTTACACAAGGCACGACAAAGAAATGTTACCTCAGGAAAGAACTGGCCATTATGAGAGCTGAAATTCAGAGACTTAGAGGTTGGAAGAAAAAAAAAAATCTCTTAAACCTAAATAGTCAAAGGTACAAATAAAAAATATCTTTAAGGACTTCCCTGATGGTCCAGTGGTTAAGAATTCACCATGCAGTGCAGGAGGCCAGATTCGATCCCTGCTTCAGGAACTGGGACCCCATATGCTGAGTCCATGGGGTCGCCAAGAGTCAGACACAACTGAGTGACTGAACTGAGTGACTGAACTGACAGAGAATAAGAGCGTCTGTGTGACTCTGTGGACTGTAGCCCGCCAGGCTCCTCTGTCCATGGGATTCTCCAGGCAAGGATACTGGAGTGGGTTGCCATGTTTTTCTCCAGGGGATTTCCCTGACCCAGGGATTGAACCCGCGTCTCTTATGTCGCCAGCACTGGCGTGTGGGTTCTTTATCACTAGTCCCACCTGGAAAGCCCAGGATATGGGAGCAGGGGCTCCGCCCAATGTGTCAGCTGGAAGTACACTATTGCTATGTAGAGGGATTGTTGTATGGCTCCAATGATCTCTTCCCAAAAGGTGGGTGTTTACTGTGGTTATCCTGTCCCAACGCTACATTTTACTGGGTTTGTGGAGAGTGTATCATGCGTGTGTGCATGTTCAGTCACTTCAGTCCTGTCTGGCTCGTTGTGACCCTATGGGCAGTAGCCCACCAGGCTCCCCTGTGCATGGGATTCTCCAGGAGAGACTACTGGAGTGGGCTGCCGTGCCCTCCTCCAGGGGATCTTCCTGGTAGTATATTACTTGTCTTTTTAATTCATGAGCTTCCAGACTTAGATATGAGGTTTTCCCAACAGCCTGAACATGGAGTATGATAAATTGCTGTGAATGATTTTTGAGTTGTCTTCCTTGAGTAGGGGTCAGTATATTATGTATGAGTGGAAGACTGAATATTCTATCCACTAGAATTATTTACAAACATGGAGCGCTGTCACTTCAAAAACAAGCCACATCTCTTTTCATTTATGTTGTTTGTTTGGAACCTGATCTGCCTCCTAAGTAAAAGGAAATAAAGCAAAAATAAATAAATGAGACCTAATTAAACTCAAAAGCTTTTGCATAGCAAAGGAAACCATCAACAAAACAAAACAAAACAAAAAAGAATCCCAGCAACTATGAGTGATGTTCTAAAAAAAAATTAAAAAATAAAAGAAACAATAAACAAATGGTTTTAATTCTAGGGCTTATCTGTGTCTAGAAGGTCATTCACAGAATATACAATATCTACATATAAAATATTTAAAGAAACAAATCAGATAGTTTCTTAAATAAGCAGTCAACAAAGAAAATGTGAGAAATAGATTTGGAAATAGGCTGAAAATAAAAGTTATAGGAAAAAAAAAACTTATACTCAAAAATCAATAGGCGGTTTAGGCAATTACTAAATTACAGGAAAAGGGCCTATGGTCATCACACTAAATATATTTTTTAAAAGTAAAATAAAATAAAATTTGACATTTAATCATTTTTTTAAGTTTCTGAGATAAAAGGTTTTTAGAATATTTGAGATTCAGACAAAATTATTTAACCTAATAAAGATAAGGTGGAAAACATTTTCCATAACTATAGCTCTAGATGAGAATAGTGAGAGGCGTGTCCTTTGTAAGTAGGGACGAATCCATTGTCACTACTTACATTTGATAATGTAGGAGGTGATAGAGCAAAGGGTAAAAGAAACACAAAAGCTTGAGGATTAGAAAGATGGCAATTATTTATCATTTGCAGCTAATGTTATTGTTTAGATGAGGAAAAGAAGATACAGACACATTATCAGTATTAAAGAAAATAGGATAAACTGGTAAGGTTGGAAACAGGAAAAATATACATAAAGAATAAGTGTTAGGGAACTCTGCTCAGTACTCTGTAATAACCTACATGGAAAAATAATTTGAAAAAGAATAGATGAACATATATGTATAACTGAATCACTTTTCTGTACGCCTGAAACTAATACAACATTGTTAACCAGTTATACCCCAATATAAAATTAAAACATAAAGATAAAAAATGTTTTTAAAATTAAGATAAAAAAAAATCAGTGTTTCCCAACAACACCTAGAAGTTTAAATATCACAGTAAGATAAATATCTAGAAATTAATGTAACAAAAGTAATGCAATACACGTGGCAAGACTGAAAATGTAAATCTAGTGAAAAATTGCTGAAACTCTGAAACAATGAGATATTCCCAATATCAATAGATAGAATGAATGAATATCATAAAAATGTCATGTCTTCTCTATAGATACAAACAGAACTACACACTCAATGATTTGAAAATTTATATAGAATAGCAAAGAACTGAAAATAGTTTAAATCTTTCTGAAGAAGAAAAATGTGGAAGAAAAAAACCCTTTACAAAATCCAGAGACTTATTTAAAGCTATAGCAATTTAGAAAGTGTAAAATGTGTACAAGGAGAGGCAAATTGACATATAGAAAAAAACAATGAACCCAGAAACAAATCCACACAAATATGCCACTTTGATTTAGAGCTGAGATGGCAAAATGAGCAGCAAATATTTGTTATCCATATGGAAGGAAAAGTGAAATTGAATTCTTCAATTCATTTCATTGAAATGAAATTATTCCTCAAAACATATCCACGATTCATTGTAGATGACTTAAAACTTGAAATTCCATAGACAAATCTTTATAGTGTTTGGGAGAATATATAGACAAATATATTTTTTATGTTGGGAGATAGAAGTCTTCTTAAACAGGTCATGAAAGTTTTTTTTTTTTTTTTCCATTATTAAAGAAAATGAACATTTAAAATGTGGCAATATTAAGTTCAAAAATTTCTGTTCTTACAATAGTATCTTATAAAGTATAAAATCAAGCTATAAATTTAGAAAATATTGGTAACACATATGATATAAAACAATATTTTTGAATAACATATAATAACATGTATTATAATAATTGGAAAATTGGATTAAAGATTTACTGATCAAGACCGTTCCCACCAGAGCAAGACTAGGTTTTACCCACAGCGAGTCCCTCCCACCAAGAAGCTTCCACAAGCCTCTTATCATCATCCATCAAAGGAAAGACAGAATGAAAACTACAATAACAGAAAACTAACCAAACTGATCACATGGACCACAACCTTGTCTAACTCAATGAAACTATGAGTCATGCCATGCAGGACTACTCAAGACAGAAAGGTCATGGTGGAGAGTTCTGACAAAACGTGGTCCACTGGAGAAGGGAATGGCAAACCACTTCAGTATCCTTGCCATGAGAATCCCAAGAACAGTATGAAAAGGCAAAAAGATAGGACACTGAAAGATGAACCCCCTCCCCCCCAACCCCAGGTCTTTAGGTGCCCAAAATACTACTAAAGAAGAGCAGAGAAATAGCTCCAGAAGGAATGAAGAGGCTGAGCCAAAGTGGAAACAACACCCAGTCATGAATGTATCTGGTGGTAAAAGTAAAGTCTAATGCTGTAAAGAACAATAGTGCATAAGAACCTGGAATGTTAGGTCTACATATCAAGGTATTTGGAAAATGGCCAAACAGGAGATGGCAACAGTGAGCATCAACATTTCAGGAATCAGCAATCTAAAATGGACTGGAATGGGTGAAATTAACTCAGATGACCATTATATCTACTACTGAGGGCAAGAATCCTTTAGAAGAAATGGAGTAGCCTTCATAGTTAACAGAAGAGTCCAAAATGCAGTACTTGGGTGCAGTCTCAAAACTGACAGAATGATCTCTATTCAGCTCCAAGGCAAGTCATTCGATATTACAGTAATCCAAGTCTATACCTCAACCACTAGTGCCAAAGAAGCTTAAGTTGAATGGTTCTATGAGTACATACAAGACCTTTTAGAACTAACAGCAAAAAAAGATGCCCTTGTCATCTCAGGGGACTCAAAAGCAAAGTAGGAAGTAAAAAGATACCTGAAGTGACAGGCAAGATTGCCTTGGAGTATAAAGTGAAGCAGGGCAAAGGCTAAGAATTTTGCCAAAAGAATGCACTGGTCATAGAAAACACCTTCTTCCAACAACACAAGAGATGACTCTACACATGGACAGCACCAGATGGTCAATACTGAAATCAGATTGATTATATTCTTTGCAGTCTAAGAAAAAGTCAAAGTGAAAGAGGAGACTGAAAAAGTTGGCTTAAAGCTCAACATTCAGAAAATTAAGATCGTGGATTCTGGTCCCATCACTTCATGGCAAATAGGTGGGGAAACAGTGACTGACTTTATTTTCTTGGACTCCAAAATCACTGCAGATGGTGACTGCAGCCATGAAATTAAAAGAGGCTTGCTCCTTGGAAGAAAAGTTATGACCAACCTAGACAGCATATTAAAAAGCACAGACATTACTTTGCCAATGAAGGTCTATCTAGTCAAGGCTATGGTTTTTCCAGGAGTCATGTATGGATGTGAGAGTTGGACTATAAAGAAAGCTGAGCAATGAAGAATTGATGCTTTTGAACTGTGGTGTTGGAGAACACTCTTGAGAGTCGCTTGGACATCAAGGAGATCCAACCAATCCATCCTGTAGGAAATTAGTCCTGAATATTCATTGGAAAGACTGATGCTGAGGCTGAAACTCCCAATATTTTGACCACCAAATGCGAAGAACTGACTCATTGGAAAAGACCCTGATGATGGGAAAGATTGAAGGCAGGAGGAGAAGGGGACAATAGAGGATGAGATGGTTGGATGGCATCACCAACTCAATGGACATGAGTTTGAGTAAACCCTGGGAGGTGGTGATGGACAGGGAGGCCTGGCATGCTGCAGTCCATGGTGTCGCAAAGAGTTGGAAACGACTGAGCAACTGAGTTGAACTGCACTGAACTGAAGATGGAGAAGCTTATACAGTCATCAAGAACAAGACTGGAGCTGACTATGACTCGTATCATGAAGCCCTTATTGCAAAATTCAGACTTAAATTGAAGAAACTAGGGAAGAAAACACTAGGACATTAAGATATGACCTAAATCAAACATTTTCCTATTATACAGTGGAAGTGACAAATAGATTGAAGGGGTTACATCTGATAGAGTCCTTAAAGATCTGTAGACAAAGGTTCGTGATATTGTAGAGGAGGCAGTGATCAAAATCATTCCCAAGAAGAAGAAATGCAAAGAGGCAAAATAGCTGTTTAAGGAGACCTTAAAAATTGCTGAGAAAAGAAGAAAAGCAAAAGACAAAGGCAAAAAGGAAAAATATACCAATCTGAATGCAGAGTTCCAAAGAATAGCAAGAAGATATATGAAAGCCTTCTTAAGCGAACAGTGAAAAGAAAAAGAGGTAAATAATAGAATGGGAAAAGACTAGAGGTCTCTTCAAGAAAATCAGAGATACCAAGTGAACATTTCATGCAAAGATGGGCACAATAAAGGATAAAAATGTTATGGACCCAACAGAAGCAGAAGATATTAAGAAGAGGTGGCAAGACTACACAGAAGAACTATACAAAAAAGATATTAATGACCCAAATAACCAAAATTGCTTGATCCCTCACTTAGAGCCAGATATCTAGGAGTGTAAAGCCATGTGGACCTTAGGAAGCATCACTACAATCAAAACTAGTGGACGTGATGGAATTCTAGCTGAGCTATTTCAGACCCTAAAAGATGGTGTGTTTAAAGTGATGTACACAATATGCCAGCAAATTTGGAAAACTCAGCAGTGGCCACAGGACTGGAAAAGGTCAGTTTCCATTCCAGTCCCAAAGAAAGACAAAGTCAAAGAATGTTGAAACTATTGCACAATTGCACTCATTTCACACACTTGCAAGGTAATATTGAAAATTCTCCAAACTAGACTTCAACAGTACACGATCTGAGAACTTCCAGATGTTCAAGTTGGATTTCACAAAGTCAGAGGAACCAGAGATCAAATTGCTAACATCCACTGAATCACAGAAAAAGAAAGATAATTCCAGAAAAAGATCTACTTCTGCTTCATTGACTACACTAAAGTCTTTGACTATGTGGATCACAACGAACTGCAAAAAAATACTTAAAGAGATGGGAGCACCAGACCACTCTATCTGCCTCCTGAGAAACCTTTATGCATGTCAAGAAGCAATAGTTAAAAACGGTTATGGAACAAAGCTGGTTCAAAGTTGGGAAAGGAATACGTCAAGGCTGTTTATTGTCGCCCTGCTTATTTAAATTATATGCAGAGTACATCATGAGAAATGCTGGACTGAATGAAGAACAAGATGGAATCAACATTGCTGGGAGAAATATCAACAACCTCAGATAAGCAGATGACACCATCCACCACCCTATGTCAGAAAGCAAAGAGGAACTAAGAGTCTCTTGATGAAGGTGAGAGAGGAGAGTGAAAAAGCTGGCTTAAAAGTCAACATTCATAAAACGAAGATCATAACCTCTGGTCCCAGCACTTCATTGCAAATAGATGGGGATACAATGGAGACAGTGGTAGACTTTATCTTCTTGGGCTCCAAAATCACTGCAGATGGTGACTGCTGCCATGAAATTAAACAACTCTTAGAAAGAAAATCTATGAAAAATCTAGGCTGCATATTGAAAATCAGAGACATTACTTTGCTGGCAAAGTCTGTATAGTCAAAGCTATGGTTTTTGCAGTAGTAGTGTACGGATGTGAGAGTTGGACTATAAGGAAGGCTGGATGCCAAAGAATTGATGCTTTTGAGCTGTGGTGTTGGAGAGTCCCTTGGACTGCAAGGAGATCTAACCAGTCCATCCTAAAGGAAATCAATCTTGAATATTCATTGGAAGGACTGATGCTGAAGCTGAAGCTCCAATATTTTGGCCACCCAATGCGAAGAGCTGACTCATTGGAAAAGAACCTGATGCTGGGAAAGATTGAAGGCAGGTGGAGAAGGGGATGACAGAGGCTGAGATGGTTGATGGCATCACCGACTCAATAAACATGAGTTTGAACAAGCTCTCGGAGATGGTGAAGGACAGGGAAGCCTGGGCATGCTGCAGTCCATGGGGTCACAAATAGCCAGACACAACTGAGTGACTGAACAACAAAAGAGTATATAATGATCTATATAAAGAATATGTAATAGGAGGGCAATGTTTTAATAATCTTCTCCTGTATAACAAACCATTCTAAAATGCTGGATGAAAACAAGTGCCATACATTTTTTCATAGTTCTGTGACATATCATGTTTTGGATGGCTTGCTTATGGGCTACATTGCTGACTTGGGTTGAGAGACACAAGCAGAAAAATTCTGGACGTCATGATCTTATTTCAGCCACCAGCTTTGGGTAGCTCAGTGGCTGACTGGCTGGGACTGTCGCATATTATTCTCACATCTCCCAAATCCTCTCTCCATATGACTTCATAATCCCTGTTAGTCAGGCTTCTTTACATGATGGCTTAGGGCTCTGAGAGCACAGAAGGGTGTACGAAGGGCTTTTTAAACCTAGGCACAGAGATAACACAAGGCCCCTTCTATCTCATCCTATATGTCAAAACAAGTCACAGACTGGAGGGGAGGAAACTCAGATGCTCACCTTTGTTAAGGGAAGTGGCTTTAGAAAACCTTTAGGATTAGAGAATCTTTGAGATTCCCTTATTTTTTTTTTTCTTATTCTTTTTTTTTTCCTTTTTTTGATAAATTAATTTATTTATTTTAATTGGAGGCTAATTACTTTACAATACTGTAGTGGTTTTAGCCATACATTGACATGAATAGGCCATGGGTGTACATATGTCCCCCATCCTGAACTCCCATCCCTCAGGGTCATCCCAGTGCACCAGCCCTGAGCACCCTGTCTCATGCATCCAACCTGGACTGGCGATCTGTTTCATATATGATAATATACATGTTTCAGTGCTATTCTCCCAAATCATCCCACCCTCGCCTTCTACCACAGAGTCCAAAAGTCTGTTCTTTATATCTGTGGCTCTTTTGCTGTCTTGCATATAGGGTCATCGTTACCATCTTTCTAAATTCCATGTATATGCATTATTATACTGCGTGTTATTATATGCATTATATTCTTTCTGACTTACTTCACTCTGCATAATAGGCACCAGTTTCATCCACCTCATTAGAACTGATTCAAATGCATTCTTTTTAATAGCTGAGTAATATTCCATTGTGTATATGTACTACAGCTTTCTTATCCATTCATCTGCTGATGGACATCTAGTTTTCAAACACTTTTTTAAAACAATCTACCGTGCAAACTCATACAAAAAAAGCAAATGTCATAAGTAGACATTCTCCACCAGAAAAACAAACAGACAAACAAACACCTAATAACCAGAAAAAGAATCACTCAGCAGCATCAGCCTCATGATTAATCAAAGTAAAATATGACCATAATGAGTTTCTGTTTCTCAAGCATTTAACTGACTGGCAAAAGAAATAAAATAAAATCTGACAATATCAAATATGGAGGAGCTTCATATTTCTGAGATTCCTTATTTTTTAAGAAATAAGGGTATTAAGTGATACCACTTTCAGGTAAATGATTCAGCATTGTCTTGGAATGTTGAGCATCCCCATATTTTGGGTGCTAAGTCGCCTCAGTCATGTCTGACTCTTTGCGAACCACTGGATTGCGGCCCACCAGGCTCCTCTTTCCATGAAATTCTCTAGGCAAGAATACTGGAGTAGGTTGCCATGCCCTCCTCCAGGGGATCTTCCTGACCAATGGATTGAACCCGCATCTCCCAAGTCTCCCGCATTGGCAGGCAGGTTCTTTACCACTATCACCATGTGGGAATCCATATATGCTATGATCCCCAAATTACACTTATATGCATCACACTATCTTGCTGCAGCAGACCAGAAGACATGTGTAGGAATGTTTCTGATGGCATCATTTGTAAGAACAAAACCTGGAAACAATATCCAATGTCCATGAATGGAAAAGCAGATAAATAAAATTTGACAACCTGTTTGGATATCAGAAGTTCAAGGTGCCTACTGCATTGTCACTAAATGTTTTTGTAGCACTGAGAGGTGCTCCTTGGGTGCAGAGTCTATGCTACTTGCCACCAGTCTCCCCAAACATGTTCCTCCTTTGTACTTAGTCAAGAGCTTATTCATATGTCTAGTATTTTATGCACAATGAATGGCCATTGTTACATTTATACAATGAAATAATACTGCAATATTTCAGATTTAAGAACAGTAATTACAGTGTGTGAATCAGGATAAATGATAGGTGAAGCTACTTCTAATATATTTTAATTCCTATGTTTGCAAAATATTTCATGTAGTATAGGAGCAATTTTCCAATCCCACTGTGTCATATTGTTTGTGTGTATATATGCACATTATAGATCTCTTTCCATTTAAAAATATTTTATTTTATCAAATAATTGATATTGATGTTGATTCATTTCATATCAATTCAGTTAAGTTCAGTCACTCAGTCATGTCTGACTCTTTGCAACCCCATAAACTGTAGCATGCCAGGCTTCCCTGTCCATCACCAACTCCCAGAGCTTGCTCACACTCATGTTCATTGAGTCAGTGATACCATATAACCATTTCTTCCTCTGTCATCCCCTCTTCCTCCTGACTTCAATCTTTCCCAGCATCAGAGTCTTTTCCAATGAATCAGTTCTTTGCATCAAGTGGCCAAAGTATTGGAGCCTCAGCTTCAGCATCAGTCCTTCCAATGAATATTCCGGATTGATTTCCTTTAGGATTGTCTGGATGGATCTCCTCACAGTCCAAGGGACTCTCGAGTCTTCTCCAACACCACGGTTCAAAAGCATCAATACTTCAGTGATCAACTTTCTTTATAGTCCAATTCTCACATCCATACATGACCACTGGAAAAACCATAGCTTTGACTAGACAGACTTTGTTGGCAAAGTAATGTCTCTGCTTTTTAATATGCTGTCAGGTTGGTCATAGCTTTTCTTCCAAGGAGCAAGCATCTTTTAATTTCATGGCTGCAGTCACCATCTGCAGTGATTTTGGAGCCTCAAAAAATAAAGTCAGCCACTGTTTCCATTGTTTCTCCATCTATTTGCAATGAAGTGATGGGACCAGATGCCATGATCTTAGTTTTCTGAATGTTGAGCTTTAAGCCAACTTTTCCATTCTCTTCTTTCAGTTTCATCAAGAGGCTCTTTAGTTCATTACTTTCTTCCATAAGGGTGGTGTCATCTGAATATCAGAGGTCATTGATATTTCTTTCAGCAATCTTGATTCCAGCTTGTGCTTCATCCAGCCCAGTGTTTCTCATGATGCACTCTGCATATAAGTTAAATAAGCAGGGTGACAATATATAGCCTTAATGTACTACTTTCCTGATTTGGAACCAGTCTGTTGTTTCATGTTGGGTTCTAACTGTTGCTTGTTGACCTGAGTACAGATTTCTCAGGAGGCAGGTCAGGTGGTCTTGTATATCCATCTGTTGGATAATTTCCCACAATTTGTTGTGATCCACGTAGTCAAAGTCTTTGGTGTAGTCAATAAAGCAGAAGTAGATATTTTTCTGGATCTCTCTTCCTTTTCCATGATCCAACAGATGTTGGCAATTTGTTCTCTGGTTCACCTGCCTTTTCTAAATCCAACTTGAACATCTGGAAGTTCACGGTTCACATACTATTGAAGCTTGACTTGGAGAATCATTTCCTGTAACTGTGCTATATTCTATGCATTTGTATTTTATAGACACTCTGAATTAATGATAGGAATTCTATTTTGTGATAATAGATATTTACTAGAGAAAAATAGTACTTCTTTACTACCTTCTGGTCCTCTAAAGACATTCTGTGTCTACATAAGCTATGAAAGTTAGTTTTGATAGTTTCTATTCTGAATATAAATACCTATAATACAGTCAGCATTTTTGAAAACACTGTAATCATATATTACTTAGGGAATTTCTATATAGACATGGTGCAGAAATAGTCCTGGCTGATCTTTTTATTTTTGGCTGTGCTGCATTTTTGCTGCTCAGCACAGGTTTTCTCTAGATCTGGTGAGCGTGGGCTACTCTCGAGTTGCAGGGCACAGGTTGCTCATTGTAGTGGCTTCTCTTGTTGACAAACATGGGCTCTAGGGTGTACAGGCTCCAGTAACTGTGACTCATGGGCTCTAGACCACAGGCTCAGGAGTTGCGGTGTACTGGCTTAGCTGCTCAAATGCATGTGGAATCTTCCAGGATGAGAAATTGAACCCATGTCTTCTGAACTGCCAGACAGGTTCTTCGCCACTGAGTCACCAGGGAAGCCCCTAGCTGATAAAATTGCTGTGATATTTATTTCTGAGAATATTGTGACAAATTTTAGGAGTTTTTTTCAAAAGTTATATATGCCTAGCAGGCTTTCCTAACCATTAATATATGAAAGATGCTAGTTAATTTTATGTGGTTTCACTGGTTTCTTAAATCTAAGACTTTGGAAATTTTTCTTCAGTTCTTTGTTGTTGTTCAGTCACTCAGCTGTGTTTGACTTTTGCAACCCCATGAATGGCAGAGCACCAGACTTCCCTATCCTTCACCATCTCTCAGAGTTTGCTCAAACTTGTGTCCATTGAGTCGGTGATGCCATCCAAACATCTCATCCTCTGTCACCCCCTTCTCCTGCCCTCAAATTTTTCCAGCATTAGGGTCTTTTCCGATGAGTCAGATCTTTGCATCTGTAGCCAAAGTACTAGAGCTTGAGCTTCAGCATCATTCCTTCCAATGAATATTCAGGGTTGATTTCCTTTAGGATTGGCTGGCTTTATCTCCTTGCTATCCAAGGGACTCTCAAGAGTCTTCTCCAACACCACAGTTCAAAAGCATCAATTCTTTGGTTCTCAGTCTTCTTTACAGTCCAACTCTCACAACCATACACAGCTACTGGAAAAACCATAGCTTTGACCATATGAACCTTTGTCAGCAAAGTGATGTCTCTTCTTTTTAATGCACTGTTTAGGTTCATCATAACTTTTCTTCCAAGGTGCACAAGTCTTTTAATTTCATGACTTCAGTCACTGTCCACAGTGATTCTGAAACCCAAGAAAATAAATTATGTCACTGTTTCTATTTTTCCCCCATCTATTTGCCATGAAGTAATGGGACCAGATGCCATGATCTTCATTTTTTGAATGTTGAGTTTTAAGACAGCTTTTTCAGTGTTTTCAGTTCTATATATTTAATTTTATTATTACATCTTTTTCAGCAAATTTGCAAGGAAATGTAGTGCATTGAGTAAAATACTGAAAGCATTTGGATGGTTAGACATTTTAATTATGAAGCTTCTCATTTCATGTCTTTGTTTGTCATAAAAGCAGATAGTTATTGAGGCAGTTATAGCTACCTGAACATAAAGAACCAGGACTATTTCAAATGTTCATGCCAACATCATGCATATATCTAACAGTGAGATGGAGTATTCTGTCTGCAATTATGTTTGATTGGTTTTATTTGTCATTTCCAGGCAGTCTTAAATGAATAACCAAAAAATAGTCCATCAATTCCTCAATATAAAATGATTCATTATCGTAGAATGTGATAGTCTCAAAACATTGTTTCCAAAAAATGATTACCTTGCCAAAAGTAAAAGTGTCCCATCTCCTCTGAGAGCACAATAATTCAAGGCTGGAAATGTAGTTTTGTTCCATGCCTCAGTGGATTGAGCACATTTTAGCATACTGTCTAAACTCATGAATAAAAGGACAGGAAAAATTGCAAATGAAATTTATGAAGTACAGTATGTTCTTCTATTGTTAACCTAACTTTCCAGTTGTAAAGAATATGGCTATCTTAAAAGAGTTATTTCTCCCTATAATCTCTATCATTTAATCAATTGTATAATTAATACTGCTTAAAGAGGATATAGAATTCAGTAATCTTTCTAATAATGGAATGAAACAAAGATGTAATCTAAGGACATAAAAGTAATGGAAAAATTGACACAGATTTTAATGAGAGTTCCTTGTAAAAATCTTTAACAATTATCCTTTTGGAAGTGAAGGGACTTTTTTTCTTAGCAAGTCTCATTGTTAAAGCAGAAAGATGATGCAAGAAAAGATACAGAACTAGAATATTGGAATGCATAGAAAATCCTAAGATTTGAGATTATGGAGTCAGTTGACTCAAACTTATGCTTTATTATTTCTGAAAGTTCTTTGTAAGAATAGTTTTTAAAGACATGTTTGAAGTACATTTAAACTCTATTTCAATTAAGATTATGTATAAGTAACTATTTTAATCGAGGATTGCCCCTTACTACCTATGTAATTTTAGACTAGTAATTTAATTTTTCTGTGCCTGTTTCCTCATCTGTAAACTAGAATAATGAAAATGACAAACTATTGTCCTATTACAAGAATTACATCAAGTTATAAATGTAAGGATCTGGCTTTACCCAAGTTATGCCCTACTCTTTGTGACCCCCATGAACTGTAGCCCACCATGCTCCTCTGTCCATGGGATTCTCCAGACAAAAATACTGGAGTGGGTAGCCATTCCTTTCTCCAGGGGATCTTCCCAACCCAGGGATCAAACCCAGGTCTCCTGCATTGCAGGCAGGTTCTTTACCATCTGAGGCACTAAGGGAAAAGGCAGGCCTTTATGTTTGTTTGTGAAGGTGATCCCTCTCCCTTCCCAGGAATGAGAGAAGAATCATTATCACTAGAGATAGAGAAGGTACTGGGTTCAGTCTGGATAAACAGAGCTTAACAAATTAATCCTTATTTATAACTAGTTTAACTTATGTATTTGCCTGTCCCCATTGTACCACCCCCAGAAATCTAAATCCTTTTCCTTTCTCTAATCACTTATATAATTGCATTTTTGAAAAATGGCATATAACCACCTTGAGTCTAGTTGTTTCTTCAGGTTCTCACTTCTTTTCTGGGAAACCCCTTGCATATAAAAATATTAACATCAGTTACATTTTTATGCCTTTTCTCTTGTTCATCTGCCTTTTATCAGTGTAATATGCAGGCCCCACTTGTATATATTAAGAGGGTAGAGGAAAAGTCTTTCCTCCTCAGTGGGATGCTTTTGGGGGTTGTTAAGTATGAGGATTGGTTTGGGGAAAGATTTAATATTTCATAGAGGAAATTGTATTTGAACTACTTCCTAGAAGATGAAAGAGATTGCCAAGGTAGGAAATGGACAGACGATGGAAAAATCATGGACTTTTTTCTGTGCATGGTGGGGAAACGATGATGATTTGGGACATTAGGAAGTGATGTTACATTTTGTGTGTGTGTGCACGCTTAGTCATGTCTGATTCTTTATGACCCCATGGACTGTCGCCCTCCAGACTCCTCCATCTAAGGGGTTTTCCAAGTAGGAATACTGGAGTGAGTTGCAATTTCCTTCTCCAGGGGATCTTCCTGATCAAGTGATCTAACCCGAGTCTCTTACATCTTCCACATTGGGAGGCAGATTCTTTACCACTGTGCCACCTGAGAATCTGCTGTGTAATATTAGATCCTGCTTAATATTAGTTAAAAGGGAAAACCTGAGCTTCTCAATTGGGGTAGAAGGTCACACAGAGGGAGATATTTTAATAGCTTTAGCCTCTGAATGTCTGTGGTTTTGACTAATGACGGATGTTTTTCCCAAAAAACTAGGTAGAATATAACTCTCTCACAGCATTGCAGGTGAAAGACAGAGGGTTTAAAAATTAGAAAAATGACAAAAGGTAAATTCAGATCATTTCCAGGTTAAAAAGCAAAAAAAGTATTCAAACAGCTTATTGGTAGAAAGAATTCTCATTCACAACAAATGATGACACTGCATTAAAGTTAACTTTGAACAACTGCACAGATTCTGAATACCTTGCAAATAGCACTAAAAACTGACATAAATCCCAGCTACATTGTAACACAAATTTCCTGTTACGTTTTTCTCCCACTAGATTATAATGTCCAGAACAGAAATTGTATTATTATCTATTTTATTATTTCCGTGAAACAGTTATAGATCTAGTTATTTGCTGAGTAATTTACTGATTGAAAGACAGCAAAAGAGGGGGAAATAGTGATATAAAGTAATTCATTAAAATAGGGAGTAAATCCAGTGGTCATGTATGGATGTGAGAGTTGGACTGTGAAGAAAGCCTAGCCCCAAAGAGTTGATGCTTTTGAACTATGGTGTTGGAGAAGACTCTTGAGAGTCCCTTGGACTGCAAGGAGATTCAACCAGTCCATCCTAAAGGAGATCAGTCCTGGGTGTTCATTGAAAGGACTGATGCTGAAGCTGAAACTCCAATACTTTGGCCACCTGATGCGAAGAGTTGACTCACTGGAAAAGACCCTGATGCTGGGAGGGATTGGGGACAGGAGGAGAAGGGGACGACAGAAGATGAGATGGCTGGATGGCATCACCGACTCGATGGACATGAATTTGAGTAAACTCCGGGAGTTGGTGATGGACAGGAAGGCCTGGTATGCTGCGATTCATGGGGTGGCAAAGAGTCGGACACGACTGAGCAGCTGAACTGAACTGAACTGAAAGTATCTCAGACGATACTAGAAAGGAAACTATTCTCACAGTTAAAATTAACTAATGAATTTTTCTAGTTCTTGCTAAAGAGGAACTGGAGATTTATATTTAAGCCAAACTGTAAACCTTTCAGAAATATAAATATATACAGTTAAATGATTGCAAGATGTAACTAGTTTTTCATCTTCAGTTTGTCCATCCTCTTATGTCCACTATTTTTAAGTCCTAAGCAAAAATTCCCAGCAATTTTTTCTGGGCAGCTGTCTCAAACCTGTATTATAGGTGACTATTATAAGTAAATACTGATACCAAATAGTAGTTAAAATGAGGAAAGAAATATCATTTTCTAAATGAGGCTTTTATAAGATTTATTTCTCCTTGTATATGTCACCAGTGCAACAGAGTTTTAAAAAGTATTAAAAATAATCACAGGTGGTGCTAGTGGTAAAGACCCTGCCTGCCAATGCAGAGGATGCAAAAGACACGGGTTCATTTTCTGGGTCAGGAAGATCTCCTGAAGGAGGGCATGGCAACCCACTCCAGTGTTCTTTTCTGAAGAATGACATGGACAGAGGATCCTGGGAGTGTACAGTCCATAGGGTCACAAAGAGTTGGACATGACTGAAGCGACTTAGCATGCAATCAAAATAATCACAGAGGTTTCCCAGTGGTAGAAAAAATCTCCTGCCAATGCAGAAGATGAGGAGACATGGGTTGCATCCCTGGGTCAGGAAGATCCCCTGGAGGAGGAAATTGTAACACACTCCAGTATTCTTGCCTGAAAAATTCCATGGACAGAGGAGCCTGGTAGGCTAAAGTCAATAGGGTCGTGAAAGAGTGGAACATGACTAAGCCACTAAACAACGACAGTAGATATCTATGTTTCAAAAAAGAAAAAGAAAAAAAGATCATTGGAAGTAAAAGGAAGTATCAATTTACTAGTTTTAAATTTCCAATTACATATAGAATAAGATCATGAACAATTACAACAACTAAATGTAAGTTTTCTTTCTGTTGTCAGATGCTAATTGGCTTCAATCACGTCTGACTCTTTGCAATCCTATGTAGCCCCCCAGGCTCCTCTCTCCAGGAGATTTTCCAGGCAAGAATACTGGAGTAGTTTGCCATCTCCTCCTCCAGAAGATCTTCCTGACTCAGGGATCATCTCTTGGGTCACCTGCATTGGCAGGCAGATTTTTTACCACTAGCCTCACCTGGGAAGTCCCTTTCTTTCTGTTAGATATAAGTAAAATATTGTTTTAATTATTATAAAATTCTGCTGAAAGTGATGTTTTGAAACCATAAGTTTGTTCAATATGAAGAACTCAGCTATAATAAGTGTTTACTTTCTTTGTATTAAGCACATACTATTTTAGACAAGATAATTAGAATTTTCAGGCATAACTCCAGAGACTTTACTGTTATTGGGCTCCCAAATCACTGCAGATGGTGACTGTAGCCATGAAATTAAAAGACGCTTGCTCCTGGGAAGAAAAGCTAAGACCAACTTAGACAGCATATCAGAAAGCAGAGACATTACTTTGCCACCAAAGGTCCATCTAGTGAAAGCTTTGGTTTTTCCAGTAGTCATGTATGGATATGAGAGTTGGACTATAAAGAAAGCTGAGCACCAAAGAATTGATGCTTAAGCTGTGGTGTTGGAGAAGATTCTTGAGAGTCGCTTGGACTGCAAGGAGATCCAACCAGTCAATCCTAAAGAAAATCAGTCCTGAATTTTCATTGGAAGGGCTGATGCTGAAGCTGAAGCTCTAATACTTTGGCCACCTGATGCGAAGAACTGACTCATTGGAAAAGACCCTGATGCTGGGAAAGATTGAAGGCAGGAGGAGAAGGGGAAGACAGAGGGTGAGATGGTTGAATGGCATCATGGACTCAATGGACATGAGTTTGAATAAGCTCTGAGATTTGCTGATGGACAGGGAAGCCTGGTGTGCTGCAGTCCATGGGGTCACAAAGAGTCTGATATGACTGAGTGACTGAACTGAACTGAGGCATAACTCAGATTTCATTTTGCAGGTAAGCAAACCTAGAGGAAGGATCTTCAGCCTCCTTTACACGTTTTTCAATTAACACTTACCCTTTGGATCAGCTTGTCTCTCCCCAAGGTAATGCCATGGGCAGCTAAATGATGAACTTGCTCTCCCCAGCTCCCTCAAAAGCACTGAACTATTTTAATTGTTGATCCATGAGGAAAGATGATTGATGTGAGAAAGAAACTGGGGTTGCTCTCTATCACACTTTATAAAATTCTATTCCATTTATCATTCACTATACAAAAGCCCTTAAGATTAGTTTTGTTTAAAGATTATTTGCATTTAAATTGTGAGGATATTGTAGAGTACTTGTATTTATGGCTGAGGTTAAAAGCTGAAATCATCAGTGGTTTCATCATTTTTGAAGCAATATTCCCTAAAGCAACCCAAAGCACTGAATGTGCTACAATATCTTGTGGAAATTTCTTTGGCTAGAACAATACAGTGGGGTCAACAAAGTAAAAAAGAAAAAAGTGTCTCTTTTTTCTATTAGGTTGTAGCCAAACATATATCCCAGTAGAATAATAGTCCTTGATGTGAGCTGCTCTTTACAAACAAAAATGAAGCTTTTTATTTTCTGAAATTGCAATTGTATAAGCCAATTTTTTCTCAAGTATCATGCAGAGTTAATTGACTTCCAGTAACCTAAATTATGCTGTTACCTTACAGTTCAATTTAAAATTGTTAAGCAGAGAAATTTAGAAATGCTAGAATGAAAACATTAGGCATAAAACAGACTGTAATGTAACATCATAGTGGTTCTAAATAGATTGTGCACAATGTGGGTTATGGCTGTAAATGTAAAACACAATTATATATCTTCTTCCATTGATTTCAAAGAGTTCACAGGGTCATTCCCATGAAACAAGCAAGCACACTATTGAGTTTTACCAGTAAAGATATCTTATTGGAATAACTCCCAAAACATCTTTCATTTTAAAAGGTTTGAGATACTTATTAAATAGCCTATACATAATACTTCAAAAAGGACCATTTTTTATGTTAAAAGGTTGGGTTTTGTTTTTTTTTGTAAACTTGATAAATGAAGGAACTTTGTTTTATATGTTTAAAAGGTTTAGCAAACAAGACTAGTTGCTTAAGGCCTAAATAGAACTGAAGACTGTGTATATCTAAAATGAATTTGTTGAAGGAGTGAAATGTTACTTACTTTCCTTGGTGCATGCTGACCTATTCATCTTTATGTAAAACATTTATCTGAAATCTAATAATTTAATTTTATAGTCATGCATTTGGTTTATCATGATTGGTAGAATCTACTTTAGAATTATGTGTTATACTATCAATGGTATACTAATTATTAAAGGTTTATTTTTCCTTTCTGTTTTGAAGCAGATGACATGGAAAGGACACATATAATTAGAACATAACAAAGCTACTTTCTCATTTATGAATATTTGTTAAATATAGTAACCAAAATATGAAAATTAACAATATCAGTTTATGTTCAGGGTGTTCATGGTTACATGTTCATGAAAACTTTGTCAAGTTCCCTAGTGGCTCAGACGGGACAGTAAAGAATCCGCCTGCAATTCAAGAGTCCCAGGTTGATCCCTGGGTCAGAAGATCCCCTGAGGGAGGAAAGGGCTATCCACTCCAGTATTCTTGCCTGGAGAATCCTGTGGACAGAAGAGCCTGGTGGGCTACAGTCCATGGAGTTGCAAAGAGTGGGACACAACTGAACGACTAACACTTTCACTTTCCGTATCAGTTTATGCTCAGGGTGTTCATGGTTAACATTCCTGAAAACTTTATCAAATATTCACTCATAGTTTTAAAATTATACATATGTATATAATCTTTTATGTATCTTTGTACATAAAGGATTTGAAACAAAATTCTAAAACGGATATTTTTAGTCTATATACCATATGCACTCTTAACTGACTTGAGGCTGATGTACAGAGCAAATAAAATAAAATACAAATAAAAAGCATTTCTATAAAAGGAGGTCAAAATGACACACAGTTGTAATATTATTCTTTGTTGGCCACAGTGCTCACCAGAAATCATAACCTTCTTGATGTTCCTAGATGTCAGGTAAAACCATTTTTAGGAACACAGTACATTTAAACTTCATAGCAGCCTTCTTCCTTCATTCAGAGATATACATCATGTACTTAATTCCCAGATATTGTCTGTGTTCAACTTTTTGCAAACCCATGGACTGGAGTTTGCCAGACTTCTCTGTCCGTGGAACTTTCCAGGCAAGAATACTGGAGATATTTATTAATTTTAAGTACCCTTCAGTAGACATAAGATGGTGAATAAAGCAGTGGTGGATTGCAGGTCCTAGATCTAGTAACAGCAGAACATTATTTTGGAACAAGGAGACTTCTAAATACTCATCTATTTTATGTGATTACATCCTCTCCATTTCATAAGTATTGACATAGAATCTATCCTTGGAACAAAATTATAATTATTACCAGAGCTTTTTAAATTTGTATCAGCCTGGTCACAAATTTTAAAGATCATTTGGAATTTTTTCCAATGGTTATGGCATAAATATATTTCTATATTCTTAAGGATGCATGTGTGAGTGCTATGTCGCTTCAGTCATGTCCGACCCCTTGGACTATAGCCTGCCAGGCTACTCTGTCCATGGGATTCTCCAGGCAAGAGGTACC
Organism: Cervus elaphus; assembly: GCF_910594005.1. Lineage (NCBI taxonomy): Eukaryota > Metazoa > Chordata > Mammalia > Artiodactyla > Cervidae > Cervus > Cervus elaphus. Next base: position 18,399,263 of record NC_057828.1, on the reverse strand, counting down.
AGAGTGGGTTGCCTTGCCCTCTTCCAGGGGATCTTCCTGACCCAAGGATCGAATCCACGTCTCTTACATCTCCTGCATTGGCAGATGGGTTCTTTACGACTAGCACCACCTGAGAAGCCCTTCTTTAAAGACAGTGCATAGTTATTTACTTATTATAACAGAAAACTATTACACATAGAAGTAAAAATTGCACATAAGTCCCTAAAATGTTTCCAATATCTAAATAAGATCAGAAATTAAATATTTTTTGCATTTTCTTGAAAATACTTAAGAACAATAAAAGTAATACTTTGCTAATGTTTCACTGTCAGAGTGAGAGAAAAAATAAGTACCTCTTTCTTCTTATTTTTAAAATGTTTCAGATGCATTAGAGTTTATCCAAATAGTATATCCCTCTTAAACCACTCCAAATATCAGTAAATGTTACACTGTTAAGAACTTTTCAGTAAAATTTCAGCTCTCTGATTTCCTCAAGAGACTAAAAGAAAATCATTTCAATAATCATAGTTAACATTTGATTGTTGCAAAATCTTTGGGAACATATTTCAACTTTTAGCACAAACTTAAGTCACCATAAAAAGGGGCCAGCAGAGGAAGAGATGGTCAGATAGCTTCACTGACTCAAAGGAGGTGAATTTGAGCAATCTGTGGGAGATAGCGAAGAACAGGGAAGCCTGGCGTGCTGCAGTCCATGGAGTTGCAAAAAGTCGGACACGACTTAGCAACGGAAACAATAACAACAAAGTCACCCTGTGTATATTGGAATTTCCTTCTCTTATAATAATAATTCTTAGATTCTAACTGCAAAGATGATAGATTTGGAATGTTAGAGATTTAGTTATTTAGTCTTTTATTCAATCTTCATTCATATTAAATCTTTTCTGCATATTACAAATATTGTTCGAGTAATCATATTGCCAAATCACAACAAAAATCTTCCTCTAAAAGTCACTTTCACCAACTATGTTGTTTTCCACCAGCATTTACCCCTTCAAGTCTTTCCTCTCCATGTATGAGACAAAGTGAAAATGCTGCTAGGAGTTAGTAAAGCAACAACCAGTGTCCCCGAGCACATGCTCCGGTTATCTCAGATAATGGGATGATGTGGGGATTGCTAAAACTTAATATATAATGTGCATGGATGTGAAAGAGAAATAGAGACAGAGAAAAGAAAATGAAGGGGAAAGAGAAGAAGGAGGAGGGAAAAGGAGAAAGAGAAGGAAGAAGAAACAAGTCAATCAGACACTCAGATAAAAAGAGTCTGTCGCATCTGAGGCTTCTTCAAGCAGCCCCAGATGATTGTAAGCTCCTCATCTTGTTTGTATGTTCCCTCATCTACAACCCAGCACCTCAGATTCCATCCTTAACCTCACACTGCAGGCAGTTAGAACAGAGTTGTGCCAGCTTGATTGGAGGAATGGCCCATTCATTCACACCATCCTGTATCTAGGCCCTTGGAGAGTGGCCCCCGTCACTGACTTTACACTTGACTTCATGTCAATGCAACAAGAGCCAACAACTCAGATGGAGGCTTGAAAAGATAATTTTGCACTTTTACTTTCCCTCTTGGAACACTGTCACTGCTACCAAGACTAACCTCTGGAAGGATGTGAGAGGTATGTGGGGAGAGCAGAGTTATCCGCAGAGACCTTCTGCAACAGGGCAGCACTTAGCCTCCACTGATGCAGATGCATGAGCAAGCTCAGCCAGAGAAGCAGAACTTCTCAGCCAATACACACACTGGTGAGAAATCATAAATGTCTGTTCAAGTCATTACTTCTTGCAGTGCTTCATTACCAACAATAACTAACTCGTAGGAATGGTCATTGAAAGTGTCTAATAAAGGGTAATTTTCATAGACTCAGCCACTGGCTTTCTGGACTCAGAGAATCCAGGCACTTCAGTCATTCTGGGTGATGGATAATAACAGCACTGCTCAGCCAGCGCAGTAGCTATTGAGCTCCCCGAAGCTCTCTGTAGCAGCAGCATTTGACTCTGGTCAATAGATATACATACACACACACACACACACACACACACACACACAACAAAGGAGGAGGCAACGAGGCAGAGGTGACCAGAAAAAAGTAAATAAACTTCTCTAAATATAGATTTTTTTCTAGATTTAATTTTGAAATGTAAAATATTTACATTTATAAATTATACATTTACAATTATAAATCAAGGCTCAATTCATAAAAGTCAGAGGTAACCTGAAAGAAGTGAAACTGTGTTAAGTCTCTATTAGAATGAGTTTTAAAAGCAGAATTTGACTGCACATATTTATACTATGGATAAAAAAATATATAAAATATCATATCAGTGTGATACCCCCAGTTATCCATTTGCAAAACAAACAAAAGATTAAATCATAATATAATAGTAAAGCATGAGAGTGAATGATTTAGTTGCTCAGGCCTGTCTGACTCTCTGTGACTCCATGAATTGCAGCCCGCCAGGGTCCTTTGTCCATGGAATTCTCCAGTCAAGAATAGTGGAGAGGGTCGCCATACTCTTCTCCAGGGCATTGTCTCAACTCACGGACTGAACTTGTGTCTCACATGTTGTAGGCAGATTCTTTACCAAATGAGCCACCATGGAAGACCAGTGATAAAGCATACCTCAGTACTATTACTATAAAATTACTGAACAATGACTGAAGCCCACGGCCTTCTCCAACATCAGCCCTCTTGCTTTCTTTATTTATAAAGTTTACTAAATATGCTTTACTTAAATACATAAAATTACTATTAAATCATGCTTCATAATTTAATTTCACCTTATTTAAAAATGATATATTTAAAAAGAGTAAAACCTTGCCATTTGCAATAACCTGGATGGGTCTTGAGGACATTGTGTTACATGAATCATGCAGAGAAAGGCAAATACCATATGATCTCACTGGAATCTAAATATACAAAAAACAAAGCGAAAAACAAGCTAATAAATACAGTAAACATATTCATCCTGGTAGATCTGAGAGATATACATGAAATCCCTCATCTTTCCCCTATGCATTTTAAAATATAATATTCTGCATTATGTTTTTAGTATAGTATTTAAATATGGAGATATTTACTTCCGTTGAAAATTTTATATAACATATTTAACTTTTTTGAAGTTTGAAGTACATGATTTTTAAAATAATACAGGACTAATTATTTCTGAATGATTAAGAAGATAATATGTGACAAAGACTTGATAAATGTTAACCTATAGGCTTCCCAGGTGGTGCTAGTGGTAAAGAACCCACCTGTCAATCCAGGAGATGTAAGCAATGCAAATTCTATCCCTGGGTCGGAAAGATTCTTTGGAGAAGTGCATGGCAACCCACTTCAGTATTTCTTGCCTGGAGAAGCCCATAGACAGAGGAGCCTGGCGGGCTCTGGTCCACAGGGTCAAAAGAGTCAGACACGACTGAAGTAACTTAGAATATCTCATTGAACCCTTAAAATAGATGTATAAAATATCAAACATAGTCATCACACTTCTAATATTGAGAAAAATAGAATTTTGAAATATTCAGTACTTTGCTAAAACAATATCTTAAGTTCAAGCTAAAAAAAAAGAACTTTTTTTTTTTTTAGTGAAAATGTATTTCTTAGCCTTTAAATAATATTTCCTAATTGAAACACGCTATGTAAAGCAACATTAAAAATCTAGAGGAGTGTCATAAGAAAATCTCCTCTTCTATTTTTCTTGATACTATACCTGACTTTTTATAAGGAGCATGTTTATTATGGGCTTCCCAGGTGTCTCAGTGTTGGAGAACCCTCCTATCAATGCAGGAGACATGAGTTTGATCCCTGGATCGGGAAGATCCCCTAGAGAAGGAAATGGCAATCCACTCCAGTATTCTTGCCTGCAGAATCCCATGGACAGAGGAGCCTGGTGGGCTACAGTCCATGGGGTTGCAAGAGTTGGGCACAATTTAGAGACTAAACAACAACAAGTTTATTATAATGATGATAAGTTCCCAAATACGTGGTTTAGAAGATACATACACCAACATGGAAAGATCCATAACTATGTGTCTCTCTGAAAAGGAATGTGCTTTGAGATTTCCTCAAATGTTATCTCTTCTGCCCTTTTGATGAGTATATATCTTCAAGAGTCAAGAAATAAAATATACCAAGATTCCTTAAATCAGATTTGTCTAACTTGCTTCATTCCTGAAATTCAAAGATTAAGCCAAGTAGTTAATAATTAGAAGTCCTAATACAAAGAGTAACATATTGCATTTAAAATGTAAGCATTAAGAATGCAGAAAAGTATGCATAAACATACGGAAAAATAGAACTTTAATAGATATTTCCTTAAAAATATATTCTCAATGTCCCTGAAACTGAGTGAGCCCTAAATCAAGAATTTCATTAAAAATGAAAAGTTGCCTAAAATGCAATACCTAGAGTATATTATGTTTGTGAAATAAGCCAGATGGATAAAAAAACAAATATTGTATATCATCACTTATACAGGTAATCTAAAATAACATATACAATGTTTTTTGCAAAACAGAAACAGACTCACAGATACAGACAACAAACTTTCTCATCTTTCCTTGCTATTCTTTGAAACTTTGCATTCAGATGGGCATATGTTTCCTCTTCCCCTTTGCTTTTTGCTTCTCTTCTTTTCTCAGCTATACGTAAGGCCTCCTTAGACAACCATTTTGCCTGTCGCATTTCTTTTTCTTTGGGATGATTTTGATCACCGCCTTCCTCAGTGATCAATGCAAAAAAATAGAGGAAAACAATAGAATGGGAAAGACTAGAGATGTCTTCAAGAAAATTAGAGATGCCAAGGGAATATTTCATGCAAACATGGTCATAATAAAGGGCAGAAATGGTATGGACCTAACAGAAGCAGAAGATATTAAAAAGAGGTGACAAGAATACACAGATGAACTATACATAAAAGATCTTAATGACCCAGATAACCATGATGGTGTGATCACTCACCTAGAGCCATACATCCAGGAATGCAAAGTCAAGTGAGCCTTAGGAAGCGTCACTATGAACAAAGCTAGTGGAGGTGATGGAATTCCAGCTGATCTATTTCAGATCCTAAAAGATGATGCTGTGAAGATGCTGCACTCAATTTGCCAGCAAATTTGGAAAATTCAGCAGTGGCCACAGGATTGGTAAAGGTCAGTTTTCATTCCAATCCCAAAGAAAGGCAATGCCAAAGAATGTTCAAACTACCACACAAGTGCACTCATCTCACATGTTAGCAAAGTAATACTGAAAATTCTCCAAGTTAGGCTCAAAAGTACGTGAACTGAGAAATTCCAGATGTTCAAGCTGGATTTAGAAAAGGCAGAGGAACCAGAGATCAAATTGTCAACATCCATCAGATCATAGAAAGAGCAATAGAATTCCAGAAAAAAAAATCTACTTCTGCTTCATTGACTACACTAAATCCTTTAACTGTGTGGATCACAATAAACTGTGGAGAATTCTTCAAGAGATGAGAATCTCAGACCACCTTACCTACCTTCTGAGAAACCTATATGCATGTCAAGAAGCATCAGTTAGAATGTGGAACAATGGACTGGTTCAAAATTGGAAAAGGAATACATCAAGGCTGTATATTGTCACCCTGTTTGTTTAACTTATATACAGTATACATCATGTGAAATGCTGGACTGGATGAAGAACAAGCTGGAATATATCAATAACCTCAGATAAGTATGCATATAACACCACCCTGATAGCAGAAAGCAAAGAGGAACTGAAAAGCCTCTTGAAGAAGGTGAAACAGGAGAGTGAAAAAAGCTGGTTTCAAACTCAACATTCAAAAAACTAAAATAATGGCATTCAGTCCTATCACTTCATGGCAAGTATATGGAGTAACAGTGACAGACTTTCTTTTCTTGGGCTCCAAATAACTGCAGATGTTGATTGCAGACATGAAATTAAAACACTTTTGCTTTTTGGAAAAGAAGCTATGATAAACCTAGACAGCATATTAAAAAGCAGAGACATTATTTTGATTACAAAGGTCTGTCTAGTCAAATCTATGGTTTTTCCAGTGGTCATGTATGGATGTGAGAGTTGGACCAAAAAGAACACTGAGCAATGAAAAATTGATGCTTTTGAATTGTGGTGTTGAAGAAGACTCTTTTGAGAGTCCCTTGGACTGCAAGGAGATCAAACCTGTCAATCGTAAAGGAAATCAATCTTGAATATTCATTGGAAGGACTGATGCTGAATCTGAAGCTCCAGTACTTTGGCCACCTGATGCAAAGAGCCAACTCATTAGGAAAGACCCTGATGCTTGGAAAGATTGAAGGCAGGAGGAGAAGGGGATGACAGAGGATGAGATGGTTCTATGGCATCACTGACTCAATGGACATGAGTGTGAGCAAACTCTTGGGAGATGGTGAAGGCCAGGGAAGCCTAACATGCTGCAGTACATATGGTCTCAAAGAGTCAGAGACAACTGAGTTACTGAACAATAACAATCTGTTAAAATATTGAATCACTATGCTGTATATCTGAAACTAATGTAGTATTGCAAATCACCTATAGTTTGATAAAAGTCTTAAAATGAAAAATATTAAAATTCTTGTCTTTATACTAGGTGTAATAGGATATTATTAAAGTGTTTTCAAGATTGACATGGCCAGATTTTTGATCATATTGAATATTCCCTTTTAAGTCCAGACAGTTAGAAAAATTCTCCAGTTTCAAAATGCACCATGTTAAAGAATTAATCTAGCAAAATGATAAAAAAAATAATTATTAAACACATTGTGAATTTATTATAAACAATAATTATAATGTGATTTTATCATGAAGGGAGCAACACTATGTATATAAGACCAGTTAGAATAAACTTGCAATAATCCAAGAGAGCAATTATGATAAATTTTGTACATCTCTACAGTGTAAATAGAAATATGTATGACAGATAATTTAGTGGTAGAATATATAAGATGTGAATGTATAAGACATTAATATATGGATTGAAATGAAAAATAGCACAGAGTCTTGAGAGTTTTGAGGCTGAGGTTATTGGCAGGGGTAGCTGAGCCTGGCAGGGCTGACCCAGGCCCTTTGGTGCCCTTGCGGATTACTCTGTGCCTCTGCCTGCTTCACTCTGCTCAATGGCTTCTCCCTGCCTGCCCCAAAACTATGGAAAGTAAAACACCTGTGTGCCCCAAACAAAAAGCACCAGAGGATGAAAGTCTTCACCCCACAAGAGCAGCTCTAAGCCAAAGACTCTTGAAAGTTGATGTGAAAATATCTCAGCTCCCTCAGCTCCTCAAACTTCGGGTCAGACGAAGAATCTGTTTTGAACTATTCCCAGCATTTCCACATAGAGTTGGCTCCAGAAGCCACTCTGATCCTATGGTTCCCAAATAAAAGACTGCTTGCTATCAAATTCTGGTCTCAGGAAATCCTTGGAGACTCTAAGACAATAGTGACCTTTACTTTACTAGAGACAACAGGAAAGCCTATCTATTAAAATAGTTATGGGACGTTGCTACTTCAATGGTGGTCTAGTGGTTAAAAATCCATACTTTCACTGCAGGGGGAACAGGTTCAATTCCTGGTCAGGGAACTAAGATCCCACATACTTGTGCTGTGCAGTCAAAAAAAATTTTTTTTTTAATTGAAAAAATGAAATAGTTATACTAATTTGACAGGTAAATTAAGTTATATGTCTAATATGGGTAAAAACTATCCACCAGAAATAGTATTTACAGTTAGTTGATTCAGAAAGAAAATATTGAACTATTGTTGAAAATACAGAGAATCTGTGGTTATGTTGAACAAGTAACTGTAAAAGACATATTTCTATAAAATATTCTTTTAATTATATTTAATTATTAGATTAATAAATTCACCTATAAGTAAATATGCCCAGTTCTAGATAACAGCCATGGTATATTGCTATTTCTTATCATAGAGCAATAATATTATTGATAATTTATCCAACCATCCAATCTGTTATAGTCCAAAATAATAAAAATTAATTTCACTAGTTCAGATATTTATATAGTTAAATCAATGGTTCCATTTAAAAATACATGGGATCTATTTTATAGTTGATTAAATATGAAACAATTCACTTAAAGAGAAATCCTTTCAAAGAGATAGTTGTTAATTTATAAATAATAAGCATGTGGAGAAAAATCTCTGATAAAAGTTTCTAAACCAACCCATAGTTTTGGAGATTTTTTTTAAAGAAATAAAACAAATACGTTGTTAAAATTACTCCTTTAAAAAAAAATTGCTCCTTTAAAAAGGATGATAAAGTAAACTGAAAGAGAGATGCAACATTTTTCTAACTCAAAATTTCAGGTCACATACATACTGTTCTGTATTTTCTTTTTAATTCAACTCTACCCTGTATTTGATGGAAATTTTCTGAAATTGTCATGTATAAAAGGGAATATACAAGTTGCCCCAATTTTGTATATTTTCTTTTCCCAAAGAGCTCAAAGCAAGGTTATCTTGAAGTCATTGCTGGACTGTTTCACTTTGGGGATTTCCAGCTATGCCAGATTCCCGTCTTTCTTTTTGCTTCCAAAATGAAGTTATTAGTTTGAATCCAGAATGATTGATTCCTAACACACTGGGTCAGACACTGAAATAACTGCAGGTTTTTTTGTTGTTTTTTTTTTCAATGTGCTTTCCATAAATACACTTCCAGAGGAAAACTGGAAAGAGATGCCTTTCACCATTGTGTTTGCTTAAATTCTATCCAGATGCAAAACTTTGAAATAGTTAATCAAGGTGGGCAAGACAATGCAAACACAGCCCTGTCCTGGCCTTTCTATGGTGCCAGCACCTCTGTCAGGAGAACACACACGTGAATCATGCACAATATTTTCTGAAACAGTCTTACCCCATCTATACTAGCAACTTCAAATCATGTATCTTTCTTTTCAATTTGCTAAAAAGCTATATTTTATTTCTATATTTGAAAGCTTGAGGATCATTCATTTTAGTATAGTATGTAGAAGGAAATAGAATTGAGATTTTTTTTCTCCTGTCAATTTTTTTTTCTAATAGTATAAAAATACTTCTGTGTACTGAATCTGTTGCCTTCAAGACTTTTTTTTTTTTCCTTCAAAACTTTTTAATCACGGAATTTTGATACAACAAAATGGTGTTGTAAATTATAAAACAAAATATTTTAAAAAATGAACAACTGTCTTTAAGACTACTCACATTATGAAATACTTTTGATCCCTTATGCCCCACTCAAAAGTATGCACCTAACCCCAACCCATCCCCACCCATCCAGTGGTATTTATCTGAAAATATTGCATTTTTCATTGTTTGAACATATTTATAATATTATCACTAATAGTATGAAAGTAAAAGTCACTCAGTCATGTCTGACTCTTTGTGACCCCATGGTCTATACAGCCCATGATATTCTCCAGGCCAGAATACTAGAATGGGAAGACTTTCCCTTCTCCAGAGATTTTTCCAACCCAGGGATCGAACCCAGGTCTCCTGCATTGTGGGCGGATTCTTTACCAGCTGAGCCACAAGGGAAGCCCAAGAATACTGGAATGGGTAGCCCATCCCTTCTCCAGCGGATCTTCCTGACCCAGGAATCGAACTGGGGTCTCCTGCTTTGCAGGAGGATTCTTTACCAACTAAGATGATAGGGAAACAGCAGAATATGCAGAGGACCAACTATATCTCTATTTTTCATCCATTCTGCCCCTAAATATTAGGAAATTTTAACTTTTATCTGTTATAAATTTTATTGCCATAAACATTCTTGAAAATACCTCCTGGGGTACCTGTCTATATAGCACCATTTTTACAAAACCTAAACCAACCAAACATTAAATATCCTTATAATGCCAAACTAATTTTCAAAATATTTCTGCCCACATAGATTCTGACTTTGAAGTTTCTAATTTATTATTTGTATTTAATGTGTGCAAAGCATATCACCTAATGTTTTAAAACATTTCCTCAATTATCTGCTTCTGTGAGTAATTAATATTATTTTAAAACCCAGCTTAATATTCTTCTCTAATCACTTAGCTAAACCTTGGTTATCACATTCATCATCACTGAACTTTTTTACGTGGTGAAAACAAACTGCAGGTGAGTTCCCCGGGTGATTCATAGTCTGGTTGTCCTCTGCCTTACACTTGCTCCTGGTTTCAGTTAATAATGGCTTTTCTTTCTGTTTGTGGGTCAGAGAGGCTTAAAGCATCATTTCCCTTTATCTTCCCCACTGAATAGTTTCCTGCCATGCTTTACCCCTGTGTCTGTAATGCAAAAAACATCCGTCCTACCTAAATTACCATTCAAGTGTAATACCTTTTTTATTTAACCCTGAGTGCATGACTGCTCCCTTTAATCCTACTCAATCTACCCTGGACAGGGAAATATCTAAAGGAGAATTTATGGTCCCAAGCTTCAAATGCTATTCCTCCGTGTACTTAGAAATGGTTTCAAAATTGATGTTCACTGAAGTTTTAGATCAAAAATTGAGCATAGATAAAGCCAAGGTCGTGACTAGTCAGCTCACAATTATTTCTGTAAAAGCTTACCTAGGGAGAGTAACCCTGCTGTGCTCTGTATCTCAGATGATGAATTACCATGAGATGCTGAAATCAAGTCTTAGCAAACATGGGCCCATGCTCTGGCCAAAAAAGAACTCAGGCATGACCTCACTAATTAAGCCAGTGAAGTGATATGACAGACAGGTCAGACTGGTTTAAAGGGTGTCCAGAACTCTAATAGAAGCAGGGCTCAGGTGAGCATACACAGACGAACACAACACATTAGAGCAACCATTAATGCATTTTTTTTAAATAAAAAGTCAAAACCACTTGCACGGGCTCTCTAGAAAATTCTCAGCAAGTATGCTGCCTGATACTAGAATATGTTCCTCTTTTTTAGACATTTGATCAGCATTGAATAGTATTCATTTGCCTCCCAGGCTACAATTTCCAATGCTAGCAAAGTAGATGTAATAATGTACAAATTTATATTACCTGTGGTTACAGGGGGAATATTCTCTCTGATGCCTTCTCTAATATGCAAAAGACCAACAATCACCAGAAACTGCTAGTGATTTTCTGTATGTGTTGTCCTTTACCTTTTACTTTTTCTGCACTATAGTGTATTTCTTGGGTTTTAATTAACTTACATTAATATCAATATAAGCATGTTTGTAAACTTATCTCAAATTTATGCCCAAATTTTAATGAGATGACAAAGGGTCACATGTCCCAAGATTTCAAATACATATCATTTATGGAAATAGAGAAATTTAGAATACTAGTAATATAATTGCTTTTTATTTATTGCATTAATTCTCCACCCAGAGGGGGAAAATATATTTTTTAAAAAACCACATTGTATCAGTTTTCAATATTCTTCACCACATTTTTTCTCAGAGCATATCTGACAGCTGCCTTGGCTGTGTGTTTCTTGACTCATTGGGAAAACTTACCCAGCACATATTTGTCTGACCCATGAACTGTGAAAAATTATTTCTGACTTTTTTAACCCAGGCTTGAGATATAAATCAAGCAGGAACAAGATATAGGGAAGCCCTTAAGGAAAGCAGTGCAAAGCTTGAGGGGCAGAAGCAAGATGAGAAAATGATCAAATCAAAGATGTCTAACTCTTGATTTTGTTCTCCTGAATCAAGTGCTCTCACATTAAAGTGAGAGAAAGCAAGAAATGAATGTAAACTATGAACAAGACGGGGTAAGGGTGATGTTACTGAAGCAAGTTAATTTACCTAACAGAATGTTCTAACCATGCTGTGGATGTTGACAAAATAATACAGTTTTCTAATTTTCTTTATAAACCCATCCTTTTCCCACTCAGTAGGGGTAAATGAGACATAAGAAAGGCTGGATTCTAGCCCTCACATCGTGTGAATTCATAAATGAGGTGATAAGGATAGAGTCACTTTGAAAAATATAACATGACTACAAAATATTTACCAGTTTTAGGCTATTTCTTCAATTGCAAAATAAATATATTAGCCAACATAGCAACACTTTGATGAGTTAACCATGACTTTTCCAAAAATGTGAATGTAATCAAGGCCTCTACATGTCAGCATCACAGCCTCAGAGAACTCATGGCTCCTAGGATGCCTTCCAGAAGCACCAACACGTTGACCCCTCTGCACTTTTCCAGCCTCACGGCTCGACATTCTGCAACTGATTTAGAATTTACCTCTAGGTCTTTTGAGGTCTTTAATAATGCTAAGAGATGCTGGAATATCTCAGTGCCTTTGCCAAATGGTTCTAGTTCTATCATGAGTAAGTATGCTATTTTCATGCTCACCTACACACTTCCTTCTTTTCATTTATCTATTCACTGATTATTTGGCTGTGTAGGGTCTTAGTTTCTGGCTAGCTGGATAAGTAATTGCAGCATGTGGACTCTCTAGTGGCGGCACAGGGGCTTTGTATCTCCATGGCATATGGGATCTTAGCTCCCAGCCCAGGGACTGAACCTGTGTCCTCTGTGTTGCAACACAGATTCTTAAACACTGGACCACCAGGGAAGTCCCACACACTACCTTCTATTTCTTTCCTTTCTTTTTTTTTTTTTCCCACACTGCCTTCTTGATGGAACTTACCTGACCATGCAGATAGCACTGACCTTTTCCTCACATGGATCTTTACTTCACTTGTACATTTTCAGTTCAGTTCAGTCGCTAGGTCATGTCCAACTCTTTCCGATCCCATGGACTGCAGCATGCCGGGCTTCCAAGTCCATCACCAACTCCCAGAGCTTACTCAAAATTGTGTCCATTGAGCCAGTGATGCCATCCAACCATTTCATCCTCTGTCGTCCCCTTCTCCTCCTGCCTTCAATCTTTTCCAGCATCAGAGTCTTTTCCAGTGAGTCAGTTCTTCACATCAGGTGGCCAAAGTATTGGAGTTTCAGCTTCAATATCAGTCCTTCCAATGAATTTTCAGGACTGATTTCCTTTAGGATGGTATGGTTGGATCTCCTTGCAGTCCAAGGGACTCTCAGGAGTCTTCTCCAACACAACAGTTCAAAAGCATCAATTCTTCAGCACTCAGCTTTCTTAATAGTCCAACTCTCACACCCATACATGACCACTGGAAAAACCATGGCTGTGACTAGATGGACCTTTGTTGGCAAAGTAATGTCTCTGGTTTTTAATATTCTGTCTAGGTTGGTCATAACTTTCCTTCCAAGGAGCAAGCATCTTTTAATTTCATGGCTGCAGTCACCATCTGCAGTGATTTTGGCACCCCCCAAAGTAAAGTCTCTCACTGTTTCCATTGTTTCCCCATCTATTTGCCATGAAGTGATGGGGCCAGATGCCATGATCTTAGTTTTCTGAATGTTGAGTTTAAGCCAACATTTTCACTCTCCTCTTTCGCTTTCATCAAGAGGCTCTTTAGTTCTCCTTTGCTTTCTGCTGTAAGGGTGGTGTCATCTGCATTTCTGAGGTTATTGATATTTCTCTGATTCTACCTCATGCTTCATCCAGCCTGGCATTTTAGGTGATGTATTCTGCATATAAGTTAAATAAGCAGGGTGACAATATACAGCCTTAACATGTTCCTTTCCCGATTTGGAACCAGTCTGTTATTCCATGTCCAGTTCTAACTGGGCTTCCAGATCGGCATACAGATTTGTCAGGAGGCAAGTCAGATGGCCTGGTATTTCCATCTCCTGAAGAATTTTCCACAGTTTGTTGTGATCCACACAGTCAAAGGCTTTGATATAGTCAATAGAGAAAAAGTAGATGTTTTTCTGGAACTCCCTTGCTTTTTTGATAATCCAATGGATGTTGACAATCTGATCTCTGGTTCCTCTGCCTTTTCTAAATCCAGCTTGAACATCTGGAAGTTCATGGTTCACATACTGTTGAAGCCTGGCTTGGAGAATTTTGAGCATTACTTTGCTGGCATGTGAGATGAGTGCAATTGTGTATTTGTAGTTTGAACATTTGTAGTTTGAACATTTGTAGCTATTTGTAGTTTGAACATTCTTTGGCATTTCCTTTCTTTGGGGTTGGAATGAAAACTGACCTTTCCTAGTCCTGTGGCCACTGCTGAGTTTTCCAAATTTGCTGGCATATTGAGTGCAGCACTTTCACAGCATCATCTTTTAGGATTTGAAAAAACTCAGCTGGAATTCCATCATCTCCACTAGCTTTGTTCCTAGTGATTCTTCTAAGGCCCACTTGACTTTACATTCCAGGATGTCTGGCTCTAGATAAGTGATCACATCATTGCAGTGTCATGAATATCTTTTTTTGTACAGTTTTTCTGTGTATTCTTGTCATTTCTTCTTTATATCTTCTGCTTCTGTTATGTCCATACCATTTCTGTCATTTATTGAGTCCATCTTTGCATGAAATATTATCCTGTTGTCTCTAATTTTCTTGAAGAGACCACTAGTCTTCCCCATTCTATTGCTTTCCTCTATTTCTTTGCATTGATCACTGAGGAAGGTTTTCTTATCTCTCCTTGCTATTCTTTGGAACTCTGCATTCAGATAGGTATATTGTTCCTGTTCTTCTTTGCCTTTAGCTTCTCTTCTTTTCTAAGCTATTTGTAAGGACTTATCAAGCAACCATCTTGCCTTTCTGCATTTCCTTGGGGATGCTCTTGATCACTGCCTCCTGTACAGTGTCACAAACCTCCATCCATAGTTTTTCAAGCACTCTATCAGATCTAATCCCTTTGAATCAATTTGTCACTTCTACTGTATAATGGTAAGGGATTTGATTTAGGTCATAGCTGAATGGTCTAGTGGTTTTCCCTACTTTCTTCAATTTAAGTCTGAATTTGACAATAAGGCAGTCACGATCTGAGCCACAGTCAGCTCCTGGTCTTGTTTGTGCTGACTGTATACAGCTGCTCCATCTGTGGCTGCCAAGAATGTAATCAATATGATTTCGATATTGGCCATGTGGTGATATCCATGTGTAGAGACTTCTCTTGTGTTTTTGGAACTGCTAGACCTGTTCATTCTCTAGGCAGAACTCTGTTAGCCTTTGACCTGCCTTGTTTTGTACTCCAAGGCCAAATTTGCCTGTTATTCTAGGTAGCTCTTGACTTCCTACTTTTGCATTCCAGCCTCCTATAATGAAAAGGACATCTTTCTTGGGTGTTAGTTCTAGAAAGTCTTTTAGGTCTTCATAGAATCGTTCAACTTCAATTTCTTCAGGATTACTGATCAAAGCATAGACTTGGGTTACTCTAATACTGAGCGGTTTGCCTTGGAAACGACCAGAGATCATTCTGTCCTTTTTGAGATTGCATCCAAGTACTGCATTTTGAACTCATTTGTTGCCTAGGAAGGCTATTCCATTTCTTCTAAGGTATTCCTGCCCACCGTAGTAGATATAATGGTCATCTGAGTTAAATTCACCCATTCCAGTCCACTTTAGTTCGCTGATTCCTAAAATGTCGACGTTCACTCTTGCCATCTCCTGTTTGACCACTTCCAATTGCCTTGATTCATAGACCTAACATTCCAGGTTCCTATGCAATATTGCTCTTTATAGCATCGGATATTACTTCCATCATCAGTCACATCCACAACTGGGTGATGTTTTCACTTTGGCTCCATCTCTTCATTCTTTCTGGAGTTATTTCTCCACTCTTCTCCAGTAGCATATCGGGCACCTAGTTGGTCTGCATTTATTTCTTATTTATTTAAGAATAGAAATGATGGAATACTAGATAGTTTAGAGAATTTTTTTTTTTTTTTTTTTTTTTTTTTTAGAGAATCGCTGTGTCTAAGTGAGAGAGTTCATAAACACAATTTCCTATGACGAAAAACATTTTTTTGGTGATTCAATTAATAACCTAAATAATGATTCTTCTATTAAGACATTGCTTTTGCAGATCTAAATTGTTATTTCATCTGTGTGTTTGGGTGACTTGGTAAAATGATTCACTGTGTGATAGAGGCTTAACTGAATAATAATAAAGATTTAATTTTTATTATAATAATTTGATTATTTTCTATTAATATTAAACCAAAAAATACAGATGACATTCATTCTATACTTTCTACTTGACTAAGAATCATTTTTAAATATATATTTGGTAGCTTAGATTACTTGAAAAGTTTTGTGCTGGCAAGTTGTAGATACAAAAGTGGTAATTATATATTATGCTCAGTTGTGTCTCTTTGCAGCTGCGTGGACTGTAGCTTGCCAGGCTCTTCTGCCCATGGAATTTTCCCAGCAAGAATACTGGAATCAAACATTTCCTTCCCTAAGGGATCTTCCCGACCTAGCGATCAAACTTGTGTCTTTTGAATCTCCTTCATCGGCAGGTAGATTCTCTACTACTATCACCACCTGGAAAGCCCCAACTATATGTTATATCAAACATTTGTTTGTGGCTTTTGGTGTATGTTTTTATACACTATTATGCACAATGAGGTATTTTGACTGACAGCATTTATTATGAACAATTTCACAACTTCACTTGTGTGCCCAGAACTCTGCTGCCTATGAATGCCTCATCCCATTCCTTTACTTAGCCGTTCAATTTTAAGCACATAATTATTGAGTTCTTATTCAAGTCAAACACTATCTCAAGAGGTGAAAGATACAAACAATGAATAAAAATTACAAACGTTCCTGTCTTTATCATTTTGTATATCACTTATCATTTAACATCTATTTTATCCACACCCTAGGCCCCAGAATTAAATCTGGCATCAGCCGGAGAAACTTAAGGAATTCTACCTTGAGTGGATTCTCTGACATTTAGTACTAACTCACTCTTACTACTTTTCTGAGTCTAAACATGTGCAATAATTCCACTAGCTGAGTTTTTGCCTTATACCTGATCAAATCCTTAACAACTAGCCTATTTCTCACAATACTCACATTAGACTTTCTGCTTCTGAAGTTTGGTTGGAGAAAAAGGCCTAGCACCCTGGCTGCTCAAGTACTAAAGCTGTTCTTTTCCATCATCTTATAAATAATTGTACAGTGGAGACCAGGGTTTAGCTTTCTGCAGGTAGACATAGCCAACATCTACTGACCAACTTGATAGAGCTGCAGATTTTACCTGCCACTAGATTGTCTTTAGTAATTCCCTGTAGGAACACCCATTGCTTTGTGATGCAACTGCTTTTTACTTTTGCCAAGTCCAATGAATGCCTACTAACCTTCATCCTTAACATCCCTGGCCTTGTTCCAGCTTAACAATCAATACTAGTTCCAGACTATTATCCTTCTCACTCAGCCCCTAATGCAGGGAGCTAAGTCATCCATATCTGTGTCTCAATCTATAACAGCTCCTCAGGGGTTGTGGAAGACATCGACCAAGATGTTGTGTTAGGCAAAGGAAAAGCTGTAGTAAAAGACATGGACATTCCAGCACAACTTTCCAATGTGTAGGCAGGGTTGCAAAAACCTCAAGTTCAGAAATTATATCTAAAATTAGAGATCAGTTAATCAGAAGTTGAAAAGAGGAGATATAATTACATTAATCAAGTTATATGAAGAGTTTTAAATTTTAAGGCATTTCCTCTAAGCAGATTTGAAGGATTATTACAGGGTCAGTCAGGGAAGTATGCCAACAAAGAGATCCAGCTATAGATGTTTCTCATGTAGTGTCTTTAAAAGAAGCCCAGCTAGATCTGAAGTACAACCAAGCTGGGTATGGAAACCCAGGTTTGACTTACTGCGATCACTGTGAAAAGGAACCTAAGAGCAACACTTAATCAGTGTTGAATTGATAACTTCCTGGGCTTCCCAGGTCATGCTAATAGTAAAGAATCCACCTGCTAATGAGGGAGATATAAGAAAGGCAGGTTTGATTCCTGGGTTGGGAAGATCCCCTGGAGGAGGGCATGGCAACCCACTCCAGTATTCTTGCCTGGAGAATCCCACGGACAGAGGAGCGTTGTGGGCTACAGTGCTTAGGGTTGCAAAGAGTCTGACACGACTGAAGTGACTTAGCACAAATACATGATAAAATATATAATAACTTCCTAGTATGTGTCCAGCAGGCCTCTTATATGTGATGTGTGACTCAGTAGATACAGGGTCAGCAGTACTAGACACCAAGCTTGGAGGGTTATGGGGGCACTCAGATGTATGATTTCAACAGCATTTTTGAGAGTTGGAATATTTAGAAAACTCAGAGATTACAGAGTTCTGCAATTGAATATTTAAAATAAATAGTAGAAATGAAACTTGAAAATATACGTGCATAGATACCACATGAAAGAATTATAGCTTGGTAAAATGTCACTGACATGTTTTGTTAAAAATCAAGTTTCAGTGAATTTCACATTTCCTTCGGCATCCAGTTGCTTCTATTAATGTTCACACCTGTAGAAAAGAGAAAAGCTTGACTCTACTAATCATCCATTTTTCTAAGCTACATCTGTACAGATAAAAATATACAATTAACTGTGATTTTGAGGTGTCACTCAGAATAAACTAATTGCAACAAAATATACATGATTTTGGCAATATCCAAAAAAAGCACAAGTTCAAATTCTTAAAGTGATATATTTCAAAATAAATTTTCTCCTGCGGTTTCTCATACCAGCAGGATTTTCTTAATTGGCAGGCAAAGAAACTTGTTCCAAATTCCTAAGATGCATTTTGTTTCATATGGCAAAGGCAGAAAATTTGATGTATGGCTACTTAGCTGGAGACAAAAAATCAATTCATTACATCGGAAAGACAAGGGGCACAAAAACATACCCAAGGAAGCTTATGCAGGTAATTGTGTTCCTTAGCTTTCCCATGAGAAAAGGTCTAAGGCTGTAGCTACAGATTTAAAAAAAAAAAAAAAGCTAAAATCACAAGGGCAAGAAAAGACTAGCTATAACAACTAAATTAAAGACTGATATGAATTATTATGGGGTTATTTAGATTATTGATTCATTACACAGCTATAGTCAAAATAACTCGGTCGTATTGTGATCAAGTTGATAGTTTTCAAAGTTCAGTTCAGTTCAGTCACTCAGTCATGTCCAAATCTTTGCAATCCCATGGACTGCAGCATGCCAGGCCTCCCTATCCATCACCAACTCCCAGAGTTTACACAAACTCATGCCCATTGAGGCGGTGATGCCATCCAACCATCTCATTCTCTGTCGTCCCCTTCTCTTCTCGCCTTCAATCTTCCCCAGCATCAGGGTCTTTCCAAATGAGTCAGTTCTTCACATCAGGTCACCAAAGTATTGGAGTTTCAGCTTCAACATCAGTCCTTGTAATGAATATTCAGAACTGACTTTCTTTAGGATTGACTAGCTGGATTTTCTTGCAGTCCAAAGGACTCTCAAGAGTCTTCTCCAATACCACAGTTTAAAAGGATCAATTATTTGGCACTCAGCTTTCTTTATAGTCCAACTCTCACATCTATACATGACTACTGGAAAAACCGTAGCCTTGACTAGATGGACATTTTTTGGCAAAGCAATATCTCGGCTTTTTAATATGCTGTCTAGGTTGGTCATAACTTTTCTTTCAAGGAGTAAGCATCTTTTAATTTTATGGCTGCAGTCACCACCTGCAGTGATTTTGGAGCCCCCCAAATAAAGTCTATCACTGTTTCCACTGTTTCCTCATCTATTTGCTATGAAGTGATGGGACCCGATGCCATGATCTTAATTTTCGGAATGTTGAGCTTTCAAAGTTAATTTTTGAAGAGCCTAAATAATAGATTTGAACAGTATAACCAAAAAAAATGTTATTTAAGTTTTCTTTGGGTTTTCATTATTCCTTTCCTAGTGCCTTATCCACAATACTTATTCTTAATGAAGAGACTAGTTGTGTTAGTATTGTATGTAACCAGTCTCTACCAAAACTCTTAGTTAAATTTTTGATGTTTGAGAGTCTTGTAAACATGAAGAAGAATGTTTGCTGTTAATTACACATTCTATGTTTCTTTATAAATCTTATAAATCTGCTAACCAATGGTTCTTCATATATTTAAATACTACTTATGTAATACTGGATAAAAACTAATAAAATTAAAAATAATTTTGGGTGAATTCCCTGATAGTCCTGTGGTTAAGAAACTGAGCTTCCAAGGCAGGGGGCATGGGTTCAAGCCCTGGTTGTGGAACTAATATCCCACAGGGTATTTTTAAAAATAAAATAATATTTTTTGAAGAAAGTAATTGCTCCTGAAAATAAAAGCTATCTTAAGTTTTAGTCTATAAATTTAACAAGGCTGTTTTTTAAGAGCATTTAGAAATATCTTAAATGGCAAGTAGCGTATAAAAAGTGAAATATCACAGTACTCATTATTACATTATTACTCATTAATATGCAGAGAAGGCAATGGCACCCCACTCCAGTACTCTTGCCTGGAAAACCCCATGGACGGAGGAGCCTGGTGGGCTGCAGTGCATGGGATCGCTAAGAGTCGGACACGACTGAGCAGACTGAGCAACTTCACTTTCACTTTTCACTTTCAAGCATTGGAGAAGGAAATGGCAACCCACTCCAGTCTTCTTGCCTGGAGAATCCCAGGGACAGGGGAGTCTGGTGGGCTGCCGTCTATGGGGTCACACAGAGTCAGACACGACTGAAGTGACTTAGCAGCAGCAGCAGCATTTATATGAAAACAATATCGAGTACTTAATATAGTCATTATCTTCATATATTCTATTATCCCTCAGAATTCATTGTCTTTAGACATATTTTTCTGTATTGTGGGGGTTCTGCTAACATTATTAGGTCCAAATAAAAAAGACTAATTCAACCAAAAAAAGATTTTAAGTTATGGATCACTAAACAATTGATTTGGGGGAAAGATTTGGAACTGGCTAACAAAGCTAAACCTATACCCTGCTGTAGTCAAATTCCATGTTTGTACCAAAGAGTTTTGTTTTGTTTTGTTTTGTTTTTTTAAGCTCATAACTTTTACAGAAGTGTAATTCTCCTGAAAGCTTTCTTCTTTTTTTTTTTTTTTTCCCTTGTCTCCTTATTAGCTTTGCTTTTCAAACATTACCTGGTCAATTGCCCTGTCATTTTTTTTTTTTTTTCATATTGACCTGGTACTTAGTACTATCGAAAAACTGTGTGCCTATTGTCTTTAGTAGCTCATTCTAATTAGCAGCATAATTATTTTTTTTCCCATTTATTTTTATTAGTTGGAGGCTAATTACTTTACAATATTGTAGTGGTTTTTGCCATACATTGACATGAATCAGCCATGGATTTACATGTGTTCCCATCCCGATCCCCCCTCCCACCTCCCTCCCCACCCAATCCCTCTGGGTCTTCCCAGTGCTTTTACAGTAATATCCTTGGTGATACTGTGACTTCTTCAATTCCAAACTCTCTTTTCAAGATCTATGTGATATATGCCCATATTGCCTTCTTGCCTATCTGGAAATAAAACAAATGATCAAACTCCTACTTAGCAAGGCTTTGTAGCATGATGGATAGTAGGGCAGACTCTGAAGAAGATATACCTCATGCATCCAACCTGGGCTGGTGATCTGTTTCACCCTAGATAATATGCATATTTCAATGCTGTTCTCTCAAAACATCCCACCCTCGCCTTCTCCCACAGAGTCCAAAAGTCTGCTCTGTACATCTGTGTCTCTTTTTCTGTTTTGCATATAGGGTTATCGTTACCATCTTTCTAAATTCCGTATATATTCGTTAGTATACTGTATTGGTCTTTATCTTTCTGGCTTACTTCACTCTGTATAATGGGCTCCAGTTTCATCCATCTCATTAGAACTGATTCAAATAAATTCTTTTTAATGGCTGAGTAATATTCCATGGTGTATATGTACCACAGCTTCCTTATCCATTCGTCTGCTGATGGGCATCTAGGTTGCTTCCATGTCCTGGCTATTATAAACAGTTCTAATTAGCAGCATAATTGTTAAGTTTTGGTTCCCAGATCACAATGTGTTATGTCTATAAAGTCAGTTTACCCATTGAGAACATTTTGCTAATCCATAATCTTTGGAAAACCCAGTTTAAGCCCCCCCCCCACCTTTTTTTTCTTGTAATCTGGTCAATAGCTCACAGGTTTTAAAGAACAAGTCCACAAGTTATTTGCTGCCTTCATCTTTAAAAGATGAACCCTAATTCATCCCTGTTAAATGTGGCAAGACTTAATGTTTTACTTCTATTAAATAACAATCAAAGTCAAGTGGAAGCACACTTGTTTGGCTCTCTTTTTTGGGGGGACAGAATTGTCTTGTATGTGTTTTTTGTTTTCTTTTGATTTTTGCCCTGCTCCATGGCATGCAAGATCCCTTTTCCCTAACCAGGGATTGAACCTGTGCCCTCTGCAGTGAAAGAGTGGATTCTTAACCTGGACTGCCAAGTAAGTCTGGTGCTCATATTTGGAGACCAGGTTATAAATAAACACTGTGACTTCTGTCTTGATTGCTTCATCCTCTGCTTCTTTTGGGGCTTCCCTTGTGGCTCAGATGGCAAAGAAGCTGCCTGAAATGCAGGAGATCTGGGTTCGATCCCTGGGTTGGAAAGATCCCCTGGAAGAGGGCATGCAACTCAATCCAGTATTCTTGCCTGGAGAATCCCCATAGACAAAGGAGCCTGGAGGGCTACAGTCCATGGGGTCTCAAAGAGTCAGACACCACTGAGCCTCTAAGCACAGCACTCTCTCTTTTGAAGAAATCTCACTTTGGCAAAAGCCAAGAACTGGGAGCCACTGAGACAGCCTTCAGTCTAACAACTCTCATAACCGAGGCCAAAAACCATGGGAGTTTGCTTTGAAGCAGATCTTTATCTGTGGTCAAGGCTTGAGGCAGACTGGGGGCCAGAGCTACCCTGAAAAGCCACTCCTTCCTACCTGCTCCTTGGAAACTGAAATCGTTAATGTCCCCTGTTTTAAGCTCTAAACTTGAGGGTAATTTTTAAACAGCAATACATAATGTTAAGGAGCAAAACTTTTCACCCCAGAATGTCTCTTTGGCATTTGAATTATTTTGAGCTGAAAGCAATTAAGACCTAAAACAGTCAGAAAGAAACTTTGACATTCTCCCTGACTGCCTAAACTAATGTAGAGAGAAGACTTGTTTCAGGAAGGGAACTGCTACCGTAGATAATTGCATTATGAACTGAACACCATGCTAGACAGGGAGGAATCTAGAAAAGTCTACTAAAACTCTTCCTTATGTCTCCATGTCTCTTCCTGTCTGTTTATCAAACATTTGCTTTTTCATCTCCATGTAAATTGCCTTCTTCCCCCTGAAGTCCCAAACTATGACCCCCAACATGTTCATTTGTCTTTAACTGTAGATGGCTCATCAGGTAAAGAATCTACCTGCAATGCAGGAGACGCAGGAGATGTGGGTTCGATCCCTCGGTCAGGAAGATCCACTGGAGAAGGAAATGGCAATGCACTCCAGTATTCTTCTCTGGGAAATCCCATGGACAGAGAAGCCTGGTGATCTACAGTCCATGGGATCACAAAGAATCGTATACGACTGAGTGACTAAGCAACAAATACATGTTATGTATTATATTTTATTCCTTATAAAAATACATTCGTATTTTCATGGATTGAGGTTGTGAGGTGCTCATGCCCTATGACGGACTCAACATATTATTCTGTTAAAGTTATTATTCTCTTTTTGATGCCCAAATTATCACAGCATGGCCAAGAGCAAGTAGGCTCTTTAGGCCTTTCATCAAGAATTCAGGTATCTTTGACAGTTTCATTCTTCTGACTTGAAATCACTAAAACTTCCTAGTAAGAGAATGTTTTAAACACATTCTGTTTTGAAGGGGGAGAGGGGATGCCTTTTGCAGGATGATAGGATGCCTCACAGTGGTACTGTGCGCTCCTCTCGGCTCATTGTCCAGATTCTACCTGCCTCCATCCCCCTCTTCAGTCGTCTACACAATTCAGCCTCCACAGAAAAGCTTCCATGATTCTCAAGGTAGAAGGGATCCATCGCCAGTACTTTCTACTCTCTTTTGTTGTGGTGTTTAGCCATAAGTGAAATCATATTATAAAAATTATTTGCATCCTTATGTATTTTGAATAATGAAAACTTTTTAAAAAGTTTGATCTAAGGGAATGCATTGCCTTTTTCTTTTTCTAAAATAAGTAAACACATTTAAACTTAGGCTTTCTACTCTCTCTTTAAAACTGCCCAACAACAAAGTGGATGGTTATTCTGCACCTGAGAATAGATGCAATTTTCACTTTTATGATTTAAAAAGAAAAGAAAGTCCTTAAATTAATTCCTAGCTCCATGGCTTATGCTGAAAATAACAAAAGCTAAGATTTATTGAAAACCAATGATGTGCCCTGCCCAGAGCTATGTTCTTTGTGTGTCAACTCATTTAATCCTTGAGATTATCCTATGATGTTTTGAGCAGATTTACCCTTATTTTAGACTAAAGATATTAAGTCAGAAGGAGATTTAGTAACTGGTTCAAGGTCACAGAGTCAGAGCACTGTAAGATTTGAAGTTAAACAGTTTGAATTCTCAAATCTATGCCCTCCAATTCACAATGCTATAATTAGTACACTACCAGCAGATTTCTGGAAAAATCTATTTCATGAACTATACCATGCACCATTTCATGTACCATAAAATTTGTAAAGTATTTTAACAGACAGACCTTTTTAGTTTATTATTTTATAGAAATCTAATTTATCCATAAATAAAGCACTTAAAGCGATTTCAAGTAAGGGGAATTTTTTCCAATTCAACTATGCACAGAAAATCTTCAAATGTGTACGTATTTAGTAATACTTAAATGTATACAAGTAGAAATTTAATATTTGTCCCTGTAGTGGAAAATACTGGAGGAAAAGTTAAAATCAACTGAATACTTCTTATTGCATTTTTCTTTTATTACAGGAAAAAAAATTGAAATATTTTTGTTTTTATTCCTATCTATAGCTTTCTAAAAGTAAATTATCATGTTGGCCTTGTTTATTTTTCACATTTTGTAAACATCAGCAGCTTCAGGATATAAAGATGTGTAATATATGTAATGTGTGTCAAATTATAAATATCAACATTGAGGCCCAGAAAATACAAATTAGGTTACCAGAAATACCACAGGTGATTTGAGTATAGGTTTTTAAACAGCACAGTCTTTATTCAAAGTTTGGAACTATATCTTGCTGATCCTTCTTTAACCCACATAAAAGACTGCATTAACCCTGAAAGTATATTTCACTTGTCTTCACCTAATATCATTCTAAGTTTTAGACAGTTTATAAACTATGCTCTCTTCTACTTATTTTTAATTTTAAGATACATTGGACTCCTAACTCTACAAAGTTGGATTATAAAAGTTAAAGTAGATGTTTTTCTCTTTAACTTTTTGGCTTGTCTTTTCACTTTTTCCTCAACTAAAGTGAGCACTTACTGGGAATTTTATATGAAAAATATATGTCTCCAATGTTTAAATGTTTATCTTAGAAATGCAAAATATACAGATAAAATAAATAATTCAGTGAATCCTCTACACTTTTTTTAGATTCCATGTATAAGCAATACCACATATTTGTCTGTTTCTGGCTTAATTTACTTAGTATGATAATCTCTAGGTCCATCCATATTGCTGCAAATGACATTGTTTTGTTCTTCTTTAAGCCTGAGTAGTATTCCATTGTACATATGTATCATATCTTCTTTATGCATTCACCTGTTGATGGCCATTTAGGTTATTTTCATGTCTTGGTTATTGTAAATAGCACTGCAATAAACATTAAGTTGCATATATCTTTTGGGATTATGGTTTTCTCCATATATATGCCCAGGGATGGGGTTACAGATCATACACTGGCTTTACTTTTAGTTTTTTAAGGAACCTCCATATTGTTCTCCATGGTGGCTCTACCAACTTACATTCCCACCTACAATCTAGGAGGGATCTCTTTTTTCTGCACCCCTTCCAGCATGTATTATTTATAGACTTTTTGATGATGGCACTTCTGACCAGTATGAAGTGATACCTCATTGGTGTTTTGATATGAATTTCTCTAATAATAAGCATTATTGAGCATCTTTTCAAGTGCCTTTCTGCCTTGGGTAGTATATTCATTTTGACAATTTTGATTCTTCCAAGCTAAGAACATGATATATCTTTCCATCTGTTTGCGTCATCTTCAGTTTCTTCCATCAACAGCTTAAAGTTTTTGGAGTACAAGTCTTTTGTCTCCTTAAGTAGGTTTACTCCTGCATGTTTTATTCTTTTTGATGCAATGGTAAATTTTAACAGAGAAAAATAAAGGAGCTATTGGACACAGTTCCACTTCATTTACACATTTTTAGGCTTTTACTATAAATTGTTTTAAATATGATATTATATTTTCAAAACCTACAATTCTTCCATATCCAAAGGCAAGACAAAGAATCCAAAGACAGAAGCAACTTGAATATTGACTATTTTCTAAATGTATGCTTATGACCATCCTTTTATGCTTTAATAAATTGAAACAAATTTTGCACTGATCACAAATGCATATTAGAAATGGCTAATCAGGACTTTTTAGTTTGAAGTTATAAAAAACTACATTTAAGGCAAATATAACTCATCATCTACAGACTCAAGCACAGTTTTTAAATGCTTAAAAGGATTTCCTTGTAAACCTGCTGCACCCCACCCCATCCACAGACTTCAATTCACCTGTGCTAGGGCTTCTCTGGTGTCTCAGATGGTAAAGGATCTGCCGGCAATGCCGGGAGACCCAAGGTGGAACCCTGGGTCAGGAAGATTCCGCTGGAGAAAGAATGGCTGCTCACTCCAGTATTCTTGCTTGGAGAATTCCATGGACAGAGGAGCCCAGTGACTACAGCAGTGGGCTACAGTCCATGAGACTGCAAAGAGTTGAACCCAGCTTTAGCGACTAACACTTTCACTTTTCTTTTCTTGATGACTTAATTCTCAATCAGATGCCACCTGAATGAAATGTTCTTAGAGTTTTCCAACCCATGATTCAAAAAAGCTCTGTCCTCCTGGTTGGTATGACTAGGCTCTCCCTTCATGCCTATTTATCCACATATTGAGAATTCCTTATAAAAAAAATCCATTTTACATTTTTATATTTTGTGCATGTGTGTGTTAGTTTCTCAGTCCTTTCTGACTGTTTGCAATCCCTTAGACTGGGGCATATCCATGGAATACTCCAGGCAAGAATACTGGAATGGGTTGTTAATTTCCTCCTCCAGAGGACCTTTCTGACCCAGGATTCTAACTCTGGTCTCCTGCATTGCAGGCAGATTCTTTAACAGCTGAGTCACCAGGAAGCATGAATCTTATTAAAATGTACTTTGGGAGTTTCCTTCATTAATATAAGCCAAGACTTAAAAGTGTATCAGCTGAATTTTTTGTCTAAAATCATGACCACTTTTGTATATTGTATTTGTATCTGCAACAATTCAGTCATTAAAAAAATAAACATTTGAACAAAATCAGTTTCCTCTGGAATTTGGCCCTGTTCTTTTCAATTCTATTACAAACTTCTACTCAAGATGTGTTTCTTTTTGCTTGAATTATAATAAAAAATATTAACTATTTTCTGTACTACCTAATTCCTTACTCTAATGCCTAGCAAACCGCTTGAAACTCAGCTCTAATAATAGCAATGTTCTACTATATTTTAGGAGGAGATAAAACTGATTGGCTTAATAGTTGGTACTTAATATTTGGTCCAGTGCTGATTTAACTAGCTTCTCTACATTTACAAAGCTGAGGGCTGAAGAATTGATGCTTTTGAACTGTGGTGTTAGAGAAGACTCTTGAGAGTCCCTTGGACTGCAAGGAGATCCAACTAGTCCATCCCAAAGGAAATCAGTCCTGAATATTCATTGAAAGGACTAATGCTGAAGCTGAAACTCCAATACTTTGGCCACCTGTTGCGAAGAACTGACTCGTTGGAAAAGACTCTGATGCTGGGAAAGATTGAAGGCAGGAGGAGAAGGGGATGACAGAAGATGAGATAGTTGGATGGCATCACCAACTCAATGGACATGAGTTTGAGCAGGCTCTGGGAGTTGGTGATGGACAGGGAGGCCTGGTGTGCTGCAGTTGATGGGGTCACAAAAGTCGGACATGACTGAGTGACTGAACTGAACTGAACTACATCTATTAGGCCAAAGTTTCCTGATCGCCTCTGGTTGTGCCTTTCTTTCTGCCCACGTGCCTTTGATTACGCAGTTCTCCAAAGCATTTGTTGATCCCACAGTTCTCCGTCTCCCCAACTTCACATTTTCAGTTCCTAAAAATGAAACAATGCACTCCCATCTATGACTTCTCAGTCGATAAGCATCTAGAATTACTCTCTTTATCTGTGCTCTAACACTTAATTTAAAGCTCCCTAAAGACTCTAATCATTTTTGACTGTCTGAGTTATTTGTGTTCATGTTTTGCCTCTCCCAATGGACCCATATTGAGAGCCAGAGTCATTTCTTATTTATGACTGAATCACCATCAGAGTACAGTGCAACATCTTAACCAAAGTAGAAGCTCCAGAATCTTTATTTTGCAGCCAAAATTGTAATCAATAAATTATGTGAAGTATATACAGCCCAGACTAAGAGAATTAGAGACTCAACATATTTTTGGAAGCTATAGAAAGTTGCAAAAGCAAATGCATGCGTTTCTACATCTAACCACATACAAACAAAAACATCTAATTAACAGATCCCTCAGTTTCAGAATATTTAAGTAATTGAGTTTTTGAGCTTTTCAAAACAACCATGATAAAAACTTCGTAGAAAAATTTAATGTGTGTATAAGTGTTTAGAGAAAATGCCTTTTTAATATTTTAATTTCCATTTACCACTATCCCTCCCTAAAATGTCAGAACAGAACATCAGTAGAATATGTGTAATTTTGTCTTTTTTGTATGAATGTAATGAAATAATTTTCTCATCCCCAAAATAAACTTTTACTAAACAACATTATGTACTAAGCAATATAAATTAATCTTGTCTCTCTAAATCTAGTTGAATATAGAGAAGAAATTCTCAACTTCAGTCAAGTTAAGAGATGTAGGACACTAATTTAGTGCTGTTTTTCAAAATTGTATTTTTAAGAAATTGATTGAAAATTGAAAATAAGAATGTTGATTAAAGTCCATCCTTACTAAATTCCTAAATATGCTTCTTGACTTAACACCAGTATCTTGCTAGAAGAGTCATTTTATGTTCTTCAGTTACTTCACATTACCAAATAAAATACTTAATAATGATTGACTAATGCAAATTATTTTCATTTTTAAGTTTTCAAGATTAAGTGAAGAAGCTCTTTCTGGGACTGTGCATTTCAACTTTTTTTTTTTTTTTTTAAGTTATTTGACCTGAATTTTGCAGTTTATATACCTATTTTAAGTGATAAGGATGAATGTAAAACACAGCAAAATAAATCTTCTGGACTTTTTTTTCTCCTACTAATTAATGAATCTATTTAAGAACAGTTTTTCTGACTTTGTTTTTCTGACTTCAGTTGTCTGAAGTGTAACAAATCACTCCCAAGCATAGGCATCTTAAAAAATGATAATAATCATTTATATTTTTCACAAATTTTGTGCACCACGAATTTTAGGGCAGCTGACTGTGCAAAACAGATCTCTGCTTTTTCCTGCTATCAATCTTTTTCTAAAGAAAGAAAATTAAGTGAAAATACAAGATATCTTAAGAAAATTATTGAAACTGTACAAAATATTTCTGAAAATTATATCTACTTATAGGTATTTATCCCAACTGCTCATTACCAATGGGTTATTGTTACCATGAATTTTCTCTGTAGGAAGATGTGGAGGTGTGTATGTGTGTGTGCATGCAACTCTATGATGAATAAATCTCCTGTAAAATGCAACAGAAGCTGTATGCACTGGATGTAGGTAATAAGAGTGAAACTTTCTCTGTAGAAATTTAAAATATTCTAAGCTTGGCTAAAACTCAGTCTACTTCTTTCATCATCCCAATGCACTGAAAATTCTAAATATTGCCAATGACACAATATTTCTCTGTGAAAATTTTATCTTTTTTAAAATCAAGACACTTCCTGCAGTTATTGTAGAGTTTTAACAATGTGATAAAAATTCAAATTGCAAATCAGCACATTTTTATTACTCCCTTTAATAATCTTTGCATTCTACATGAAAGTTAATTCTGAGAACTCTCCGTTATACAGTCAAATTCTACTCAAACAGATCAGTTACCCAAATTTATTCCAAGAGTTAAGGGTGTAGTGTGATTCAGAATCAATCAAACTAATTTTGGGGGCCAGTCTTGTCTACAACCACCATAGAATTACAATTTCCTACATATAACAGTAGAATTGAAATAAACTGTGAGAGCACAGTGATGGTAAACAGCAGAAACAAAATTTGAGTTGCATTAATTGTCACTTTCTGTGCAAATTATTCCCTAATTTTGGCAGAAGAATTTCTACTGGGAACATTTCCTATGATGTATACTTCCCTTCCTTCAGAGAATACAATAATGCAAAAATAAAGGACTGTTATCCAAAGCGTACAGAAAACTCCTAAAACTCAACATTAAGAAAATAAACAACCCAAATAAAAATGAGCCAAAGACCTTAACAGACACATCACCAAAGATATACAAATGACAAGTAAGAATATTAAAAGTTGCTCCACATCATATGTCATCAGGGAAATGCGAATTAAAACAACAATGAGATACCAAGGCTGTATATTGTCACCCTGCTTATTTAACTTATATGCAGAGTCCATCATGTGAAATGCTGGGCTGGATGAAGCACAAGCTGGAATCAAGATTGCTGAGAGAAATATCAATAACCTCAGATATTCAGATGACACCACCCTTATGGCAGAAAGCGAAGAACTAAAGAGACTCTTGATAAAAGTGAAAAAGAAGAGTGAAAAAATTGGCTTAAAACTCAACATTCAGATAATTAAGATCATGGCATCTGGGCCCATCACTTCATAGCAAATAGATGGGAAACAGTGAAAACAGTGACTGACTTTATTTTTCTGTGCTCCAAAATCACTGCAGATGGTGACTGCAGCCATGAAATTAGGACACTTGCTCCTTGGAAGAAAAGCTATGACCAACCTAGACAGCATATTAAAAACCAGAGACATTAATTTGCCAACAAAGATCTGTCTAGTCAAGGCTATGGTTTTTCTAGTAGCCATGTGTGGATGTGAGAGTTGGAGTATAAAAAAGCTAAGCACTGAAGAATTGATGCTTTTGAACTGTGGTGTTGGAGAAGGCTCTTGGGAGTCTCTTGGACTGCAAGGAGATCCAATCAGTCAAACATAAAGGAAATCAGTCCTGAATATTCATTGGAAGAACTGATGCTAACGTTGAAACTCTAATACTTTGGCCACCTGATGCAAAGAACTGACTCCTTGGAAAAGACCCTGGTGCTGGGAAAGATTGAAGGCAGGAGGAGAAGGGGATGACAGAGGATGAGATGGCTGGATGGCATTACTGGCTTAATGGACATGAGTTTGAGTAAGCTCCAGGAGTTGGTGAGGGACAGGGAAGCCTAGAGTGCTGCAGTCCATGGGGTCCCAAAGAGTGGAACATGACTGAACTGAACTGAGAAGACCCCAAACAACACTAACAAAAATCAAGTGCTGGTGAGAATGTGGAACAACAGGAACTCTTACTTATGATGTTGGAAATGCAAAATAGTTCAACCACTTCAAAAGACTAGACTTACCTTAAGATCCAGCAGTCATGCTCCTTGATATTTGCCCAAAAGAATTTGGACGTTGGCTGGCAATGCTGAGTCAATATAGACTCATCACCTGTAACAAATGTATCACTCATGTGGGATATTGATCATGAAGGAGGCTGTGGTTGTTTGAAGGCTGTCAGGAATCATATAGGAACTCTCTGAACTTTCTGCTCAGTTTTGATATGAACTCTGCTCTCAAAAAGTCTATTTAAAATATTAAATGTAATATATTAACCTATCACTTTTATCTTTTTGTATTGTAGTGTATTTTAATGACTTGTTTACACATATCCATTTTAACAAAAGAAAATCTTAGTGTTTGAATAACTTTTGCAGCCATTATCAATGTTTTTTTACTTGAATCAATAAGGGCCAGAGGGTTCCTGACAGATCCAAAACAGCACACAGGAAGCCTCCTGTTAAATGCTTCCTGAAACATAGATAGTAAATTTTCAGAACAATCTTGCGATATAGAGAATATATTAAAAAGAGGTCTGTTCAAGCTGTTACAATTTACTTCAGAGTATATACCCATTGTTCTTGGTTGCTCAGTCGTGTCCAACTGTGATCTCACTCACTGCAGCCTGCCAGGTTCCTCTGTCCATGGGGATTCTCCAGGCAAGAATAACAGAATGGGTTGCCATGCTCTCCTCCAGGGGATCTTCCCAACCCAGGGACTGAACCCAAGTCTCCTGCATTGCATGTGGATTCTTTACTATCTGAACCACCAGGGAAGCCCATATAACCATTGGTATCACTGGTACTTTGCCTGAAGCCTTCATTTTTAAAGTTATCATTCTCTTCTAAAGCTAACTTATTGCTTTAGACAATGGATGTACCTGAAATATATGTCCATTTAAGATCTTTTTTTTTTTTTTTTTTTTTTCCAGTGGGTTTTGTCATACATTGATATGAATCAGCCATGGATTTACATGTATTCCCAATCCCGATCCCCCCTCCCACCTCCCTCTCCACCCGATTCCTCTGGGTCTTCCCAGTGCACCAGGCTGGAGCACTTGTCTCATGCATCCCACCTGGGCTGGTGATGTGTTTCACCATAGATAGTATACATGCTGTTCTTTTGAAATATCCCACCCTCACATTCTCCCACAAAGTTCAAAAGTCTGTTCTGTATTTCTGTGTCTCTTTTTCTGTTTTGCATATAGGGTTATCGTTATCACCTTTCTAAATTCCATATATATGTGTTAGTATGCTGTAATGTTCTTTATCTTTCTGGCTTACTTCACTCTGTATAATGGGCTCCAGCTTCATCCATCTCATTAGGACTGGTTCAAATGAATTCTTTTTAATGGCTGAATAATATTCCATGGTGTATATGTACCACAGCTTCCTTATCCATTCATCTGCTGATGGGCATCTAGGTTGCTTCCATGTCCTGGCTATTATAAACAGTGCTGCGATGAACATTGGGGTGCACGTGTCTCTTTCAGATCTGGTTTCCTCAGTGTGTATGCCCAGAAGTGGGATTGCTGGGTCATATGGCAGTTCTATTTCCAGTTTTTTAAGAAATCTCCACACTGTTCTCCATAGCGGCTGTACTAGTTTGCATTCCCACCAACAGTGTAAGAGGGTTCCCTTTTCTCCACAGCCTCTCCAGCATTTATTGCTTGTAGACTTTTGGATAGCAGCCATCCTGACTGGCGTGTAATGGTACCTCATTGTGGTTTTGATTTGCATTTCTCTAATAATGAGTGATGTTGAGCATCTTTTCATGTGTTTGTTAGCCATCTGTATGTCTTCTTTGGAGAAATGTCTGTTTAGTTCTTTGGCCCATTTTTTGATTGGGTCATTTATTTTTCTGGAATTGAGCTGCAGGAGTTGCTTGTATATTTTTGAGATTAATCCTTTGTCTGTTGCTTCATTTGCTATTATTTTCTCCCAATCTGAGGGCTGTCTTTTCACCTTGCTTATAGTTTCCTTTGTAGTGCAAAAGCTTTTAAGTTTCATTAGGTCCTATTTGTTTAGTTTTGCTTTTATTTCCAATATTCTGGGAGGTGGGTCATAGAGGATCTTGCTGTGATTTATGTCGGAGAGTGTTTTGCCTATGTTCTCCTCTAGGAGTTTTATAGTTTCTGGTCTTACATTTAGATCTTTAATCCATTTTGAGTTTATTTTTGTGTATGGTGTTAGAAAGTGTTCTAGTTTCATTCTTTTACAAGTGGTTGACCAGTTATCCCAGCACCACTTGTTAAAGAGGTTGTCTTTTTTCCATTGTATATCCTTGCCTCCTTTGTCAAAGATAAGGTGTCCATAGGTTCGTGGATTTATCTCTGGGCTTTCTATTCTGTTCCATTGATCTATATTTCTGTCTTTGTGCCAGTACCATACTGTCTTGATGACTGTGGCCTTGTAGTAGAGTCTGAAGTCTGGCAGGTTGATTCCTCCAGTTCCATTCTTCTTTCTCAAGATTATTTTGGCTATTCGAGGTTTTTTGTATTTCCATACAAATTGTGAAATTATTTATTCTAGTTCTGTGAAAAATACCGTTGGTAGCTTGATAGGGATTGCATTGAATCTATAGACTGCTTTGGGTAGAATAGCCATTTTGACAATATTGATTCTTCCAATCCATGAACACGGTATGTTTCTCCATCTGTTTGTGTCCTCTTTGATTTCTTTCATCAGTGTTTTATAGTTTTCTATGTATAGGTCCTTTGTTTCTTTAGGTAGATATACTCCTAAGTATTTTATTCTTTTTGTTGCAATGGTGAATGGTATTGTTTCCTTAATTTCTCTTTCTGTTTTTTCATTGTTAGTATATAGGAATGCAAGGGATTTCTGTGTGTTAATTTTATATCCTGCAACTTTACTATATTCATTGATTAGCTCTAGTAATTTTCTGGTAGAGTCTTTAGGGTTTTCTATATAGAGGATCATGTCATCTGCAAACAGTGAGAGTTTTACTTCTTCTTTTCCTATCTGGATTCCTTTTACTTCTTTTTCTGCTCTGATTGCTGTGGCCAGAACTTCCAACACTATGTTGAATAGTAGTGGTGAGAGTGGGCACCCTTGTCTTGTTCCTGATTTCAGGGGAAATGCCTTCAATTTTTCACCATTGAGGGTGATGCTTGCTGTGGGTTTGTCATATATAGCTTTTATTATGTTGAGGTATGTTCCTTCTATTCCTGCTTTTTGGAGAGTTTTAATCATAAATGAGTGTTGAATTTTGTCAAAGGCTTTCTCTGCATCTATTGATATAATCATATGGTTTTTATCTTTCAATTTGTTAATGTGGTGTATTACATTGATTGATTTGCGGATGTTAAAGAATCCTTGCATTCCTGGGATAAAGCCCACTTGGTCATGGTGTATGATTTTTTTAATATGTTGTTGGATTCTGTTTGCTAGAATTTTGTTAAGGATTTTTGCATCTATGTTCATCAGTGATATTGGCCTGTAGTTTTCTTTTTTTGTGGCATCTTTGTCTGGTTTTGGAATTAGGGTGATGGTGGCCTCATAGAATGAGTTTGGAAGCTTACCTTCATCTGCAATTTTCTGGAAGAGTTTGAGTAAGATAGGTGTTAGCTCCTCTCTAAATTTTTGGTAGAATTCAGCTGTGAAGCCATCTGGTCCTGGGCTTTTGTTTGCTGGAAGATTTTTGATGACAGTTTCGATTTCCTTGCTTGTGATGGGTCTGTTAAGATCTTCTATTTCTTCCTGGTTCAGTTTTGGAAAGTTATACTTTTCTAAGAATTTGTCCATTTCATCCAAGTTGTCCATTTTATTGGCATAGAGCTGCTGGTAGTAGTCTCTTATGATCCTTTGTATTTCAGTGTTGTCTGTTGTGATCTCTCCATTTTCATTTCTAATTTTGTTAATTTGGTTTTTCTCTCTTTGTTTCTTAATGAGTCTTGCTAATGGTTTGTCAATTTTGTTTATTTTTTCAAAAAACCAGCTTTTAGCTTTGTTGATTTTTGCTATGGTCTCTTTAGTTTCTTTTGCATTGATTTCCGCCCTGATTTTTAAGATTTCTTTCCTTCTGCTAACCCTGGGGTTCTTCATTTCTTCCTTCTCTAATTGCTTTAGGTGTAGAGTTAGGTTATTTATTTGGCTTTTTTCTTGTTTCTTGATGTAAGCCTGTAATGCTATGAACCTTCCCCTTAGCACTGCTTTTACAGTG
This sequence comes from Cervus elaphus, assembly GCF_910594005.1. NCBI lineage: Eukaryota > Metazoa > Chordata > Mammalia > Artiodactyla > Cervidae > Cervus > Cervus elaphus. Next base: position 18,363,490 of record NC_057828.1, on the reverse strand, counting down.
TCCCATAGGTTTTGGGTTGTTGTGTTTTCATTTTCATTCATTTCTATACATATTTTGATTTCTTTTTTGATTTCTTCTATGATTTGTTGGTTATTCAGAAGCGTGTTATTTAGCCTCCATATGTTTGAAGTTTTAACAATTTTTTTCCTGTAATTGAGATCTAATCTTACTGCACTGTGGTCAGAAAAGGTGAGTGGAATGATTTCAATTTTTTTGAATTTTCCAAGACCAGATTTATGGCCCAGGATGTGATCTATTCTGGAGAAGGTTCCGTGTGCACTTGAGAAAAAGGTGAAGTTGATTGTTTTGGGGTGAAATGTCCTATAGATATCAATTAGGTCTAGCTGGTCCATTGTGTCATTCAAGGTTTGTGTTTCCTTGTTAATTTTCTGTTTAGTTGATCTATCCATAGTTGTGAGTGGGGTATTAAAGTCTCCCACTATTATTGTGTTAGTATTAATTTCCTCTTTCATACTCGTTAGCGTTTGCCGTACATATTGCGGTGCTTCTATGTTGGGTGCATATATATTTATAATTGTTATATCTTCTTCTTTGATTGATCCTTTGATCATTATGTAGTGTCCTTCTTTGTCTCTTTTCACATCCTTTATTTGAAAGTCTATTTTATCTGATATGAGTATTGCGACTCCTGCTTTCTTTTGGTCTCCGTTTGCATGAAATATTTTTTTCCAGCCCTTCACTTTTAGTCTGTATGTGTCTCTTGTTTTGAGGTGGGTCTCTTGTAGACAGCATATATAGGGGTCTTGTTTTTGAATCCATTCAGCCAATCTTTGTCTTTTGGTTGGGGCATTCAACCCATTTACATTTAGGGTAATTATTGATAGGTGTGGTCCCGTTGCCATTTACTTTGTTGTTTTGGGTTCACGTTTATACAACCTTTCTGTATTTCCTGTCTAGAGAAGATCCTTTAGCATTTGTTGAAGAGCTGGTTTGGTGGTGCTGAATTCTCTCAGCTTTTGCTTGTCTGTAAAGCTTTTGAATTCTCCTTCATATCTGAATGAGATCCTTGCTGGATACAGTAATCTAGGTTGTAGGTTATTCTCTTTCATTAATTTCAGTACGTCCTGCCATTCCCTTCTGGCCTGGAGGGTTTCTATTGATAGATCAGCTGTTATCCTTATGGGAATCCCTTTGTGTGTTATTTGTTGTTTTTCCCTTGCTGCTTTTAATATTTGTTCTTTGTGTTTGATCTTTGTTAATTTGATTAATATGTGTCTTGGGGTGTTTCGCCTTGGGTTTATCCTGTTTGGGACTCTCTGGGTTTCTTGGATTTGGGTGGCTATTTCCTTCCCCATTTTAGGGAAGTTTTCAGCTATTATCTCCTCGAGTATTTTCTCATGGCCTTTCTTTTTGTCTTCTTCTTCTGGAACTCCTATGATTCGAATGTTGGGGCGTTTCTGATCCCACCAGTCCACCAGTAATTTCTACTCTGAAGAAATTTTAGAAGCTGCATTTTGAATTTCTTTTAAGAAACATTTTAGGACTCTTGACCTAGTGAATTCACATTCAAATATATTTTTCTCTTAAATTTTCAGTTTTTCAGGACTCATTGATGGTGTTGATGAGATTGTAATTATACAGGTGTTCCTTAAAGCTAGGGGCTTTCCAGGTGACTCAGTAGTAAAGACTTCACCTGCCAATTCAGGAGACTCAGCAGACTTGGGTTCAATCCTTGGCTTGGGAAGATCTCCTGGAGTAAGAAATGCCAATCCACTCCAGAATTCTTGCCTGGAAAAATCCCATGGACAGAGGAGCCTGGTGGGTTACAGTCCATGGGGTAGCAAAGAGTTGGACATGACTGAGTACACATGCATGCATCTTCACCAGGCATGCTATGACAAATTTATAGGTTAAAATGGTTGCTTGTTGTCTTATTTCATATTCAGAAATTAATAATCAGATTGAGGTCTTCTTTCAAATGTTAATTAGGCAACCAGACAGTTCTCTAAAACTACTCCTTGGCATTTTCTGAACTTAAAACTTTTAATTTCAATGTCCTCAAACTTTTGTTAAATGGGTTTCCTGCTATAACTATGCATCACTCTTACTGAAAAGAGAAAAGTTTAAGAATACTTTCACTCATTGCAGAGGGTAGTAGCATAGTAACAGCATTTATTTTTCATGAAGAACTTCTGATCCCAATTATTTGGGTAACCTGATATTAAGGAAACTCTATTTTCTTCTAAAAGTGTAAAATAAAACTTCAACCATCTGTCACTCAGCTATGTAGAGGCAGCGAACCCAAATGTGCATAGGCCATTTATTAATAAATTTGAAAAAGGAATAAGAGGAGGAAGAAATTTAAATAATTTTACCTGATTTCATACTCTCTGTATTTTACACTTGCATTTTTTAAGTTCTAAATTTACTAGATAATTTTCTGGTGACTTGTGTTTACACATTCCTGCTGGTGAATGTCTATAAGAATAAAACGTCATCACCTATTTACAGAAAGGATTCAATATTGACCTCAAGTTTATGTTGCAGCACCTACTGCAAGGACTTGGTAAGGGTAAAAAAAGTCTTGATCCAAAGAACATTCAATCTCTTTTCTTCTGTTGTTCAGTCATTAATTCCTGTCTGACTCTTTGCAATCCCATGGACTGCAGCAGCCAAAGTATTAGAGCTTCAGCTTCATCATCAGCCCCTCCAATGGAAGATTCAGGGATGATTTTCTTTAGGACTGACTGGTTTGAGCTCCTTGCAGTTCGACTCTCAAGAGATTTTTTCAGCACCACAATTCAAAGGCATCAGTTCTTTGGCACTCAGCCTTCTTTATGGTACAACTCTCACATCCATATATGACTAGTAGAAAAAAACATAGCTATGACTGCTGCTGCTGCGGCTGCAAAGTCGCATCAGTCGTGTCCGACTCTGTGTGACCCCATAGATGGCAGCCCACCAGCCTCCCCCGTCCCTGGGAATCTCCAGGCAAGAATACTGGAGTGGGTTGCTGTTTCCTTCTCCAATGCATGAAAGTGAAAAGTGAAAGTGAAGTCATTCAGTGGTGCCGACTCTCAGCAACCCCATGCACTGCAGCCTACCAGGCTCCTCTGTTCATGGGATTTTCCAGGCAAGGGTACTGGAGTGGGGTGCCATTGCCTTCTCTGATAGCTATGACCAGACAGGTCTTTGTTGGCAAAGTGATGTCTTTGCTTCTTAATACACTGTCTAGGTTTGTCATAGCTTTCCTTCCAAGAAGCAAATGTCTTTTAATTTCATGGCTGCAGTCACCATCCTCAGTGATTTAGAGGTCAAGAAAATAAAATCTGTCACTGCTTCCACTTTTTCCCCATCTATTGCCATGAAGTAATGGGACTGGATGCCATGATTTTTGTTTTTTAAATGTTGAGTTTTAACCCAGCTTTTTCACTCTCCTCTTTCACCTTCATCAAGAGGCTTTTAGTTCCTCTTTGCTTTCTGCCATAAGTGTGGTGTCATCTGCACATCTGAGATTATTGATGTTTCTCCCAGCAATCTTGATTCCAGTTTGTGCTTCATCCAGCCTGGCATTTCGCATGATGTACTCTGCATATAAGTTAAATAAAAAGGGTGACAATATACAGCCTTGTGCTCCTTTCCTGTTTTTGAACCAGTCCATTGTTCCATGTAAAGTTCTAACTGTTGTTTCTTGACTCACATACAGGCTTCTCAGGAGACAAGTAAGGTGGTCTAGTATTCTCATATCTTTAAGAATTTTCCAGTTTGTTGTGATCCGGACAGTCAAATGCTTTAGCCTAGTCAGTGAAGCAGAAGTAGATTTTTTTTTTTTTCTGAAATTCCCTTGCTTTTTCTATGATCAAGGGAATGTTGCTGTCTCATTCCTCTGCCTTTTCTAAACCCAACTTGTACATCTAGAAGTTCTCAGTTCACATAATGCTGAACACTAGCTTGGAGGAATTTGAGCATAACTTTACTAGTGTGCCTGGAGAAGGAAATGACAACCCACTCCAGTACTCTTGCCTGAAAAATTCTGTGGACTGAGGAGCCTGGTCGGCTACAGTCCATGGGGTCACAAAGAGTAGGACATGCCTGAGCTACTTCACTTCACTTTACTAGCATGGGAAATAAGTGCAATACACATTTTTTGGCATGGCCTTTCTTTGGGATTGGAATGAAAATTGACCTTTTTCAGTCCTGTGGCCACTGCTGAGTTTTCCAAATTTGCTGACATTGAATGTAGTGCTCTTACTCATTTTGCAACTCAACACAGATGTTAACACCTGTTTTGTGAGTGCCAAATTTTCTCTGTGGTTAAAAATACCTAATTATCATCCACTCAAAGTAAAAGTGTAGTTTTCTTAGATTTTGTTTTTATTGTATTTATTTTTATGGCCTGCATTACTTATAAATTCATCATTATAAAATAGTTGAGATGACAGAACTTCAAAAAAATTAAAATGGAAATAGTTTAATAAAATAAGTTATAAATGAAAGGACGGGATATTCTGGATATTTAGATATTAATTTATCTTTGAAAAACTGAATTGATATTTAATTGCCTTTTGGAAGTTGAAGCAGTTATTACACATTAACACCTAACAGTTAGAATTAGTATCAATTATGAATTTCATTTAGAGCTGCGGTGTGTGTGGTATTTAGCTGTTTAGTCACATGCCCGACTCTTTGGACTGTAGTGCCTCAGGCTCCTTGGCCCATGGGATTTCCCGAACAAGAATACTGGAGTAGGTTGCCATTTCCTTCTCGAGTTATTTAGAGTTGTACTAGTTGCTTATCAGTATTGAATGAGGAAAATTGTACAACAGTATACATAGAGACACACACTTCAAATTATACCCACCAAGACAAACTGGACACATTTTGAGTGTGTTTGAACTAGCATTTATGGTGCCTACATTCTATAAACAAAACAATTTGGAGCTAATGAATATTCTGTAAATGAATCATACTACTCAGGGAACTCATTTGCTATGACATGAGTTTAAAATATGGTATGAGTCTAATTTATTAGATATGACTTTACAACTGAAATTTAACTGAGAAAAGCTGAAGACCTTTGAAAAATGTTAGTTTAATATTATTTTCAAAAGTATGTGATGAATTTTATTAAATATACCTTTCATTTTTATTACCTGCAATGTAATCCAAGACATAAAGTATAAGACATAGAATATACCAACACAGTGAAATTTACTCAAAATGAGAGATATTTGTAAATTTTTTTTTGAATTGTCAGACTTACTCCTGAGACTTTTAAACTCTAAAAGTTTAGATACTAATTCTTATTCAATATTCAACAAGTCAATTAGCAGGTTTTCTGTCATGCTACCCTGAGACTGTATGAAATTGAAAATAGACTTTAAATATTCTGTGCTTATGGTGATGCAAGTGAACTGTTGTGAAAACCATGTTGGATAGATACCCAACATTAACTATTAATAAATTCACCTCACTTTAGATCAGGTTGTATTTTGCATAAATGAAGAAATAGAAAAGAAATTGTGATCATATTTTCAAGAAACAATAAAAATTTTTTATGCATTCCTCAGTTAACTAGTTTCTTGCATTTGAAAAAGAAATCTTTTTTTTTTTAATCTTGGTATTATTCTTTGGATAATTGGCACTTTGTCATAGTTATTTTGTTGGCAATACTTGGGAACACATGCCTATGTATAATAGTTTCATAAAGTAGAAGGAAATAGATTTTTCCCAAATTGTCAATCTTATTTTTTTATTTCTTAAGAGATTTTGTAATAGTACATATGCAGATTTGTTTCATTCATTTCATACAGGATGTATGAAATGCATACATCCTGTAGTTTAGAAATAAATACTATTTTGTTTAAATATATTTTATTTTGAAGATATGCTGGAAGTTAAATCCTTTAGGAATAATAATTCTATCATCTTGTATACCAATACAACAGTGTAAAGCAATTATCCTGCAGTTAAAAGCAAAAAATCTAGTATTTAATTATTAGATTAATAAGTAATTTATTACTTACTATAATAAAAAATTACTCTAAAATCACATTCATGTTTGATTCCAGTTTTAGCATATACTTGACTCACTAGCAAGTACAAAAAATTTTCTTCCAGGTCAGTATGTCATAATTTCATAAGCATCATCATTGCAATTTATTCACTCTGTCAGTATTTATCATCTTTTTGACTAACTTTCTGAAAGCTGATTATTCATTTCTGTTTTCAAATGTACCTAGAACTTTTCACACATTTGGATAATGTTTTCTGAAGCTTTGAGAGCACTGAGACAGCTTTGGAGTTCTTCCATCTCCTCACTAAATAGCATTAGGAAAAAAATCCAAGTGTGTGGCTGACAGCACTGTGAAAATTGTGTCCCTGCTTCTTACAGGTGCTGAAACCCCGTCAAATTATCAAGTTGGCCACATATCATATAGTCAAGGGAACTCTGATTCTCCACATTGAGCAAGTTAGTCACATTCATTCCAACATCTTTGAAACCCGAAGAATATCTTCCTAAATGAAATGGCTGCTAGTGCTTTCTGCAAGTTCTTGAAAAAGTTCTGCAAGTTCTACAAAAGTTTAGTCTATCATGCCAGTGGATTTTACATGAATTTATGCATTTTGTATAAGTAAATCTTAAAATCAAAAACAAACTATGGTCTTTCCTGTTTAAATTCTAAATCTTTAACATACTGCCATTATTTATATATGTATATATATATGTACATATATATATATATAATTAAAGACTGATTAAAGTATTCATTGATTCAACTTAATTTTAAAACACCAACTCTTCCGTGTAGGCAGCTACTTGGGGTATGTTGGCTGGTTGGTTTAATTGCTAAGTCATGTACAGCTCTTAAGACCCCGCGGACAATAGCCCATCAGGCTCATCTGGAATGGGATTTCCCAGGCATGAACACTGGAGTGGGTTGCCATTTCCTCCTCTAGGGGATCTTCCCAGGGGATCATTCTTGGATTGCAGATGAGTTCTTTTACTGCTGAAGCCCCACTAGGGATATAGAAAATGGGAAAATAAAAGCAAAACAGACAGGATTCCTCCCTTCCTATGGGTTTTAAGTTAAAAGAGTAATAAAATAAATTTATATGCTTCACATTTGAGCATATATGTTTGTATGTTGACCTAAATATTTCATCACATATGAATAAATAATTGTAAAGGATACATTTTCATTTATTACAAACATTATAAATATATTTGCCAAGAACTGCAAAGAATCTAAGATTTTACTTTACCTGCAACCTGACAATTTAACATGGCACAGTTTATAGAGGCTTACAAAAATACGTGAACCTCCTGAGTCATTGACAAAGATGTTCATTATTTGTGGCTGAGCAAAAAGCACGAGCTTCAAGTTTGTAAATCTTATGTGGGCCATGCCGTGGTGGGCCCTGGTGGATGCTGTGCACTCAAGTGAGAAATGGTGGCGAGAGGAAACCCCCAGTGTGGGCTAAAAATGTGTCCAACCTGTACGTGGATGGAGGGATTATCTTTATTATACTGCTTGGACTGCAATGTGAACCCTATACCCCCTGGTAAATACTTTCTCTATCTTCCAAGGATATTTGCTACACAGCTGATATTGGAAAGAGTGTCTGAGAAAAACTGTCACAAAAGACATAGAGTTGTTTTATTATACTCTATGAAATCATTTTACTATAATGGTACAATAAAATCATTGCAATACTATTAAACAAAGTCAGTGGAATCTAAAAACTATCATGCTTATATAACTGTCTTCACTCCTTTTTTCATTTGACTCAAATTTCTAATTATGCACTATCAAAATATTATTCATCTTCTATTATATTTCATGTGAAAGAGTATATAAGTTGAAATTTTATTACTTTTTTCCACTTGACTTTAGACTTTTCTGCACTCAACTATCTTGTAACAATTATTAGCAATAATTGATCAAAATAATACATTCATTATAACACATAAATATATAATAATTCAACAAATTTTATTTAACAAAAGGTATACTTTTATTAAAATATATCTCTGAATTAGATTGATATCCTTGCCCCTAATATACCCATTAGTGAATATTACACATTGATGGACTGAATCAACTTTCATCAGACAGAAATTATCTATCCTTTTAAAGAAAAATTAATTTTTTTTCATTTATTTTTATTAGTTGGAGGCTAATTACTTTACAATATTGTAGTGGGTTTTGTCATACATTGACATGAATCAGCCATGGAGTTACATGTATTCGCCATCCCGATCCCCCCTCCCACCTCCCTCTCCACCCGATTCCTCTAGGTCTTCCCAATACACCAGGCCCGAGCACTTGTCTTATGCTTTTAAGTGTTCAAAATTTTGTTCATATAAGTAAATAGACGACAACATATTAGTTTTGTTATAGATTGTCACTGAGTTACTTGAATTTTTTAATTACATGGAAAAGTTGCATAGTGATTAATTAATAAATTTATTTTATAAGATATTAGCTGACAAATAAGATTCCTCTTTAATTTGTGGAAAGCAAAGATTTGAAAATCAACTGACTTACAAAAAACAAAATTTTTAGTGCACCAACAGATCATTCATGCCCCGAATTCTGGGAAGTAAACCAAAAATGATTTACCAAATATTATCAACTGACTATTAATTACATCTGTTATGTTTTCACCTAGAGACATGCATTTAATCTTATGTATTCAAAAAGGATAATGAAAGCTGGAATACTTTTCATGCTAATTTACATTTGCCAATGCAATATTTGTTAGTAATGATTTGATCCCTTCACATAACCCAATTAAGAAAGCCAGTCTTCAAGGTTAAACTAATTAGGCATATCATAGTTGGTTTCTGTCAGAATAAAAGCTTGCCTTCATTGTACAGTTCAAATACATATGCTAATACAAAGTTCAAGATATCTTATAAAATCACTGAGAAAACTAATTTTGTATCAGCAAGAATATCACTGTGCTATTTCCAACTAAGAGGTATAAAATATTAAGCATTTAATAAAGTTTATTTGAAAGAAAAAAAAGCTTTATAAAATGCTTTGCACATTAATCTGAGCAAACTCTGGCAGACAGTGAAGGGCAGGGTTGCCTGGCATTCTGCAATCCATAAGGTGGCAAAGAGTCAGACATAACTTAGTGACTGAACAACAACAAAAGCATTATTTCCCCTTTAGGATCAAGTAATGCTTCATTTAATGTTTACTATTAATATATTACATGTACTTGAAAAAAAGATTTTCTGTGTCAGGGGTGAAGGGTTTCTTTTAAAAATGCAGGCTGCCATGATATAACACTGAGGACTGGGTGGCTTAAACTAGGATTCCCAGATGGTGCTAACGGTAAAGAATCTACCTGCCAACGTAGGAGGTACAGGCTCAATCCCTGTGTCTGGAAGATCCCCTGGAGGAGGAAATGGCAACACACTCCAGTATTCTTGCCTGCAAAACCCCATGGACAGAGGAGCCTGGCAGGCTACAGTCCATGCGGTTGCAAAGAGTTAGACACAACTCAGCAACTGACCATGCCACCACGGGTGGCTTAAGAAGCAAAAATTTACTTGCCATAGTCCTATCAGCTAGGAAATGTAAGGTTAGGGCATGCACAGACTTGGAGGTGGTCTGATGAGAGCCCTCTTTTTGGTTTCCAGAAGATCTTCTCTCTGTACCCTCAAATGACAGAAAGACAGCAAGAAAGTTCTCTGTTTTTGTTTGTTTGTTTGTTTTTAAGAATGATAATCCTATTCACGTGGTCTAAATGGTTGAACTATCTCCCAAAGCCCTACCTCCTAGAACTGTCACATTAGGGTTAAGAATTGCAGCATACAAAAAAAAAAAAATAAAAAAAAATAAAAAAAAAATAAAAAAAAAAAAAAAAGAATTGCAGCATACAAATTTGGGGGAACACAGACATTGAGTGTATGACAGTGCTCCTTCCACATTTAGTAATGGAGTACATTGATTACATTGCTCAGATCTTCAAGGGCTCTCTTTATTTTTAAAATTAAAACCAAATTTTTGGTCTACTTCATTTATAAATTTCTTCCATAGCTACCGCCTTTTATTAAAATTTCCAGCTAGAATTGATGATTTATAATCCTTTATTTTCCATCATGTATGTTCTAATGTTCCATCTTTTATTTTTGATATTAGTAATTGGTGTTTTCTGTTTCTTTCTTTTTTTTTTTTTTTTTTCTTTTTTGGTGGTTGGCCTTGCTAGAGGCCAATCAATTTTATTGATCTTTTCAAAGAACCAACTTTTATTTTTATTGATTTTTTTTCTACTGATTTCCAGTTTTCAAATCCTGTTTCATGGATTTCTGCTCTAAATCTTATGACATATTTTCCTTCTGGTTCCCTCAACACAATTTCTACTAGAGTCTGTTATGAGCTCATGACTCTCTATCTCTCCAATCTTGGGGTCAGTGGTTTCCCCTCTCATAGAACCAAGAAATGTTGGTGATTTTCCAGTCTGTCAAAATTTTTGCTTGCTGTTAGGAATGCAGGAGGAACTTCTAAGCTTCTTCCATGTGGAACTAGAAACTGGAAACCTAGGGTCTTTTTTATTGTAATTTCTGTTTTATGTTGCTAGTATTTTACCTAGTCCATTTCCTTAAGAAATGGACTTCCCTTGTAGCTCAGCTGGTAAAGAATCAGCCTGCAATGCAGGAGACCCCCATTTGATTCCTCAGTCAGGAAGATCTGCTGGAGAAAGGATAGACTACCCACTCCAATATTCTGGTCTGGAGAATTCCTCGACTGTATATTCATTGGGTCGCAAAGAGTCGGACACAACTGAGTGACTTTCACTTAAGAAATAATGTTACTTTTAATTATTTGTCTTTCTCTTCAAATAACTCCCATTTAGTTGGAATATGTTCTTTCAGTTCAGTTCAGTCGCTCAGTCGTGTCCGACTCTGTGACCCCATGAATCACAGCACACCAGGCCTCCCTGTCCATCACCAACTCCCGGAGCTTACTAAAACTCATGTCCATTGAGTCGGTGATGCCATCCAGCCATCTCATCCTCTGTCATCCCCTTCTCCTCCTGCCCCCAATCCCTCCCAGCATCAGGGTCTTTTCCAGTGAGTCAACTCTTCGCCATCAGGTGGCCAAAGTACTGGAATTTCAGCTTCAGCATCAGTTCTTCCAATGAACACCCAGGACTGATCTCCTTTAGGATGGACTGGTTGGATCTCCTTGCAGTCCAAGGGACTCTCAAGAGTCTTCTCCAACACCACAGCTCAAAAGCATCAATTTTTCGGCGCTCAGCTTTCTTCACAGTCCAACTCTCACATCCATACATGACCACTGGAAAAACCATAGCCTTGACCAGATGGACCTTTGTTGACAAAGTAATGTCTCTGCTTTTTAATATGCTGTCTAGGTTGGTCATAATTTTCCTTCCAAAGAGTAAGCATCTTTTAATTTCATGGCTGCAATCACCATCTGCAGTGATTTTGGAGTCCCAAAAAATAAAGTCAGCCACTGTTTCCACTGTTTCCCCATCTATTTGCCATGAAGTGATGGGACCAGATGCCGTGATCTTAGTTTTCTGAATGTTGAGCTTTAAGCCAACTTTTTCACTCTCTTCTTTCACTTTCATCAACAGGCTTTTCAGTTCCTCTTCACTAGTGTATTATATATCTTTAATGAATGTATGCTTTTTAGATATTTAGTTTTGGTCTATAAGTTTGTGCTCTCCTCGTTGAATAAGTTACTTTGATGATGAGATTGGTCCATGAGTTTGAAGAGTGGAAAGTCCAAGCACCCCTCCAATCCATCTGATCCCACCTACATGTTTCCTCACTGTAATATTCCTCCTCTTTCACCTCCACATATCAGGTTAACCCCTTTATTCTTGATTTCATCAGCAAATTATTAGTAGTAGTTGCTTTTGCAGAAGCTTATTTATTGGGTATAATTTACCCTGGAAGACTAAAGAGAAGTGAAAACTCAAGAAACCAAAGCTCAGGAAAGAGAATATATTTTGAAATCAACTCTTTCACCCAAACCTTTGCAATGCCTTGGTATCCTGTGGGCACCAGCATCAGCTGTTTTTGCCAGTTTCTGCAGCAAAAGGACAGGTAGTTTTGTTGCAAAGCACTGTTGAGGGTACACAAAAGAGTCAATCTTTAAAATCTTAGGGCTTCATCTAGCTGCGCTCAGATCCAGGCCTACGGCCACACTTCCACACTCACCGGTCACCCTGAATTGTTGGCATATATATTTTATTGTCTTTATTAGTTTCTTGAATCTGCATTCTAATCTTGTTTCTACAATTTCTTCAGGCTTGATTTGGGTAAAGGAGTCCATATTCTATGCTATATATCCTCTTGAGATATATATATGTGTGTGTGTGTGTGTGTGTATCAGTCATATATATATATATATATGACTGAAGCTATATATATATATATATATATCTGCTCAGTCACTTCAGTTGTGTCCAACTTTATGATCCCATGGACTGTAGCCCTCTGTCCATGGGACTTTCCAGACAAGCATACTCGGATAGGTTGCCATTTCCTGCTACAGGGGATATTCCTGACCCAGGTATTGAACCCATGTCTCCTGCAGCAACTGGACTGGTAGAGGAATCTTTACCACTGTGCCACCTGGGAAGCAATACATATATATATATATACAGGGATAACTAGGTTTTGAAATGAGCAAAGACGTTTGTAAGACAAATACCAGAGTCAGGCAAACAAAACACTGGTAAAGTAACAAAATCCCAGTGAAGAGTCAAGGCCAAATACATACCAACAAAAGAACTGACAAGTGTTTATCACATTACGTATATTATGCAATAAATTCATATTTAATATGGTTAAAGTGTACAACAACTACATCTAGCAAATAGAAAGAGGAGTTAAGATTCACAGGTTACAAATGTGATAAGATTTTTTACTATTACCAATATTTATAAAGTAATTTTTAATTCCTTTATCCAGAACACTCTTTCAAAATGCAGTTTATCTTTTACCTTGGCTGTGAAATTTCAGCTTTATAAACACTGTGGTTATTTCCATTTTAATGTTTTATATACAGGCTGATTCATATATTTTTCAAAGCAGGTGCACTTTAATGATAAATATGACATGCACACAATGCACATAGGTTTTTTTGTTTGTTTTGTTTTTACTGAGCAACACATTCAAATAATACTAAATGTCTTGAAATTCAATTTGTATGATAAGTTGTTGCATTCATATAACAGGTTACAGAGGCAAAAATTATTTCTATTTTATACCGTGGTGAAATTTTGTCTATCCACAATCTGATTGGTAAATTACTTCAGAGAATGAAAAATATTTCATGGTTTTCCTAATGAAAATCCCAAGAATTAAATTTCAATAATAATGCTAAATAGACTTAAAAGTTACAGCTCTGAAATAATTGCATACATTGAGTTCTCTTAACTATTTGCTTTCTTGATAATACCTCAGCTGGACATTTCCCCCTGTACTTTGTACTCCACACAGCACTTAGAGCAGGCATTTCATCTAAATTGTCACCTAATTAGAAAACTCACCTGAGGTAGCTTAATATGGATCAATCACTCCTTCTTTTGAAGATGTCACTGCCCCTGGAACTGAAAATATAGATCAGATGGTGTATCCTATGTTTTCAGCACTAATTCCAGAGAAGACTATGTTGTCTTTGAGTTAGTTATTATAGTTGTAGTTCTTTCAGCTTCAAAAGATGCATCAGGTTAAATTTATGGAAAAGACAGTCTGGAATATAAAAATTGACAGGCAGTGTAAAGAGTCACATTCTGCTTTGGAGAAATCTATCACACAGCAGTAGTCTGTGATTGACAAACATGGACTTCTGTAATCTGTGTATCCAGGGACATCTGCCTCTGAAGTGGTTTGCATCTATGTTTTAAATTTTATGTTACCATTTCTACAGTCAGTTTTAAAAACTGGCTTTCAAAATCTTTATTAAAAGAAAAAATTCTCAAAGAACACTTGTATTATCCTACTTAAAACTTGTTGGAATTCACAACTGCCTATAAGAAAACAATCACATACCACATAAATGCCAAAAGCATATACCAAGTATTGACTTTTTCAAGCTTACCAACTTGAGTTGAATTTGTCTCATGACATGGTACTAACCAAGAGGAAAATTTCTTTGTTGAGGAAGTCTGCCTCCTCAAGACATGGTGGTCAGTTGATTAGTGATTCAATTTAACTGTATCTTTTTTACTTTTGTATGTGGCCACAGGGGAAGAATATTTATGATTTTTGCTTTTACAAAAGAAAAATTCAGTAAAAGCACCAGGTAGAGTGTTGAGTTGAACCCTGCTTTCTTTCATATAATGGTAAAAATGTGAGGGGTGTGCTAAGGCTGACACTTGTTGAAGAAATTGACCTTGAAACAGTGGGAATTTGTGAGAGACCTAGTGAGCCTCAGTAACACTGAAAATCTTTGACACATTTTATCAACTTAATTTCTTGAAATATTTCAATTATTTTCTAGAAATTTTAAAAGTCACTCTGTTATACATAAGAAGCCTTCAGCAATTCATGACTCTCACAGAATTTTGGTTTTATTAAGCAAGTATTATAAAAATGTCTAAGCTGTTATTCTACAGGCATTCTTTCTGAAATTTGATAAGCATTTAAAAATAATCACTAATCGTGGTGACCTAAATGGGAAGGAAATCCAAAAAAAAGGTGGGGGGGAATAGATAGATAGATAGATAGATAGATAGATAGATAGATCTATATCTGGTCCAACTCTCATATCCATACATGACTACTGGAAAAAAACATAGGTTTGATTATAGGGAACTTTTTCAGCAAAGCAATGTCTCTGCTTTTTAATACACTAAGTTTGTCATAGCTTTCCTTCCAATGAGCAAGCGTCTTTTAATTTCATGGCTTCAGTCACCATCCACAGTGAATCTGGAGCCCAAGAAAATAAAATCATTCATTGTTTCCAATTTTTCCCATTCTGTTTGCCATGAAGGGATGGGACTGGATGCCATGATCTTTCTTTTTTGAATGTTGAGTTTTAAGCCAGCTTTCTCACTTTCCTCTTATGCCCTCACCAAGAGACTCATTTCCTCTTTGTTTTCTGTCATTGAAGTGGCATCATCTGCACATCTGAGGCTGTTGGTATTTCTCCAGGCAATCTTGATTCTAGCTATGATATACTCTGCCTATAAGTTAAATAAACATGTGGCAATATGCAACTATGTATATGTATACACACACACACACACACACACACACACACACACACACACACACAACTCTCTCTCTCTAACTGTTGCTTCTTGACCTGCATACAGATTTCTCAGGAGGCAAGTCAGGTGGTCTGATATTCCCATCTCTTGAAGAATTTTCCACAGTTTCTTGTGATCTACACAAAGGCTTTGGCATAATCAGTAAAGCAGTAGTTGTTTTTCTGGAATTATTTTGTTTTTTCTAATCCAATGGATATTGACAATTTGATCTCTGGCTCCTCTGCCTTTTCTAAATCCAGCTTGAACATCTGGAAGTTCTGGGTTCATGTACTGTTGAAGCCTGGCTTGGAGAATTTTGAGCATTACTTTGCTAGTATGTGAAATGAGTACAATTGTGCAGTTTTGAACATTCTTTGGCACTGTCTTTCTTAGGAATTGGAATGAAAACTGACCTTTTCCAGGCCTGTGGCCACTGCTGAGTTTTCCAAATTTGCTGGAATACTGAGTGCAGCACTTTCACAGCATCATCTTTCAGGATTTGAAATAGCTCAACTGGAATTCCATCACCTCCACTAGCTTTTTTCCTAGTGATGCTTCCTAAGGCCCACCTGACTTTGCATTCCAGGATGTCTGGCTCTAGGTGAGTGATCACACCATCATGATTATCTGGATCCTGAAGATCTTTTTTGTACAGTTCTTCTGTGTTTTCTTGCCACCTCTTCTTAATATCTTCTGCTTCTGTTAGGTCCATAGCATTTCTGTCCTTTATTGAGCCCATCTTTGCACGAAATATTCCCTTGGCATCTCTAATTTTTTGAAGAGATCTCTAGTCTTGCCCATTCTATTGTTTTCCTCGATTTCTTTGCATTGATCACTGAGGAAGGCTTTCTTATCTCTCCTTATTATTCTTTGGAACTCTACATTCAAATGGATATATTTTTCTTTTTCTCCTTTGCCTTTAGCTTCTCTTCTTTTCTCAGCTATTTGTAAGGCCTTGTCAAAAAACCATTTTGCCTTTTTGCATTTCTTTTTCTTTGAGATGGTCTTGGTCACTGCCTCTTGTACAGTGTCACAGACCTCTGCCCATAGTTCTTCAGGCACTATGTCTATCAGATCTAATCCCTTGAATCTGTTTGTCATTTCCATTGTATAACTGTAAGGGATTTGATTTAGGTCATACCTGAATGGTCTGGTGGTTTTCCCTACTTTCTTGAATTTACGTCTGAATTTGGCAATAAGGTGTTCATGATCTGAGCCACAATCAGCGGCTAGTCTTGTTTTTGCTGACTGTATAGAGTTTCTCCATCTTTGGCTGCAAAGAATATAATCAACCTGATTTCGGTGTTGACCATCTGGTGATGTCCACGTGTAGAGTCTTCTCTTGTGTTGTTGGAAGAGGGTGTTTGCTATGACCAGTGCGTTCTCTTGGCAAAACTCTGTTAGCCTTTGCCCTGCTTCATTCTGTACTCCAAGGCCAAATTTTCCTGTTACTCCAGGTATCTCTTGACCTCCTACTTTGCATTCCAGAGCCCTATGATGAAATGGACATCTTTTTTGGGTGCTAGTTCTAGACAGTCAGGGATTTATCAACTATTATTTTATTAGTCTGGGTTGTTATAACAAAATACCGAAAATTTACTACCGTATTAACAAAACCATGATGTTAGCACAGCTATGTTCGGTGAGAGCCCTTTTCTGGTTGTACATGGTTGACTTATTGCATCCTCAAATGGTAGAGATCAGGGCAGAAGAAACAAGTTATCTCATGACTCTTATACAGGCAGTGATACCATCCGTGAAGGCTTCACTTTTATAACTTCATTGAATCGAATTGCCTACCAAAGACCCGACTTTCTGATACCATCACACTGGTGGATAGAGTAATTGAGAGCAACAAGCATTCAACAATAATCAAGGGGCAATAAGCATTCATTCCCCAATGATTAGATATAAAAATAATGATCTTTTTAGGAAGCCTGTGTTTTAAATTTTTAATATCTGTATTTATTAATGCTTTCCTGAATGCAAACACATGGTTTCTGCAGCAGAGAAGTTCTTTTTTTTTTACTTACAGTCAATAAGGTTGCTCATTTTTCAAGGCCAGATTTTCCCTTGCACAGCTATACAATAAGAACAAAATAAGAGATTATCCTCGTGGGCCAGAGTTTGTCCTGCAAGCAAGACCTTAAAATATGAATCTAGGGGATTATTATATAGGAGGGAGGGTCATTTGCACCGTCATTTCTTCCTAAAGATGGGGGCAGACTTTTGCTCCTAGTATAAACAATTCTTTTGGAAGTTCAAAAAGAAGGGATCTTAGAATACACATTTATGCTTTCGGGAGAAGAGCAAATTACTATTTTAAGCTTTAGAGTGTGTGGTCATGCTCAGTCATGTCTGATTCTTTGTGACCCTATGGACTGTGGCCTGCCAGACTCCTCTGTCTCCTCTGGGATTTTCCAGGTAAGAATACTGGAGAAGATTGCCACTCCCACCTCAGGGGATCTATCTTCCCAAGCCAGGGATCGAACCCATGTCTCCTGCATTGGCAGATGGGTTCTTAATCACTGATCCACCTGGGAAGCCCATAAGTTTTAAATCTCCTGGGATATCTCATTGGTCTTGTGCCATACCCTCCTCGGAATGTAAGCACATACATCTCTGGAGGTAAATTTCTATCTAGAATTCTCTATTTACCCCATCATAAGTTAATTTTCATGATATATTTTAATCCAGCTCCAAAGTTTCTGTAAAATTTAAAAGAAAGCCCTAAAATAAAAATATTTTGTCAATAGTTGAAGAGATAATGCATGCTTTGTTGCTTTGTCCACAAAAGAGACAAAATTTGATATAACAAATGAAAAGTCCTTAATAAATAGAAACATATCATTTATTTGATATGCATTTTATTATGCATTCTTAAATGACTTATAAAATCACTGTAAAACCCATTCCAGGGAATTGAACAAGTAAAGATGTGATCATTTATTTACTTTTGTTTCTTTCATAGAATAAGGACCTCTTCTAATAAAAGACACTTCATAAAATTATTTTCATAATTATTTTAAATATTTTATTGTTTGATGGATAATCTTAAACAAAAATAAAGTCTCCTAATACTTAAGTGTAGAGTTTGTTATTTTATTTTATTTTTATTTTTTTATTTTTTTTAGAGTTTGTTATTTTAACTTAACTCTGGGAGATAGTGAAGGACAGGGTATACTGGCCTGTGGCAGTCCACAGGATCCTAAAGAGTCGGACTCAAGTTAGTGACTGAAAAATATTCATTAATGGTTAATATATCTTGTGGTTTAAGAAGAGAATATCCCTCTTTGGGGAGTTTTAATTCAGTAAAGATCACAACATTTATATGTCTGCATTACAAAGAGGTATTCATATGTATTACTATATGTTGCTGACATTGCTAACCAAACAAGAAGGCATCTAAATTTAAAAAATTTTAAAGACTGTCCTTTGAAAAACAAATTTCAAAAATGTAAAAAATACAATGAAGCAGAAAGTAAAAAAAACACACTAGATTTGTGTAACATTGATGCATTTTTTGTGTGTGCTTGTATTCAACATTATCCTAGTAACTCAAACATATGTTATCCTCAAGCATTTCATTAGATTTTTTTTGTCTGTGTAATATCTAGCTTCCAAGGAATGGAACCATCACAATGAGAGTAAATAAAATTCTAAATTGTACTTTTATTCTTCCAAGAAGAGTATTAGAACAAATTTCATAAGGAGAGACAATTATTTTTAAAACATTTATTGTGTAAGTGTAGTTAAAAAAAAAAAAACTTGTATACAAATGCACAAGAAGGGAAAAATGTATCTTATGCAGTATTGCTTAGGAAAAGTAGCCAAACTTCAAATAGCACTATATAATTGCATTTTTATTATAGCGGTATTGATTGATAGTCTTATTTTAATAAAATAAAGAATTACACTAATGGGAAGATCCAGATATACACTATTTTCTATAAATAATGCAGATGAAATGTACCAGAAATTATGATACACATGGCTAAGTAGAAATAACTATCTTTCATTAGACTATAATTTAAAAATTTTAAAGTAATCCTAAGTATGCACTATGAGGACCCCAGTCAACACACTCTTTTCTTCCTGTACATACAGATTTCAGTATTCACATATTCCTTATCTCAACTGCACTTTAGCATACTGAGAAGTCAGCTTCTCAATCTTCCGGAAAGAACATTGCTGTAAGTGTTAGTAAGCTAACTTCATTGCCTTTTTATGTTTTTAATCGGTTAGCTTGAATAGCTTCATAATGTCAATAGTCATTGAGAAAATGGGGTTGTTTGGAGAGAAAGTAATCTCCCTTTCCCTATTGGCATCTTCAGGCCAGACTTCCACAGCCAAAGGGATGAGGAGCCATAAATCAATTAAACAATAAATGTGAAGTCAGCCTCTTCACTTTCACTCAGAACTGCACTAATTCCATCAAACTGATTGGGACAAACACCCACAAAAGCCAAAACCAGAGGCAACAATTCCAAAGAAAAGGAGGTGTTGTAAATTTCCAGGCATATGCTCTAGGACACAGGCCAAAGGGAATATTTTCTAATGGTTGATGTGAAGGTACAATCCTATTTTATTCTTAAAATGATTGCCTTAGTCATCCCCTCATGTCATCTATTCACAGAAAATAGGATATACAGGCTCCTCTGTCCATGGGATTTCCCACTCAAGAATGCTGGAGTAGATTGCCATTTCCTTCTCCAGGGGATCTTCTTGGCCCCAGGATCAAACCCCTGTCGCCAGCCTTGAAAGGCAGACTCTTTACTGCTGAGCCACCAGGGAAGCCTAGATATGCTTTTACAATTTTCTCCAATTGACAATCCAAATCTAAGTTAAATATGAATGATCAGAATTATAAACCAGAACTATAAAGACAGGTAACATATACATGGGGCTTCCCAGGTGGCCCAGTGGTAAAGAACCCACCTGCTAATGCAGGAGACATAAGAGATACGAGTTCGATCCCTGGGTCAGCAAGATTCCAAGGAGGTGGGCATGGCAGCCCACACCAGTGTTCTTGCCTGGAAAATCTCATATACAGAAGAGCCTAGCGGGCTACAGTCCATAGAGTTACAAAGAGTCAGACATAACTTAGTGATTGAGCATGCACACGCACAATGTAGACAAAGTCATCATTACATTTCCTAACCTCTTTTCATGATCTATCCTTTCTCTAATCCTTGGATGTAGACATACTAATATTGTGTCTTCAAAAGTTGTACCTCTGAGCAACCTCTGAGAAATCTGTTTTACTCTGTCAAAGTTAACGACATCTTCTTATATGTTATTCCTCTTAAATTTGTAATGAAAAAATTGTGCTTCAGTGGAAATCTATGGATTGTCTGAGGCACACCCTTCCGGGTTACCTCATTCTGATATTATGAGAAGCATTTCATAGTTTTGTGAGTTGTAGGTAATTGATAGCAATGCAAAAATAATACTTTTCTATGGATATATGAGGACTTTTGTTTGTAGAGGGACACTCTGTGAAGAAAACATTAAATAATAAAGAACTTTAAAGTGTGTTCCACTTTAAATTTGTTTGAGTGTCATAATTTCATCTTTATTAAAAAAAAATTTTGTCTGGGGACTTCCCTGGTTGTCCAGCAGTTAAGTCTCCACCATTCCAATGCAGGGGAACAGGTTTGATTCTTGATTGGGGAACTATGATCTCACATGCCTTGGGGCATTGGCCAAATAAATCAATAATTTAAAAGTTTTTTTTTTTTTTTTTTTTTTTTAAGTCTGTCTGTTTATGTTGCTGGATATACTTTGGCCAGTAGTCCCCATTTTATGCAGCTAAACTCATCAGGCCCACTGCAAGTAGAATGAAGGACACTTGGTATTAAATATAGTATTTCATTAATTTCCATGGTCTTCCACCCCTTTATGTAAGAATAGACATCATTATAAAGTTTCATTAATTGCCTGTTATATCAGGATATTAAGTTAGTCAAGTAAAAAAATAGCTTATAAGCCTCAATGTAATGAAAATGACATGAACAAAGTTAAAGGAGTTCAGAGTGCAACAGAGTAACAATTACATCAGATTAACTGGAATTCTGACTGAGTAACTAAGAGAAACTGAAAAGCAAAATGTCAGAAAAATCTAAAGAAAATGTTTTGAGGAGGAAGAGCGGCCAGTTATGTGCAATACTTTGTCTTAAAAATCCTTTTTAGTTTTGCATTTGAATAATAGAAATAAGTATTTCTTCAAAAAAATTAGAGATACCAAGGGAACATTTCATGCAAAGATGGGCTCAATAAAGGACAGAAATTGTAGGGACCTAATAGAAGCAGAAGATATTAAGAAGAGGTGGCAAGAATACACAGAAGAATTGTACAAAAAAAGATCTTCATGACCCAGATAATCACGATGGTGTGATCACTCACCTAGAGCCAGGCATCCTGGAATGTGAAGTCAAGTGGGCCTCAGGAAGCATCACTACAACAAAGCTAGTGGAGGTGATGGAATTCCAGTTGAGCTATTTCAAATCCTGAAAGATGATGCTGTGAAGGTGGTGCACTCAGTATGCCAGCAAATTTGGAAAACTCAGCAGTGGCCACAGGACTGGAAAAGGTCAGTTTTTATTCCAATACCAAAGAAAGGCAATGCCAAAGAATGCTTAAACTACCACATAATTTCACTCATCTCACACGCTAATAAAGTAACGCTTAAAATTCTCCAAATCAGGCTTCAGCAATATGTGAACTGTGAACTTCCAGATGTTCAAGCCAGTTTTAGAAAAGTCAGAGGAACCAGAGATCAAATTGCCAATATTCACTGGATCATCAAAAAAGCAAGAGAGTTCCAGAAAAACTTCTATTTCTGCCTTACTGACTATGCGAAAGCCTTTGACTATGTGGATCACAATAAGCTGTGGGAAATTCTGAAAGAGATGGGAATACCAGACCTCCTGAGCTGCCTCTTGAGAAACCTGTTTGCAGGTCAGGAAGCAACAGTTAGAACTGGACATGGAACAACAGACTGGTTCCAAATAGGGAAAGGAGTATGTCAAGGCTGCATATTGTCACCCTGCTTATTTAACTTATATGCAGAGTACATCATGAGAAATGCTGGGCTGGAGGAAGCACAAGCTGGAATCAAGATTGCTGGGAGAAATATAAATAACCTCAAATATGCAGATGACACCCTTATGGCAGAAAGTGAAGAAGAACTAAAGAGCCTGTTGATGAAAGTGAAAGAGGAGTGTGAAAAAGTTGGCTTAAAGCTCAACATTCAGAAAACTAAGATCATGGTATCTGATCCTATCACTTCACGGCAAATAGATGGGCAAACAGTGGAAACAGTGGCTGACTTTATTTTTCTGGTCTCCAAAATCACAGCAGATGGTGACTACAGCCATGAAATTAAAAGACGCTTAGTCCTTGGAAGGAAAGTTATGACCAACCTAGACAGCATATTAAAAAGCAGAGACATTACTTTGCCAACAAAGGTCTGTCTAGTTAAGGCTATGGTTTTTCCAGTGGTCATGTATGGATGTGAGAGTTGGACTATAAAGAAAGCGGAGTGCCTAAGAATTGATGCTTTTGAACTGTGATGTTGGAGAAGACTCTTGAGAGTCCCTTGGACTGCAAGGAGATCCAACTAGTCCATCCTAAAGGAAATCAATCCTGAGTGTACATTGGAAGGACTGATGCTGAAGCTGAAACTCCAATACTTTGGCCACCTGATGAGAAGAACTGACTCCTTGGAAAAGACCCTGATGCTGGGAAAGATTGAGGGCAGGAGGCGAAGGGGGTGACAGAGGATGAGGTGGTTGGATGGCATCACCAACTGGATTATCATGGGTTTGTGTAAACTCTGGGAGTTGGTGATGGACAGGGAGACCTGGCATGCTGAGGTTCATGGGGTCGCAAAGAGTCGGACATGACTGAGCATCTGAACTGAACTGAACTGAATAGAAATAAAAGAAATAGGGGACTTTAGTTTATACTTTTCTTATATATGTAAAAATACTGTAATTAAACTAATTATCCAAATATGTGTTTTGACTTCTCAGATTTTCTATTAGCTATAGCATTTCAGTAAAATATGTTTATATTTAATTAATATATGAAATATGTTATCCAATGATTTTAACAAGAGTTAGGAGAATCATGCACAAATGGCTATTTCAAAGTACATTGAAACACATGCTTATCTACATTTTTCCTCATTACATTTCTTGAGTAATAATTACTACTCACACTACTGTTCTTTAGTAGCATATATTTCTCAATTTTCCTAACTCTGCAATGTCTGCAACATATAGTGACTTTACAGTGGGGCATAGGGTTGTTTGTGAAATGCTGCTTTCAAAAATGACAAATGAAAACACACTGCCAATGATACAGATTTTAGTATACCATGGTGAGTGCCCTGTCTGTCTGTGACTCTCTTTTTCTCTCTTTATTTAATGGACTCTGCCCCTGGATACTGCTCAGAGAAGGAGCAGTCAAAATTGCTTCTTCTTCCTTTGGCTCAAACATCTTAGAAAAATTGAGAACCCCACAGAGTTCAAAGGAAGAGCACCCATAGGGTTGCGGAAATTTCTCATTTTTAGTTTTCTTTTCCTTTGTTATGAACCTTTAAAGACTCAGATTTGTTGTAGTTTAAAGAGGAAGAACTTCAAAGAAGAGCAAAACATTTGTGAAATGATGTTGTGTTTATACCTTGTTAGTGAGCTTCTTGAAAGTGCTTACAACTTTTAGGGAGGGTAAAGAATATTGGGTAAATAATATTTCCTGCAGAGCAAAAGTCATGCATAGAGAGGCATCAAGCAGAGAAACTTAGAAAGTCTACATCACAAGAAATGCTTTTCAGCAGGGAAGTCTCCCTCTAAACTTACACATAGGTCGGTATGATATAAAATGCTTTTTTTTTAAATTGGTAATGAGAGAAGTTTAAATAAATTCCAGGTGATGTCTATATAAAAATTATAAATTTAATCATAATTAAAAATTTCAGTTCAATCCCGTAATCTTACTTCTAGAACATAGGATACTTTTGGTGTGATAAATCAAAATGGAATACAGAGTTCACACAATTTTCTCATGAAATATTGCATTTTTCTCACAGCACTGCTATTTATAAATAGGTTAAAATCTAACTATATTTGACAAAACTATTCAACTTACATACCTATTATGTGTGGACATGATTCTAAGTGCTGGAAATACAAGAAGAGATATAATACTTGCTTTTATTCAGCACATTCTACTGAAGAGGGCAGGCTATAAATATATAAACAAATGTATACATAATGCAATTTTAAAAGAGTGGCAAGTGGGTTCCCTATTTCATCACACTCCCCAGGAAACAGTACAGATGGACCTAGCTGCGGGGCAGGAATAGAGACACAGACATACAGAATGGACTTGTGGACACAGTGCGGGGGAAAGAAGGGGAGAGCGGGAAGAATTGGGAGATTGGGACTGGCATATAACACTGCCTCATGTAAGATAGCTGCCTAGCAGGAAGATGATTTACAGCAGTGGGAACTCAGCTGGGTGCTCTGTGGTGGGAGGGAGGTCCAAGAAGGAGGGGACGTATGTCTATGTGTAGCTGATTCACTTCATTGTACAACAGAAAATAACACAACATGGTAAAGTGACTATCAGTTCAGTTCAGTTCAGTCGTTCAGTCTTGTCCGACTCTTTGTGACCCCACGAACAGCAGCAGGCCAGGCTTTTCTGTCCATTAGCAACTCCCGGAGCTTGCTCAGATCCATGTCTATCACGTTGGTGATGCCATCCAACCAACTCATCCTTTGTCATCCCTTTCTCCTCCTACCTTCAATCTTTCCCAGGATCAGGGTCTTTACCAATAAGTCAGTTCTTCACATCAGGCGGCCAAAGTATTGGAGTTTCAGCTTCCAATCAGTCCTTCCAATGATCAACCAGGACTGATTTCCTTTAGGATGGACTGGTTGGATCTCCTTGCAGTCCAAGGGTACTCCAGAGTCTTCTGCAACACCACAACTCAAAAGCATCAATTCTTAGGTGCTTAGCTTTCTTTATAGTCCAACTCTCACATCCATACATCACTATTGGAAAAAGCATGGCTTCGACTAGATGGACCTTTGTTGGCAAAGTAATGTCTCTGCTTTGTAATATGCTGTCTAGGTTGGTCATAATTTTTCTTCCAAGGAATAAGTGTCTTTTAATTTCATGGCTGCAGTCATCATCTGCAGTGATTTTGGATCCCAAGAAAATAAAGCCTTCCACCATTTCCACTGTTTGCCCATTTGCCATGAAGTGATGGAACCAGATGCCATGATTTTAGTTTTCTTAGTGTTGAGTTTTAAGCCAACTTTTCCACTCTCCTCTTTCACTGTCATCAAGAGTCTCTTTAGTTCTTTGCTTTCTGCCTTAAGGGTGGTGTCATCTGCATATCTGAGATTATTAATATTTCTCCTGGCAATCTTGATTCCAGCTTGTGCTTCCTCCAGCCCAGCGTTTCTCATGATGTTCTCTGCATATAAGTTCAATAAGCAGTTTGACACTATGCAGCCTTGACATATTCCTTTCCCTATTTGGAACCAGTCTGTTGTTCCATGTCCAGTTCTACTTAATGCTTCTTGACCTGCATACAGGTTTCTCAGAAGGCAGGTCAGATGGTCCGGTATCCCCATCTCTTTAAGAATTTTCCAGTTTATTGTTATCCACACTGTCAAAGGCTTTGGCATAGTCAATAAATCAGAAATAGATGCGATAAAGCAGAAGCAACTCTACCCGAGTACCCCAGTACAATAAGAGAAAGAAGGAGAGAGAAAAGTGACAAGTATTCTGAAGAAAAGCAAATAGAGTAGTTGTAGGGAAGAGAGAGCTAGGATTGAGGATGGGGGATTCTTTGGCTAGAGTCCCCATAAAATATGACAGAATGGGAAAAAATTTAACAGAGATCTGGATGATAAGAAGGATTTAAGTATATGAATATCCAGTGCAGGTGTATTCAAATAGAGGGAAAGTGGTGCACAAAGATTTTGAGGTTACAATGAATTTATGTATTTTGGTGGTGGAAAAAATTCCAGGGTGGACTGAGCATCATGAATATTGAGAAAGGGAGAAGTAGAAATGAGGACAGAGTTGGTTTTCTCTGGTAAAGGCATAAGCTGCCAAGAATGCACACAGAGTGAAAGAAATAGGTCAAAAATACAGAACTTGGCTAAACCCCCTTCAAAAATCATACCTACTCAAAACTAGGATACAGGCTAAAATCTGTGTTGACCTATATGGGATAGTAAATTTTCTGTGTCCACTTGACTCAGCTAAACGATTCTTAGATAGCGTGTAAAATAGTATATCTGAATGTGTCCGCAAGTATGTTCCAGAAGTGATTAACATTTGAATCAGTAGACTGAGTAAAACAGATCTGCCCTTACCAAAGTGAGATGAGACACCATTCAAACCGTTAATGGCCTGAGTAGAACACAAAGGCAGACCAAGGGCTAGCTCTCACTCCTTCTTTTTGAGCTGGGACATCTATCTTATCTTGTGCTCCAACATTGGTGTTTCTAGTTCTCGAGCCTTTGGCGTCTGGGACTTTTCTGAGAAGTTGTCTAAGAACCACTGGATCAGAGCTGAATACTGAAGAATCTAAAAGTTTAGTGTGGTAAGTGTATTCATAGAAACAATAGTGTTTAGAAGACACTACTTTGAGGAAGATAAAAGAAACTTGGAAGAGAAAGGCACCACTCAGATTCTTGATGGTGAGGGGGGAAAAAGAAGAACAAATAAGAAGGATGAAAAGTAATGGTCCCATCACGAAATCAGCCAGTTCACCAAAACTTATTAATCAAGAAAAGGTGCTCTGTATTTAAGAAACTGCGTTTAACTACCAACAGAAAAAGGTACCTAGAATATTGACCTCTCTTTAAAAATACTTGTAACTGTTAGTCCAAAAAAAAAAAAAGCATGAATTAAAATAAATGGGAAATGGCAGGCATCATACAGTAAGAGTGAAGCAGAAGGAACTAATCAATACTAATTAGCTAATAAAAACATGACCCAAAATCCAACCACAAAGGTGAGAACAATAATAACACAATATTTCAACATTAATTAATTTTAATTAAATAGGCAATTAAAGATATGACAGGATACTGAAAGTCAGAAATTCAGAACTTAGAATAGAAATATACAAAGTTGTGAAATCAGAGAGTAGATAGCACTCAGGGAAAAAATTAAATATGAAAAATTTAACTGTAGAAAAAGAGCAGTATCAAAATATACCAAGGGGATCATCTTTAGTGAGGTGCAGAGAAATATTCTAGAGTGTTGGAACCCTCAATTGTGGTGACAATTATAGGAGTGCACACGATCGTCAAGACTTTTCAAAGTATATACTTAATTGAGTGAATTTTATTACTGCCAAAGACGACTTAATCATTAAAAAAATATTTTTAACAACCTGGTCAAAATTTAGAATCCAGCAATAATGTTAAGGTCAAATATTATGCAATTAATTAATTCAGTCAGTGTTTGCTTCAAGGTAATTTGATAATCTGTGTGTGTATGTGTGTTAGTCACACATTCATGTCTGACTCTTTGCAACCCCACTGACTATAGCCCGCCAGGCTCCTCTGTCCATGGGATTTTCCAGGCAAGAATATTGGAGTGGGTATTCCCATTCCTTTCTTCGGGATCTTCCCAACGCAGGGACCAAACCTGGGTCTCCTGCATTGCAGGCAGATTCTTTACTGTTTGAGCCATCTGTGGCACCAGAAACTTGAGTTTAAAAAGACTGTAAGTGGTCTAAAAGGGAGAGAGACTGGTAACATATTATAGAAGATTAGATAAGAGATTCCACATTAATCTGGGACTATTAAAGAGTAATGGTGTCAATTGTAAGAGAAATGATAATGGGACAAAGTGTACCTTGGCTGGTATGACACTCTAGCTTGACAGTTATTTCTCTCAAAATATTTGAAATATTATACACTCATTCTTACTTTTCTATTGATGCTCCTGAGACATTCATTATCAGTCTGTTGGCCCTTTTTAATCTATTCAGTCTATTCTGTGGCTATTTGTAAAATTGTTTTTATTGTTTTAATTTGCTTTAACTTCTCTATAGAAACTGTGTGTGTCTAGATGTGAATTTCTATTCCATTAATCCTCCTGCTTAGGATTTTTTGAACTCTTAAACTTTCGGGTTAATACCTTTTATCTGTTTTAGAAAATCTCAGCTCTGATTTTTGCAGACATTACTTCTGCTGTATTCTCTATCTCCTTTCCTCAGGCTTCAACTAAATGGATGTTAGGGCTTTACTGCATCTTCCAACTTTATTAATTATCTTCTGTATTTACAATTATATTATCTCTTGTGTTTCATTCTAGATATTTTCTTCAAATTATCCTTTGATATAATATTTTTATTAAGTTCTATATAATATACTATTGAACTACTCAATTCTAATTTCAATCACTGAAATATTAGAATTTCTGCTAATTCTTAGTTTCTCTTAAGATTAGAATTTCTAGGGATCTTTAAAAATCTGTTGCAACTTTTCTGCAGTTTCCAGGTTCTTGCTAGTTTTATAAATTAGCTTTTATCTCTATGGAATATCAACCATACTCTTTTTAGTCTTTGTGTGTTAATATGCTATAGCACAGTTCTACTTAATGTGCTGCTTATTATTCACTTTTTTTAAATCACACTATACTTAAATGTTTTTGATTGTGTGATAGACATTATGTTTGAAATATAAAATAATTGCACAATTAATTTTAGTGTAAACATGTAATGTGTTTTAATTTATTTTTGAATGGCATTTGGCAGCACTTTGTCACTTTAATCCAGTTTTAAATTTTGAGATTTTTTTGGGGGCAAGGACAATCACTTTCAGTTTAGTTCAGTTCAGTCATTTGGTGGTGTCTGACTCTTTGCGACCCCATGGACTGCAGCACGCCAGGCCTCCTTGTCCATCACCAACTCCCAGAGCTTGCTCAAACTCATGTCCATCAAGTCAAGGATGCCATCCAACCATCTCACCCTCTGTTATCCCCTTCTTCTCCTGCCTTCAATCTTTCCCAACATCAGGGTCTTTTCCAGTGAGTCAGTTCTTCACATCAGGTGGCCAAAGTATTGGAGTTTCAGCTTCAGCATCAGTCCTCCCAATGAATATTCAGGACTGATTTCCCATAGCATGGACTGGCTGGATCTCCTTGCAGTCCAAGGGACTCTCAAGAGTCTTCTCCAACACCACAGTTCAAAGGCATCAGTTCTTTGGTGCTCCTTTCTTTATAGTAACTCTCACATCCATACATGACTAATGGAAAAACCATAACCTTCACTAGATGGACTTTTGCTGGCAAAATAATGTCTCTGCTTTTAAATATACTGTCTAGGTTGGTCATAATTTTTCTTCCAAGGAGTAAGCGTCTTTTAATTTCATGACTACAGTCACCATCTGCAGTGATTTTGGAGCCCTGAAAAATAAAGTCTGCCACAGTTTCACTGTTTCCCCATCTATTTGCCTTGAAGTGATGGAACTAGATGCCATGATCTTAGTTTTCTGAGTGTTGAGTTTTAAGCCAACTTTTTCACTCTCCTCTTTCACTGTCATCAAGAGTCTCTTTAGTTCTTTGTTTTCTGCCTTAAGGGTGATGTCATCTGCATATCTGAGGTTATTGATATTTCTCCCAGCAATCTTGATTCAAGCTTGTGCTTCATCCAGTCCAGCATTTCCCATGATCTACTCTGCATATATGTTAAATAAGTAGGGTGACATTATACAGCCTTGACACACTCCTTTCCCACTTTGGAACCAGTCTTTTGTTCCATGACTTTCAGCAGGAAGGAAATTCTTATCAAGGAGAGTTTGTTCTGATTTACAGTTACTACTTTTAAAGTCCCTCACATTGATTCCTGCCAAAGCTGCCTTCTATCTCAGGCACCTGGAATATTCCCAAGTGCTTCCCTTTAATTACTGGGTTTATCTCTTGAAAATTCTGTCTTTCCTCTCTACCGTGGCCAGTGATTTTTCACTATTTTGTTAGTTATTTTGTACTTAAGAAGATATTTAGTTAAGAATAAGCAGTTCAATTTTAGGTCAAGCACTATACAGATATGATTTTTATAAGACAATGTAAGTTTTATCATCTTTGAAAAGCACTTGAAATACCATTCAATTTCAGGATTTTGTTCAATGGAGTTTTAATTGGTTTAACTCTGCTCTGTTATAAGTGAACTCAATTAAAGGAGACTATTAATTGCTACATTTGTGCCATTTCATTTGCAAGGAATTACCAAGGCCTGTACAACACTAAAGAAAAGACTTTTTTTTTTTTTCTCCTCAAAGCAGCTGGTCATAGAGAAGGATTGTTCCCTTAAGAACCATAAAATTCTTCCATTTGACAGCCAAGCAGAAAGGTGAGAACAAAATAGATAGCACTGCTAACCGGAGTTGTCACCATGATGAATGCTGATGAGCAATAATTAACGTGGATTCTTTTAAGCAAAGCCCAGAGGTCTAAGCTGTTGTCCACTCGGTGATGGGGAAGCAGGAAGAAGGACCAAACAGTGAAGAAACCAGGGGAAATAATGCTCTTTTTTAAAACGGGAAGCAAGAATATTAGAGCTGTGTAAATGGCTGATCTTCTTGCATCGTTTGAGCTATTGAATAGTATTCAGTTCTAGAACCAGTGCTCAACAAATATTACCTATAATGTATATGATTCCTCTGCCTGTATTTACTTACTTGTTCACTGTTTGTCTTACTGATACATTGTCTGACATACACCTACTAATCATAAAGTAAAATACAGCTTTGAGGAAAAAAAATCTTCTTGTTCTTTTACCTAAATACTATTTAGATTTTTTATCATGTGAAAATGTTTTCAAACTTACATTAAATTATTTCAGTAATAAAATAATTCTGAAGGAAAATAATCACATTTTAAAAGAATAGCCAGTATTATTATGTCAGTATTATAGTATAAATGATATCAAATCATTTATATATTTAGTATAAATGATAGTATTTAATTAATTTAGTTAGTCTAGTTTAGTATAAATGATTATAAATGTTTTTATAATCATTTTGTTCAATGCCAGAGCTTAGAAATAAACACCGGCATGCTTCTTGAGACATTATCAAGTCATTTAATTTCTTCAACAAATCATTCATTGGTAAAGAAACACTTTCTATAAATTATCCATCCCAGACTCAGATTTAGGTTTTGGATTATTAGCATGATCCCCATTAATCATTGCCGGACAGGTATGTGTGATAAGTTCAACAGTCAGGGTTCATAAACGGAGCAGGGTAGCATATTCCAGGATTATTTTTCTAAACACTTTTTGCTAACTCCTTAAGAAAAGCAGTCTCTGTGCCTTTGTTGTAATCTCTGAGACACCTGCAAGGAATTTTCAGCAATCATCTCTCAGGTGCTGGAAATGTTACATCAGAAAAACACATTTGTGATGATGAGTTTTTTCAGCTTTGGGGCAAACTCCAGAAACCACCAGGCAATCCTTCTCTGGAAGCATAGGTCACAATTTTCCAAGGACTGATTTTCACCAGGGGAATTCATATGATGTAGTTTCAAGTTTTCTTCTTTTTATAATTTTTTCTTCTTAAATTAGTTCTTCTCTAATGACAAACAGCATGGTTATTTTAAAAAGACTGTTTGATTCTTGGCTTATAGTTTGTAAGCTAGTTTGTAATACTTTAGTAAGGTGCTCATTTTCAAAATGGCAGGAGAAGAGGACCTCTGCAGGTAAGAGGAAGGGAAAGGGCCAAGAGTTAGCATTTACAAAGATGCCAGAGTCAAAGGTCAACTCACAGTCTCTTCCAGGAATAGCTGAGAAGCTTCTCTTTGAGCACCTCCCTGATACCATAAATTGCCTTCCACTGATCCAGCCTTGGCAGAATCCCTTCTGGGTCACTGCAAGTACAAAAAGGAAAGCTGAGCCATAAAACCTTTAAAATGATTGCCTTATTCTCTCTGAGAGCCATTTTTTCCAAATATATTTATGTGCACGAACGCATACATACCTCTGTGTGTGGGTGTGTGTTTGCAAAGTGATGTAGAGATATGTTATAATGTCTATTTGCCAATTTAGTCTTCTTTTCATGAATTATATGTTAATATACTTTGATTATTAGAATCAGTAAAAAAGACCCTGATGCTGGGACAGATTGAAGGTAGGAAGAGAAAGGGATGACGGAGGATGAGATAGTTGGATGGCATCACTGACATGATGGCATCATGGACATGAGTTTGAGCAAGCTCTGAGAGCTGGTGATGGAAAGGGAAGCAGTCCATGGGGTCACAAAGAGTCAGACATGACTGAGTGACTGAACTGAGCTGAACTGATCCTTTGATTAGTTTTTCTTCTTTTGATATTTTTTTATTTTTTTCCTGAATGTTATTTCTTAAAAAAACATTAGAACAAAAGATTGAGACATTTGAGTATACCTTGCACACTGTTGGTGGGAACGTAAATGTGTATACAACCACCACAAAAAACAGTACGAAGTTTCTTAAAAAAATTAAAAATCGAACTGCCACATGATCTAGCAATTCCATTTGTGGCTGTACAACCAAATGACGCAAAATCACGAGTCCAAATAGATATCTGTACCCCCATGTTCACTGCAGCTTATTCACAATAAATGTGAAAACAACCCAAGTTTCCATCCATGGATGAATGGATAAAGAAAATGTGAAATAAACACACACACAGTGGAACAGTATTCAGTTAGGCAAAGGAAAAGCACTGCCATTTGTGACAACATGGATGGACTTTGAGAGCATTATGCTAAGCGAAATGAATCAAAGACAGATATTGTATGATATCACTTAAATGTGGAATCCACAAACAAACAAACAAACAAACAAAAACAAATCCAGAGAAACAGAGATCTGATTTTCAATTATCAGAAGTGAGAGGTGTGGGGTGAGAGAATTGGGCAAAGGTGGTCAAAATGTACTTCTAGTCATAAGATGATTTCTGAGGTAATATAGACAATGATGACTATAGTTCATGATACTAAATTATATATTTGAAAGTTGTTAAGAGAATAGATCTTAAAAGTTCTCATTACCAGGAAACAAAAATTGTAGCTATGTGAGGTGACAGGTATTAACTAAACTTATTGGGGTGATCATTTCATAATATGTGGACATATCAAATAATCA
Source organism: Cervus elaphus (assembly GCF_910594005.1). Classification (NCBI taxonomy): domain Eukaryota; kingdom Metazoa; phylum Chordata; class Mammalia; order Artiodactyla; family Cervidae; genus Cervus; species Cervus elaphus. The sequence continues at coordinate 18,330,115 of NC_057828.1, read as the reverse complement.
CACTGTACACTTGGACTTACACAATTTTATATCTCAATGAAATCGGAAAACATAAAGTAATAAAAGAAATATAGGGACTTCCCTGGTAGTCCAGTGGTTAAGACTGTGCTTCCAGGACTGGTGGCCTGGTTTTGATCCCTGGTCAGGGAACTAAGACCCCACAAGTGGCACAGCATGACCAAATTAAAAAAAAAAAGAAAGAAAAAAGAAAGAAATATAATTGAAAAATAATTTTAGAGTAAAAGTAAATTTTTGTGATACAGTTTCAGTGTAAGTGATGACAAGCTTTCAAACTAACCATAATTATTATAAAAAATAAAATTGTGAAATTACAAATATTTGGGGCTGAAACATCACAAAAGTGAGAGTGCAGTGGCTTCCAAAAAGGAGAGACATGAGGGCTTTTTAAAGAGATTATTGTGATCTTTTGTTTGTTTAATTTGATATCCTAATAAATCAGTTTGGAAGAATGCACAGTATGCTAATAGTGCCAGTTACATCTGAGAAGGAAAAAGTGGGGTGTGGAAATGGGGATTTTAAGGAGAGTTTTCCCTTTTCAAAAGTATTGGAATATTTGACAACAAAAATGTATGTATGTCTACTTGTGCAATAAGTCAGATGAAAAACCACCTAATCATTCATTGACAGAAGGATGAATTCAGACAGTGGGACACTATATACTGTGTAAAATGAATACATTATAGCTACATGTATCATCATTCCCTGGTGACTCAGCTGGTGGGGGATGTGCCTGCAAAGGGGGAGACCTGTGTATGATCCCTGGGTTTAGAGGATCCCCTGGAGAAAGGAACGGCTACCCACTCGAGTATTCTGGCCTGGAGAATTCCATGGACTGTATAGTTCATGGGGTCATATAGAGTTGGATACTACTGAGATACTTTCACATGTATCATCATAGCTAAATCTCAAAAACAGTGATGAGAAAAAAGAAAGCTACAGAGATATCTGCCTATTATAATGCCATTTATATTAATTTTGAAAGCATAAGAATATTATATGTTATTTATGAATACACATGGTATTAATATAATTATGTACATGAGATACTAAACTCAAGATGCATATTTATCTGGGGAGGCATGAGATTAAAACTGGGAAAAGATACACAGTGATTTTCAGCTGAATCTGTACTTTAAAATATTAGAATAAAATGTGGCAAAACGCTAAGTTAAAAAAAGTAAATTAGAATAAAAGTGTGTTCATTATGCTTTAAAAATATTAGACATCATTGTGATGTAGCTAATCATTGATTGTATATATAGAAAAAAAAACTAGCATTGAAATTAAGGCACTAACCACATATGCAAACCAAGCACAATATCCTGACTCAGTCCTTAGTAAGATTCCATTTTGGTTAGATGATGGTTGATATTGTTCAATGCAGGTCAGTCATTGTTTTGAGGACAAGCTTTGAATAGTTTCATTCATTCACTTATGGATCAATGTCACAAATCATATCAGATCCAAAAAGTCAACTTGTAAGTGATAAATGACTCCAAGCTTTCATAAAAATTTTCCGAATACAGATAATTGTCATACAGCAGGGGTGTAAGCTTGAACATTATTCATGTTTACACTAGGCTTCAGTAATGTTCAGTTAGTACAAGCCTACCATTGTTTCATATAGAACAGAGCAACCTTAGCGGACATATGACAGAAAGATTTAAAGGGCACAATTAACTTTTAGGAGTCTGGGAGATTAAAAGTGCAGAATAGCCCAAAAGGTGCTTGCTAATCTGCACAGCTGTGCTTTAGATGTAGATGGAAAAAAAGCAACAAAAATAAGTAATCACACACACAGACAAGCACATACACACAAGAAAGAGTAAAATTATGAAATATTGAATACATGCCATCACCTGCAGTTTTTAATGGGCTTCCCTGATAGGTCAGTTGGTAAAGAATCCCCCTGCAATGCAGGAGACCTGGGTCAATTCCTTGGTTGGGAAGATCTGCTGGAGAAGGGATAGGCTACCCACTCCAGTATTCACCGGCTTCCTTTGTGGCTCTTCAGACATAGAAAACCTGAAATAGATATTGGCAGATGCAGGCCCACACATAGTGATTTAATGGGGGGCAAAGATAATGGAAATTGGTGGTTTCAGTGCAACCCATCATGACATGATATAGTAGTCATCTCCACTCACAAGTCAGAGAGCATTACAAGTAGTAATATCTTTGTGGGATAACAGTAAAACTGTTGTTTTTTTAATTGGGAGGAGTAGAAATACACACATATACATACACAAAAAACAAAGCAAGAAAGGTAGCAAATGATGGGAAGGATAACAGAACCAAAAGGACCAATTTGAGCAGCACACAGGAACACTTCTAGACAGTAAAATATGAACTTGAAGACATTCAAGGAGGATCGATATGTGGTGTTGAAGTAAGAGTGTTTTACAGCTATGGGAGACTGTGGTTTTTTTTTTTTTTTTTGGTTTTAGCAATGCATGCGACCCTTTTCTTTCTTTTAATTGAAATATAGGTGGTATACCTGGTGGCTCAGACTGTAAAGAATCTGTCTGCAATGCAGGAGACACGGGTTTGATCCCTGGGTTGGGAAGATTCCCTGGAGAATGCAATGGCTACTTACTGCAATATTCTTGCCTGGGACATTCCATAGACAGAGGAACCTGGCAGAAAACAGTCCATGGGGCTGCAAAGAGTCAGACATGACTGAGCAACTAACACTATAGGTGATGTACATTATATAAGTTACAGGTGTACAAAATGGTGATTCAGATTTTTAAAGCTTATATGTCATTTATAGTTAATATAAAATATTAGCTATATTTCCTATGCTATACAATACATCCTTGTAGCTTATTTTATGCATAACTGTTTGTTCCTCTTATTCCCCTACACCTGAATGGTCCCTCTCTAATCTATCTTTACAGGAAAAAATAAGATAGAAAATTAATGTGATACTAGAACTTATCAAAGAAGTTGGTTGTGTACACAAAATGGGTGAAAATTTTACCCTGATTTTGCTTCCCATAAAAGAGATTCAGTGAGTAATTTAGTTAAGCACACATTTAGTAACAGGTTAATTACTAGTACATTCTATCAGAACAGTTAAACTGATTTGCATACATAGATGCCATCAATAATTGAATGTCTTTAGATTTTTAAAATAAATTGAATAGAACTCATCTGAATAAGCAGAGTTGACATTATATGCATTCAACAGGATTTACACAACTATTAAGAGAAAACTCTCATTACCATCTTCATTAAGAAACATAGAAACCAAAACAATCTTGAAGAGTTTGCTCCCAAGACCTTAAAAGAGAAAATAAAAACTTGACAGGGAAAATAATCATCTCATATCAGTTCAAGAAATAATATTTCAAAGATTTTTTTCCTAGACCAATTAAGTAAAAGCATTATACATACACGAATTTTTTTATGGCTCAGCTGTAAAGTATCCGCCTGCAATGCAGGAGACACAGGTTGGATCCCTGGGTTGGGAAGATCCCCTGCAGGATGAAATGGTAACCCACTCCAGTATTTTTGCTTGGAGGAAGACATGAACAGAGGAGCCTGGCAGACTACAGTCCATGGGGTTAAATGACTTATGCATGCAAAAAGAATTGGATATGTGAGGAATTTGGTACCAGTGATGAATATATGCAACCTTAGTTTTTGAAAAAGAGAGTGCCAGGTAATTTTTGATTGATGTTGTGAACTCCCTGAAGAACCTCTTTATTTTGAATATTTACCTCCATATCTCTGTGCAACATTTTTAGATTCCATACACTCTATTTACAGTTCTCCCCATGTAGCCCCATCCTATATGTGCTTCATTTGAAATAATTTTCTGCTTGGAAAATAGGCTGCAGGAAATAGAAAGAAAAAAGTCACTGCCTTGGGTGTTACAATGGCTATTTTATGAGGTATAACTCAAAAAGGAATTAAAAAAGAGTTTAAAGGGTTGATGTTTCAGGAACTTTTCTTGGAAAATAATCAGGTAAATATCTGAAAGATGTAGACAGATCTGATAAAAAAATATTATATGATAGGAGCCAAAACCAAAGGAGCTGGCTCCTTTGGTTTTGGCTCCTATCATATATTTATATGTTAAATAAACATATCAATAAGTGCCTGTTAGATGTTTGACTTTAAATATCATTGAGGAAAATCTGATCTAACCTTTTAATTTACCACTGACAAAGTTGAGTAAATATCTATGATAGATATTTATTTATATGTATTAAACAAATGTTAAATAATTTAAAATATATGGTGTGCCAGTACCTAACATTTTATAAATATTAGCTTTTTTTAGCATGCATAGATGACTTTAGTCTTCATGAAGTAGATACAATTACCAAGTTTACTTAGCAGATAAGAATATTGTGGTAGAAAATGGTATAAACAAACAAACATTATTCTAGGCCATACTGCTAGAAAGTGGGAAGGCTTTTTATGCAAACCAAGGTTATCTGCCTCAAAGCCTATCCTGTATCAATTTGCCAGGAACCCTAAGGAAAATAGTAGAACCAAGAAGGATGAATTGGAATCTAATAGATTATTTCATTCTATTCACCCAATGCCTTTGCATTTCTGTATCTTACAGACATTTGACTGCATTCATCCTCACACATCCATCTTCATCCTGTACCAGTGTGTGATAAGAGGCTTTTTTTTTTTTTAATCTATGATATGATCCAGCTATCCAACTTTCTGGTATTTATTCAAAGAAAAGAAAAACACTAGTTCTAAAATATATATGTATCTTTATATTCACTGCATCATTCTTTATAATTAGTTTTAGCTATTTTTTTTTTTCTTAAGACTAGCCAGGACCATTGCATCTTTTCATTATCCAGTAAATAACTTGCTGAGAAATTGATTTCCACCGATAAAGCTGGTATTTACATAAGGAGACAAGTTGTTTCCTACATAGATTGTCACAGTGAAAAGACTGCAGCTGAATAACTTTTAGTAACAATATACTCTGGGATTTTTACTTTTCAGTTACTTTTTAAAATCGAGAGACACAACTAAAACTACAGGCTACTTTATATTATTCAGAAATGAAATCCAGTCATGAACAGTTTGGGAGAGAAAATACACAGATCGTTTTTTATGGGCACTCATCTAGATATTAAATGCACATCTTTGCAAAAACACAGGATAGTTTGCTGTGCACATTTGCCAACTTGCAATACATTATCCATAAGGAGAATACTTAAAGCAGACTCATGTTTAAGAAGTGAAGACAAGGTAATCCATAGGCCTATTTTTGAAAATAGGTCTGTATAGTGTTTTCATCATTCACAGATGTATAAACAGGAAAAATGGGGAAAAAACAAGAATGAGTACCTACAAAATAAAGTGTAACTTTCACACCATCAATATACAATTACTGTATTTTGAAATAGATTTAACATTGAACATAGAATAAATACTAGAAAGCATCTACTTTTCACATTGTGAAATTTGAGAAAATGGATTATATGAAACAAGAAAGGAAGAGAAGTAATAAGAAAACAGCTGAACTTAAAGGGAAACTAAGACTCAAGAAAAAAGTCACTTAGAAATAGACCCACATAAGTGTACTCTTTAACAAAGTAGCAAAATGATACAATGGGACAAAAAAAAATTCCATGAACACAGGATATGTCTATACTTATTTTTTTCAATTCTGTTCATCAATGCCTTATAATTTTTACCTCCTTCCATAAATTTATTCTTATTTTTGATGCTACTATAAATGAGATTGCATTCAATTTTCAGTAAATCAATTGCTAGTGTATAGAAATGTTATTAATTTGTGTATGTTGATTTTGTATCTTAAAAATTTACTGAACTTACTGATTAGACCTAACAGGTTTTTAGTGGAGCCTTTAGGATCTTTTATGTATAAAATTCTGTCAACTGCAAATAGAGACAATTTTACTTCTCTGGTCTAATTCTAATGACTTCTCTATTCCTTACGTGATTGCTTGGTTACAACTTCTGTACTATGTTGAATAGGACTGGTGAAAGTGGGCACCCTTACCTTATTCCTGGTCTTAGTAAAAAAGAGCTTTTAATCTTTCGCCACTAAGTCTGATGTGAGATGTGTGCTTGTCGTATATGGTCTTTATTATGTTGATGTGTGTTACTTCTATATCTAATTTGTTGAGAGTTTTTATCAAACATAGATGTTGAATTTTCTCAAACACTTTTCCAGCAATAATTAAGATGATCATATGATGTTTATATGTCATTCTATCAATATGACATATCACATTTTTCTATTTGTGTATGTTGAATGAACTGACTTTCTTTTCTGGATGAGGACACAGAACAGATGCCTAGGCTGAAAAGGATTTCATTCTTTGAGCCACTGGTTTACTGGCTGGGCTCTCTGCTGGAGTGATGTGGGTCACATAGCTTCCCTGGCACTCTGGCCAGGTTTTCTAGTTACACAGGGCTGAGGACTGAATTCAGCAGTGGGCAGGGATATTAACTACCTTCCCTTTCTGGGTGAAGAGGCAGATCAGGCTCCAAGGCCAGCAAGGTTTTTCGTTTGGGCACCCGAGGGACTATACACCACATTCCCTGGTCAGATGAGCCCATCATCTTGGCTCTCTAGATGTGCAAACCTGCTGGCTGGGATTTTGCCTGGGTGCTGCTGTGAATTGTCTGCCAAGGTCTGAGTTCTAGATGTTGTATGTCCAACCTTCTTTCCCATCGCAATCTGATCTCTAATATTCAAACTCCATAAATTCCTGCCCCTCTGATCCTCATGAAGACCTGCCTGGGCCCCCTGGGAAGCAAGCCACAGTGTGGAGGGGTCTGGATGCCTGCCTGGGTCCCTCTCCTTCCCACTGGAGAAAGAATGGCCCTCTTGGGGTTGCTGGCACCAGCCTGGAGGCAAGAGAGTGTGGCCAGAGAGTGGCCATTCCTCTTACCTTGCTAACACAGTCCTTTGTGGTCTCTGTGGTCAAGGGAGTGCTTCAACTTCACCTCCATACCCTAGAATTTTCACAATAGTATGTCCTCTAGTAATAGATGCTAACTGATCTAATTAGAGAGACTGAAGTCAGGATCAACCTTTATTGCAATCCTGATGATGTCATTCTTTAAAGGTAATGTACTCTAAAATTTTATTGTTACTCTAAAGATATTTTAGTACAAACAATAAATAACTGCCCACAGCTGAATACCTGGAAATAATATTAGTCTTCAAACGATAAGATAAGACTTCAGTTCTTAGCCTACCATTTAATTCCTGTGGGGACCTTGAGGAAGCCATTTAATTCTCTGAGCCCAGTTGTTTTTGCATGCAAGAGAGGGAACAGCGCACTTTTGCTCTGCTGATGATGACGCGAATGCATGCCAAGGTAGTCTGAGAAAATAGAAAGAGTATTCAGTTCTGTAACTACTTTGTGCTCACTTGTTTTTGCCATGTACTGACTCTTTGTGACCCTATGGACTGTAGCCCACCAGGCTCCTCTGTCCATGGGATTCTCCAAGCAAGAATGCTGGAGTGAATTACCATTTCCTCCTCCAGGGGATCTTCCTGACCCAGGGATCGAACGCATGTTTCTTGCACTGCAGGCCGATTCTTTACCTCTGAGCCACCGGGGAAGAAGATGAGTAAACAGGTCTCTGGGGTCTGCCTTTTCATGTATATATTTTACTTGTCTTTTCCCTAAAGTCTCTTTGTTCTAGCCTTTGGTGACTTCTGAATAAATATGCAAATGAAGAAAGACAATGAATTGTTACAAGCACTTGTGAATAAGCATTTATTCATTTCTATATTGATGAATGAATGAGCATGTGTGTTTATGTATAAACACATAAGGCAGTGCTCTGTTTACTATAAAGCAATATTCTAAAGCTAACAAAATTTTAATCTATACATTTTATATTTATTCTTTGATATATTTATCTGATATTTTAAAAAGAAATATCAAGTGTCTATACATTCAGTGTGAGATATGAAAGATATTGCTATCATTGTCTTAACTTTCCTACTAGGCAAATTTTACATATAAGACTATCAAGAACAGTCCCCACAAAAAATACTAACTACACAACACTCAATCAAAACTGCTTTTCAGTATATATCTACATGGAATTTTAAAGAAGAGTATTCATGCAACCTAGCAAATATATAATTTATATGAAGGAATTCATAGTTCATAATAAGTGAATGAATGCATAAAAGAAAAGGTGAAAAGGCTCTATGTAATACTCTTTTCTTGAGATAAGAATTGTTTTTTTAAAATTTAAGGCAGTAAATGATATACTTAATCTTAAGTACTAGAGTATTTTATAAACTCACTTCTCTTAACAAAATATGTGTGTGCCTAAATTCTGGTTAGTAACTGATGAATTGGGAAACTGACTCAGGGATTTAGACCTAGTAATGATGAAATAGTCAAACCAATACATCTATCTTGGGTTAGTCATCCATAATCAGTGAGAGTATTTAGTTATTTTAATAAGCAATGTATCAAAAGCACCATGATATGTTTTGCCTCTAAAATGTGGGCCTCTGAGCATACACACAACATCCATGTGTTTTACCTGATGGCATTAGCTGTAATAGTCACTTCTCATGCAGAGAAATAGCACTGGTGTACGTAACACAAAATATGGAGCAACTGCTTCAACAGATTTCCTACTTGTCAAATATGGCAGTCCATGTGTAGAAGAGCTATATTCCAGCAGAAAGCACAAGCCAAAAATATAAGCTTAAAACAGAATTAAATTAGATACAAGAGGGAATCTTTAGCTGGGAATACCAACTCTACAACATACAGACTTCTGTTGGTAAATACACACAGACACAAAATTTTACTTGTTTCCTTTCAACTAGCATGCTCAGAGTAACATATTAAAAGAAAATGCAACAATATTTCAATCTGTCTCTGTTCATAAAGAGATAACATGCTCACAACCTGTGTGCTAAATTGTTTCAGTCATGTCCAACTCTGTGTGACCCCATGAACTGTAGCATGCCAGACTGCTCTGTCCTTGGGATTCTCCAGGAAAAAATACTGGAGTGGGTTGCCTTTCCCTCCTCCAGTGGACCTTCCAGACCCAAGGATAGAACCTGCATCTCTTATGTCTTCTGCATTGGCAGGCAGGTTCTTTACTAGTAGTGCTACCTGGGAAGCCCTATTTTCACAATGAAAGTGAAAGTGAAAGGTAGTCAGTTGTGTCCATCTCTTTGCAACCCCATGGACTATATGGTTTATGGAATTCTCCAGGCCAGAATTCTGAAGTGGATAGCCTTTCCCTTCTCCAAGGAATCGTCCCAACCCAGGGATTGAACCCAGGCCTCCCACAGTGCAGCTGGATTCTTTACCAGCTGAGCCACAAGGGAAGCCCAAGAATACTGGAGTGGGTAGCCTATCCATTCTCCAGGGGATCTTCCAGACTCAGGAATCAAATTGGAGTCTCCTGTATTGCAGGCAGATTCTTTACCAGCTGAGCTACCAGGGAAGCCCCCAATACTGCATATAAAACATGTTTATAATTGATAAACTTTATCTTGAAAGGCATATAAACATATAAACAGTATCTTGAAAGGCAACATATATTTTGTTGCTATTCAGGGCTGGAGAAAAATAATAATAACAAAATGTCAACTAAATTATTCATGACTTTCCAGTTTTAAAATATCTTATGTCTGTTTTTTCACTAAATAATTGAGAGCAAAAGGAGAAGTGGGCATCAGATGTTGAATGCTTAGATAGCATCTACAGCTCAATGGACCCGAATCTGAGCAAACTCCAGAAGAGAGTGGAGTAGGGGGTAGGGGAGCCTGGCGTGCTCCAGTCCGTGGGGTTGCAAAGAGTGGACACAATTTCCCATCTAAACAATAATTTTTTCATAGGATGCCCCAACCCACAATGTGTATGGGGAAATTTACAGTAGCTCTCATTTTCCGGTGAGGATACTGAAGTTTTAGAGGTTGTGTATCAAGACCACACATTACAAACTCTCTGGTTAAACTACTTATCTTCAGAACCATGCTGAGTAATTAAAATTAAAATTTAGTACCATGTCGCTAATTAAAACTTTTGTCGAGCCAAAGGTATCGGGTAGAGAGGGAGGTGAGAGAGGGGATTGGGCTGGGGAATACAGGTAAATCCATGGCTGATTCATGTCAATGTATGACAAAAACCACTACAATATTGTAAAGTAATTAGCCTCCAACTAATAAAAATAAATGGAAAAAAAATTTAAAAAAACTTTTGTCTTATATTAAAACAATATATTTAGCATTAATACCCTTTGTTGATCTGGATCCTTTGGTTTAGAATTTGTATTTCTTTTTAAAAAATCTGTAATTCAAAATACATCATCATTTTTTTACTGACCTTATGCTGATTTATTAGTGTTTTATATAAGTCAAATGTCTTTCAGGTACATTTTATCTTAATTTAGTTTTCATTGTCCCTCTTCACTATATTTATTTATTGTAATGTGGCATTAAATCTCTTTGTAAATTAAATCTAACAGAGATGCTTTCACAAAGAGAGATCGTGTGACAATCTGAACTTCAGAAAAGTCCATGCAATTAGATTTTAAACTCTGTGATAATGTCAATTGCCTTTAGCTTAGCCTCGCCTTCTACAGTCTTTGGGAATCCATAACATTCGGTCACGCATGAGCATCTCAAACTTCAACGCTCTTTTTGGTCCTAACACAACACAAAACAATAATTTATTCAGTGAAGCCTGTGCAGCTGAGCTTTTAAATGCACACAGGATTTGTGAAATACATCATAAATACATATATATATTTATCTGTGTATGTATAATTCAAATTATAGAAAAGCTTATTCTCAGTGAAGGGTGGAAAACACTATATATTTCATCAACTGAACTTCAATTTTCTTCTAAATATTCACTGTGATAAAATTTATGCTCTAATCTGATTCCTTCTTCTTTTTTTTTTTTTTTTTTTTTTTTTGAGTGTATGTGGCAGGGAGTTGTCTATGTTTTACGTTTTAGAGTGCTTCATTAGGTTTGAAGATTTTCCACTAAGTTTTATTAAACTAATTCAGCTGAGAGAGTAAATGTAACTTTACATGCAAAGAGCAAAAGACTCAGAGAAACTTCACTGCAAGACAAAAAAACCTATTATCATTATCACCTATGTAGTTGCTTTTTTTTTTTTTTAACAGTGAAACAAAAATTAGAATCCCAAATGCAGAGTAACTAAATGATTTGTCAGAATGTTTCATTTGCTCAATTTGGCAAGTATATTATATTTGAAATGTTTCCACAGGTAAACAAGTTGGAACCTTTTGGGCCTGCTTTTATACATAATGTTTAAGGCATTTCATTGAGATATTTAAAAATAATTTTAGTCATATGTTGTGTCTTCAAACATAACAGTTTTCCCAATCAACAAAAATTTTAGATATTGTAAGTGCAGTTAATTTTGTAATCTTTGAGATAGTAGAGGTGAAAAAATAAGTTCTTACATCTTCATTTACACAAATGTCTTTTTGACATGTGTGACTTTGTCCAATGTATCTTTTTGAAGGACAGAATCCATCTTCATGAGCTAAAGCAATATATTATGCAATCTAATTTTACAATGGAGAACATGTGCTGGAATTATTGTTGTTCATTTCTTTTTATGAATCAGCCTGAAAACGGCTAAACTAAGGAGATAGTCTAATTCAAGTTTTACAGGAACACCTGGGTAGATAAGATAAAATCCTATAAGAAGAATGTTTAATTCTCTGGAAGAAATCACAAAAGAGCATAAACTTGCAGAATCCCATATACTATAGGTTTCTTAAAAATTTAGGATTCTTAGTTGAGTAAATGGGCTTCCCTTTGGTTCCGCTGGTAAAGAATCCTCTTGCAATGCTGGAGATGAGCAGAAGGACGTGAGCTCATCTTCTCCTGTGAAAACTCCAAAATTACAACTTGCTGCTGAACAACCATTGACAGGAGAATGTTGGATCCCACCGAGAAAAGATACCCTATGCCCAAGGGCAAAGGATAAGCCCCAGTAAGATGGTTTAGTTCAGTTCAGTTCAGTCGCTCAGTCATGTCCGACTCTTTGCGACCCCATGAATCGCAACACACCAGGCCTCCCTGTCCATCACCAACTCCCGGAGTTTACTCAAACTCATGACCATGGAGTCGTTGATGCCATCCAGCCATCTCATCCTCTGTCGTCCCCTTCTCCTTCTGCCCCCAATCCCTCCCAGCATCAGGGTCTTTTCCAATGAGTCAACTCTTCGCATGAGGTGGCCAAAGTACTGGAGTTTCAGCCTCAGTCCTTCCAATGAACACCCAGGTCTTATCTCCTTCAAGATGGACTAGTTAGATCTCCTTGCAGTTCAAGGGACTCTCAAGAGTCTTCTCCAACACCAAAGTTCAAAAGCATCAATTTTGGGGCGCTCAGCTTTCTTCACAGTCCAACTCTCACATCCATACATGACCACTGGAAAAACCATAGCCTTGACCAGATGGACCTTTTGGCAAAACAATGTCTCTGCTTTTTAATATACTGTCTAGGTTGGTCATAACTTTCTTTCCAAGGGGTAAGCATCTTTTAATTTCATGGCTGCAATCACCATCTGCAGTGATTTTGGAGCCCAAAAAAATAAAGTCTGACACTGTTTCCACTGTCTCCCCATCTATTTCCCATGAGGTGATGGGACCAGATGCCATGATAGTTGTCTGAATGTTACTCTTTAAGCCAACTTTTTCACTCTCCTCTTTCACTTTCATCAAGAGGTTTTTTAGTTCCTCTTCACTTTCTGCCATAAGGGTGGTGTCATCTGTATATCTGAGGTTATTGATATTTCTCCAGCAAGATGGTGGGAGGGGTGAAATAGAATTTAGAATCAAACCCATAACCACCAGAGACACTCAGAGGGCTCAAACAAAACCTAGTGTTCACCGGGAGACCCTACAGAGACTGAGACAGACCTGCTTTTGAGTGTCTGAGTGTCTCCTGTGGAGGTACAGGTCAGCAGTGGCCTGCCTCAGGGGCAGGGGCTCTGGCTGCAGCAATCCTGGTTGTGGCATAAGCCCTCTTGGAGGAGTTCGCCATTAATCCCACCATACAGTTGCTGAGCAGACGACCCACAAACTGCAGAACAATTATACCAAATAAATTCTTGCACTGCTAAGAAAGTTCTAGGTCCCACAACAGATTTCCCAACCTGGGAATCTGGCAAAGGGACTGAGACTCTCCAGGGAGTTTGACTTTGGAGGCCAGTGAGATTTGATTACAGAACTCATACAGGACTGGGGAAAACAGTAACTTGGAGGGCACAAACAAAACCTTTTGCACACCAGGACCCAGGAGGAGGGAGCAGTGACCCCACAAGAGATTGACCCAGACTTGCCCGGGAGTGTCCAGGACTCTGGCAGAGGAATGGGTCACTGGTCAGGGGCACTGGGTGTATCAGTGCCTACATGGGACCTTTTGAAGGAGGTCGTATTGTCTTCATTACCTCCACCATAGTTTGGTCGCAGGTCAAACAACAGGGAGGGAACACAGCCCCGCCCATCAGAAAATCCAGAAAACGGTATTAAAGATTTACTGAGAATGGCCCCACCCATCAAAACAAGTCCCAGTTTCACCCACAGTCTGTCTCTTTCATCAGAAAGCTTCCATAAGCTTTTCCTTATCCCTCAGAGTGCAGACATAATGAAAACTGCAGTCACAGAAAATTAATTAAACTGATCACATGGACCACAGCCTTGTCTAAGTCAATGAAACTATGAGCCATGCCGTGTAGGGCCACCTAAGATGGACGGGTCATGGTGGAGAGTTCTGACAAAATGTGGTACACTGGAGAAGGCAATGGCAAACCACTTCAGTATTCTTATCTTGAAAACTCCATGAACAGAATGAAAAGGCAAAAAGATGTAACACTGAAAGATGAGCTCCCCAGGTGCCCAATATGCCACTGAAGAAGAGTGGAGAAATAGCTACAGAAAGAATGAAGAGACGGATCCAAAGCAAAAACAATGCCCAATTGTGGATGTGGCTTGAGCTGGAAGTAACGTCTGATGCTGTAAAAAAACAATATTGCATAGGAACCAGGAATGTTAGGTCCATGAATCAAGGTAAATTGGAAATGATCCAACAAGAGTTGGCAAGAGTAAACATTGGCATTTTAAGAATCAGTGAACTAAATGGACTAGAATGGGCAAATTTAACTCACATAACCATTATATCTAATAGGGCGGGCAAGAATCCCTTAGAAGAAATGGAGTAGCAAACAAAAAATTCCAAAATGCAGTACTTGAGTTCAACCTCAAAAATAACAGAGTGATCTCTGTTCCTTTCCAAGGGAAACCATTCAATATCACAGTAATCCAAGTCTATGCCCCAACCAGTAATGCTGAAGAAACTGGAGCTGTGAGCAGTGGCTTCGCGATGCTGGAGCGGCAAGTGGCAGAGAGGAGGTACCCTATGTCCAAGGTAAGAGAAACCCCAGTAAGAGGGTAGGCGCTGAGCGATGGCATTAGAGGGCAGACTGAAACCACAATCACAGAAAACTAAACAATCTAATCACATGGGCCACAGCCTTGTCTAACTCAGTGACGCTAAGTTATGCCATGTAGGGCCATGCAAGATGGTCGGGTCATGGTGGAGAGGTCTGACAGAATGTGGTCCACTGGAGAAGGGAATGGCAAACCACTTCAGTATTCTTGCCTTGAGAACCCCATGAAGAGTATGAAAAGGCAAAAAGATAGGACACTGAAAGATGAACCCTCTAGGTCAGTAGGTGCCCAATATGCTACTGGAGATCAGTGGAGAAATAACTCCAGAAAGAATGAAGGGATGGAGCCAAAGCAAAAACAGAACCCAGTTGTGGATGTGACTGATGATAGAAGCGAGGTCTGATGTGGTAAAGAGCAATATTGCATAGGAACCTGCAATGTTAGGTCCATGAGTCAAGGAAAATTGGAAGTGGTCAAAAAGGTGATGGCAAAAATGAACATTGACATTTTAGGAATCAGCAAACTAAAATGAACTGGAATGGGTGAATTTAACTCAGATGACCATTATATCTACTATTTTGGCAAGGATCCCTTGGAAGAAATGGAGTAGGCAACATAGTCCACAAAAGAGTCCAAAATGAAGTACTTGGATGCAATCTTAAAAATGACAGAATGACCTATGTTCCTTTCCAAGGCAAACCATTCAATATTAGAGTAATCCAAGTCCATGCCCTGACCAGTAATACTGAAGAAGCTGAAATTGAATGGTTCTATGAAGACCTACAAGACCTTTTAGAAATAACATCCAAAAAATATGTCCTTTTCAATATAGGGGACTGGAATGCTAAAGTAGGAAGTCAAGAAACACCTGGAGTAACAGGCAAATTTGGCCTTGGAGTACGGATTGAAGCAGGGCAAAGGCTAATAGAGTTTTGCCAAGAGAACGCACTGGTCAGAGCAAACACCCTCTTCCAACAACACAAGAGAAGACTCTACACATGGACATCACCAGATGGTCAACACCAAAATCAGATTGATTATATTCTTTGCAGCCAAAGATGGAAAAGCTCTATATGGTCAGCAAAAACAAGACTGGTAGCTGACTGTGGCTGAGATCATGAATACCTTATTGGCAAATTCAGACTTAAATTGAGAAAGTAGGGAAAACCACTAGACCATCCAGGTATGACCTAAATCAAATTCCTAATGATTATACAGTGGAAGTGAGAAATAGTTTTAAGGGACTAGATCTGATAGACAGAGTGCCAGATGAACTATGGATGGAGTTTTGTGACATTGTACAGGAGACAGGGACCAAGACGATCCCCAAGAAAAAGAAATGCAAAAAAGCAACATGGCTGTCTGAGGAGGCCTTACAAATAGCTGGGAGAAGAGAAGTGAAAAGCCAAAGAGAAAAGGAAAGATATACCCATTTGAATGCAGAGTTCCAAAGAATAGAAAGGAGTGATAAGAAAGCCTTCCACAGTGATCAGTGCAAAGCTATAGAGGAAAAGAGAATGGGAAAAACTAGAGATCTCGTCAAGAAAATTAGAGATATCAAGGGAACATTTCATGCAAAGATAGGCTCAATAAAGGACAGAAATGGTATGGACCTAACAGAAGCACAAAATATTAAGAGGTGGCAGGAATACACAGAAGATCTGTACAAAAAAAAAAAAAAAAAATTCACTCCCCAGATAATCACGATGGTGTGATGACTCACCCAGAGCAACTAATCCTGGAATGTGAAGTCAAGTGGGCCTTAGGAAGCATCACTATGAATAAAGCTGGTGGAAGTGATGGAATTCCAGTTGAGCTATTTTAAATCATAAAAGATGATGCTGTGAAACTGCTGAACTCAGTATGCTAGTAAATATGGAAAACTCAGCAGTGGCCACAGGACTAGAAAAGGTGAGTTTTCATTCCAGTCTCTAAGAAAGGTAATGCCAAAGAATGCTTAAACTACCACACAATTGCACACATCTCACACTCTAGTAAAGTAATGCTCAAAATTCTCCAAGTCATGCTTCAACAATATATGAACCGTGAACTTCCAGATGTTCAAGCTGGTTTTAGAAAAGGCAGAGGAACCAGAGATCACATTCCCATCATTCACTGGTTCATCAAAAAAGCAAGAGAGTTCCAGAAAAACATCTATTTCTGCATTATTGACTATGCCAAAGCCTTTGACTGTGTGGATCACAATAAGCTGTGGGAAATTCTTCAAGAGATGGGAATACCAGACCACATGACCTGACTCTTAAGAAATCTGTAGGCAGGTCAAAAAGCAATGGTTAGAACTGGACATGGAACAAACTGGTTCCAAATAGGAAAAGGAGTACGTCAAGGCTGTATATTGTCACCCTGCTTATTTAACTTTTATGCAGAGTACATTATGAGAAATGCTGGACTGGATGAAGCAGAAGCTAGAATCAAGATTGCCGCGAGAAATATCAGTAACCTCAAATATGCAGATGACTCCACCCTTATGGCAGAAAGTGAAGAACTAAAGAGCTTCTTAATGAATGTGAAAGAGGAGAGTGAAAATTTTGGTTTGAAACTCAGCATTCAGAAAACTAAGATCATGGGCATCCAGTCACATCATTTCATGGCAAATAGATGGGGAAACAATGGAAACAGTGAGATATTTTATTTGGAGAGGGGGACTCCAAAATCACTGCTATGGTGACTGCAGCCTTAAATTATAAGATGCTTGCTTCTTGGAAGAAAAGCTATAACCAAACTAGAGAGCATATCAAAAAGCAGAGACACTTCTCTGCCAATAAAGGCCCATCTAGTCAAAACCACGGTTTTTCCAATAGTTGTGTGTAGATGTGAGAGTTGGACTATAAAGAAAGTTGAGCACTGAAGAACTGATGCTTTCGACTGTGGTGTTGGAGAAGACTTTGAGATTCTCTTGGATTGCAAGGAGATCCAACCTGTCAATCCTAAGGAAATCTGTCCTGAATATTCTTTGGAAAGACTGATGCTGAAGTTGAAACTCCAATACTTTTGACCTGATGTGTACAACTGACTCATTGGAGAAGACTGTGATACTGGGAAAGATTGAAGGTGGGAGGAGATGGGAATGAGAGAGGATGAGATGTTTGTATGGCCTCACTGACTCAACGGACATGAGTTTTAGTAACTTCCAGGAAGTTAGTGATGGACAGGGAAGGCTGGCATGCTGCAGTCCATGGGGTCTCAAAGAGTTGGACACGACTGATTGAACTGAACTGAACCGATTTGAGTAAATCTGGCATTGGAAATATTGAAACTACAAGTAAGAACACGATAATAATAACAAATTTTATAAACTAGGGTATGATAACAATAAGCCAGGAACTATCAGGACTGGGATGCACTTTTATCTATAACTCAGGAGGTCAGTTATATATTAGAATTCAATGAGTATGAATAAATTAATGAAACAAATATGAAGAAACCTCAGATGTATTGATGTTTCTTACTCTTTGTTCTATTTGATTTACTGCAATAAAACATGCAAATCCATAGGAAATTTACTTTCAATCATTGAGACAGCAAAGTCAAACAGATAAACTGTTCTACAAAACCACCCATCTTTCATGCTCTTTTTGACTAAAGTCAAAAGATGACTTGCTAAAATAAAAAAAAATCTCTTGCAAAAAAACTCTAGTAAATTTAAAGAAAATATTAATCATATATTCACTGAGAATTTATTTTAACTTGAATCCTATGGCAAGTAATATAATGGCACAAAATATATATATGATAAGGTAGTCCCAATTCTTGGTAAATTTAAATTTTATCTAGGGAAAATAACTAAGCAATGATACTTTTTTTCCTGTAATATCCTCATTTTCCTGTACTCATTATGATCTCCCTACTCATCTCTCTAAATTCTTAAAATAATTGTGATTTGCATACATACTTATTTATATGTTATAGATTATATATATATGTATATGTATGTATATGTATATACATATATATGTGTGTGTGTATATATATATGTATATATATATATATACAATTTCACTTCTATTTATCTTAGGCCCTTTGAATGGAATCCTTTCCTGGAAGTAGCAAGGAGATAACTAAGGCAGAAACATCTTCAAATTTTTTGAACAGTCAGGCATATTATCAGAACTCATAACATTAATTGAATAAAATCTACAGTGTGTCTCTCACACTGGATTACCACAGTCATTTACAGCCTGGATTACCTCCTATTCCACCAACTAGAAAAGCTAAAGTAACCCAGAAGGCATCATCTTCTATTACTATGTATCTTCTCTGTGTGATCTTAATCTTTTACCACTATTCAAATATCTCTTAAATTCCTCTATAAACATTTCCCCAGCATGATCTCGTCCACTTTTTAGCTATCTGCTTCATTAGTATGTTCTTTTCTTTGTTTAATTATGTTTTGTTAGTGTCAGAAAGTTACCCTGAACATGGACGTCCAGAAGTGATACCTGCAGTGTGGCTTCGTTTGGAATTCTGTGCCAATTAGATGGATTTCAACTCATAGTTCACCACATTCATGCACTGGAACTATGAAAGTACTGTGTATATTCTCCTTATCCTGTTCATTCCTGCCAATATCTCCTCTTATTTCAGTGATGTTATGCTTCCTATCTTTCTTTCTAACTAAATCGAAGGCATTTTCCTATGGATTATGATAACTACTATTTACATATTTATTTCTAAAAATTGCATTTCCCTGTAAAATGTAGCCTAACTTTGTCTCTTTCAAACCTTTTTATTTTAAACAGTGATGGTTATCATTCCTCTGTGACTTTAATTTTGAGGGGAGGGGAAGTTACATGTGCTCAGAAAAAGATCAAATTAAATATTTTAATGATCCTGTTGTGACAAAGTGTGCCTGGCTAATGTTGATCCAGAGGACACTTTTTTCCTGAACAAGAGACATTTGATGTTCTTTTTCAGTCCTGGGTTGTCAGACTTTGGAGTGGCCCTGGGATTATGGCCTAATTCTGAGTTCAAACTGTAGAATTCTTTTGGAAAATATATATATTGTAACTGGAAAATCTGAAACAAAGTATGAGTCAACCTTTAGTGTGCAAAAAAAGAGTTATTAAAAAACACTCAGGAGCTGGCAGATAACAAATTTAGAAGCAGGATGACATTGCTTCATTTTAGCTATTAATCCCATGAAATATTGTCACATGGTAACATATGTTTATCTTACCTTAAATGTTTAGCAAATTTTAGAATGTATAAATTTAGACTATGATATGTCTCTAACATCTACTTAGATAACTACAGTTTGTTCTACTTTTAAATTCTCACAACTTTTGGAAATTACATGAACTGTTTCCAAAAAACTAGGATACAACATATTGTCCATTCCATCTCCATATATTCTCAAAGAAACTGAACTCATAAAAATTAACAAATTAGTTTCCTTTATGTCACTGCATTTTTTAAAGAAATTCTACATAGAAAACTTTGAATTGGTAAATAAATAAAATAATCAAAAATATTTTCTAGATATCTATGGTATACGTAAATTCTTTGGATTGAAATAAAGCATAGAAACAATAACAGTATTTAATAAGATTCAAGACAAATTGAAGTATGACTCATTCACCAGGGATATGGCAATATGTCATATCTATTTACAGGTAATTAATGAAAAACAATTGTGGACAAGAAGACTGAACAAATGTAAGAAGTCCCACCTCACTCCCCAAATATGTATGTCAAAATGATACAGTCAATAAATATAATTTTGAAAGTTTTAATTTAATAAAATTTTTCTGGATATCAAAAATTTATAGCTAGACCACAGAGTGATTAGCAATTGTCCATGATTAATCTGATGGTGGCAAAGATCAGATGAACTCTTGAGTGATTGTAGTGAAAATGCCGTCATAGAAAAACTGCAGTTTAGGCCACAGGACTGGAGCAGGGAGGAAATATTTGGGATGGGGCCAGAAAGCATCAATCACACCCATAAAAGAAAACTTGAAATTTTCTGCCTAGTATTTTAGCATCATTGTGGAGGTTAGTCTGTGGGTAGAAATGAACTTACCTTTGAGAAATTACAATCCCAGCCTCAAAAATTTGAGTCACAGGGGAATATTAATATAATTCAAGAGGTGTAAAAGGTCAAAAAGAAAATGAACAATCAAGGAAAGGAGAGATAATAGAGCAAAATAAAATATGTAAATAATGCTTATGTTTAAAATACTCCATCAGTTTGAAAACATAGATCACAAAATAAGAAAGTGAAAATGCAGAAATTGTATTGGTGAATATTAAATAATCACTACAGTTCTTAAAATATACTAAAATTAAAAAGTACCATATATTTTTTAAAACTTTGGGAAAGTAGGTAATTCAGAGGATAAAAAATGTTTAAACTGCAAATATTTAGCTTTAAAATTGGTACTTTATTTATATTCTTTCATATATTCATCTATTTAGTCATCATTCATTTATTTCTCTATGTATACAATGCATATATCTACATAATTATTAACAGTTTTGGCTAAAATTAACAAATTATATTTTATTCTGATTTAAATATAGAACTTTTGGATTTAAAAACTTAAAAATATTGAAAGTAAGCAATGATATAAAATACAGTATATATTATACATCTTTTAATATCTTTTCCAGAAGTCTTTTTTCCTTATATTTAAAAATGTTACTTACATGAATAATGCATTTTTATGTAATGTGAGGCAGAAGTCAAATTTTGTTTTAGTCCAGGTGAACATTTAATTATGAAATCACAATTTTTTAAAACAAAGATAGCTTTCTCATTGAATTATAAAGAAACCTTTTGTTACATATCAAACTCAGAAATGTAAACTTAGGAATGGCACTATAAGAATAATAGGAAATTTGGAAAATATTTAAATTTATACATTTTTTAAACATGCTGAAATTCTTTTAAAAATGAAAATCAAAGTGAATGGGAAACTATTTTTAAAGGTGTATTAAAGAAAAATAGTTCTACTAAAATATACAGAAATTTTTTCTATCAGTTGTAAGGGAAAGGTAACAATATCTAAAGAAAAGTGAATCAAAGAACTTTGACTAGAAATTTCACAAAATAAGCACGGCAGCACATACATTTAAAGGTACTTTCAATATCTCTACTTGTAAGGGAATTTCAAGATAACTTCAAATTAAAAGTGCACAAATACAAAAGCCAAACAATTTTAGTTTTGGAGCTCTATATGAAGAAATAAAACATACTGTTATTATAATTCAAGAATGATACATACAAGAACTACATAAAGATCAATCAGAAAAGAGTTAGTCAAATCTTTATCTAGTAGATGATAAGAATTATCATGTTACATTGTTTATGGAGAAAAAGTAACTTCTCTGTGGAATGATCCAACATTTGTAAAATAGAAAAGGGAACAATTTCTCGTTTTTTCATGTATGTGCACACATGTATGAATGTGTTTATGAGCATGTCATTATTGCTACTTTTGAGTGATAGAGGGCTTCCCTTGTAGCTCAGCTGGTGAAGAATCTGGCTGCAGTGTAGGAAACCCCCCGTTCGATTCCTGGGTCAGGAAGATGTACTGGAGAAGGGATAGGCTCCCCACTTCTTAGGCTTCCCTAGTGGTTCAGCTGGTGAAGAATCTGCCCACAATATGGGAGACCTGGGTTAGGAAGATCTCTTGGAGACGGGAATAGCTACCCACTCCAGTATTCTGGCCTGGAGAATTCCACGGGCTGTATATCCATGGGGTTGCAAAGAGTCACACATGACTGAACAAGTTTCACTTTCACTTGAGAGTGATAAAAGATGGAAAGGAAGAAGATTGGGAAAGGAAAACAAGAACAAAAGATATCAAAGAATTGGAAAGGAAGAAATAAAATTGTCTGTATTTACAGATGATATGTTTTTATGTATGGAAACTGGATTACATTTGGTGCATTGGCCAGGAAACTCCTCACTTTGAGGAGACAGGTCTCATTTGAGGCCACCCTGAGGCTTTGTAGCTTGAATCTCCTAGAGGGGGGAAGGCGCCTCACCCCTCTGGAAGGATTCTGCTTCTCAACGCCCGGACCTTTCACGTCAGCAGGTAGTGGACGGCAGCAGGGGAACTGAGCGCTCAGGTGAGGAGGAGCCCACCCAGCAGGGTGGAAGAGGGGGCCTGATCATCCCCCTGGGAAGGACTAGAAGGAGCGGGGGACCCACAGGAGCCTGGAATAGGCAGGCGGCGATTGCTTGGTACACAGGTCGACGAGCGTGCTAGGGTTTAGGAAGGAAATTTGTGAAGGTCATTTAGGAGGTGTGTCCACGCCGTCTTGGAGAAAATTATTACCAAGCGATCGCCAAGGGATTTTTAGGATAGGAAACTGGTCCTTGTATGCTTGTATTCTGCCTTCCCCCAGGAGGTGTCCTGTCTGCTGTGAAATTCTTGACCCCCTCCGAATTGTTAGGCTAGAAGGAGGGGGATACAGAAGTATGAATTGGCTTTTCTGGAGATGGCCTGGGACATGGGATGTTTAACCCATCTGTGTTTTCAAACCCACCAAGGCAGAAGGGAATTTAAGGGAGAAACAGTCTTGGACCATGTGATGTTCTGGTTCAGCTGTGCTGACCAGCAGGTGAAGACACGCCGATCCCCCTTCTCCCTCTGGGATCTGGCAGGTAAGGCTCTTCTCACCCCAGTTAGGAAGGAGGCAGAAGTGTCACTGAGTGGAAATATCAGAAGTACATAGGGTACTGAGAACTTCGTAGACAGAACAAAAAGTAAAAGTAGAAGAAGGTCTGAGAAGCTAAGCAAGATGGGGGAAAGTGAATCTAAGGCAACTGTATTGGAGTGCATGATTAAAAATTTAAAGAAGGGATTAGGAGGAGACTATGGGGTGAAGATGAAGCCTAACTGCCTCCACATACTCTGTGAGGTCGAATGGCCCCCTATGGGAGCAGAATGTCCACCAGAGAACACCCTGAACTTAAAAATAGTGGAAGCAATCTATACAGTAGTCACAGTAGAGCCAGGACACCTGGATCAATATCCATCTATTGACTCATGGCTAGGGTTAGCTTGAGACCCTTCTACTTGGCTGTATCCAGAAGGGAAAGGGAAAGATATTAATGGCACAAAAATTGACTGATGATAAAAAAGGAAATTCTGCAGGATTTGGACGGGGATGACCTGACCCCTCCCCCATGCTGGATAATGACACGCCTGCCTCCCAGTGCTTCACCAGGACCGGAGGCTGCCTTAATGCCCGATCCAGGGCCAGGTGAAGTTTCTGCAACAGCCACTGCTCCTCCGCCAGCTTTCCCGGAGTTCGTAGAGCCGCCTTTGGGCAGGCTCCGATCCCAGTGACAGAAGCCTCTGGCCAACACTTCCAGGATCCGGCTCCACCCGAACCGCCCAAGCTATACCCGCCTCTCCCGGTGAGTACTGACAAGAGGGGGAGGGAGACGTTGGAATTAAGCAGAGACCGCGCTCTGCCAGAGAGCTGGAGGGAATGAAAGAGAACAGACAAGAGACTTACAGCGCTAGCTGCTGCTCTGGGAAAGTCTAACTTGGGCCCTCCGGAAAACCTCATCTGCCCCAGGGACAGGACAGTCCTTCAACCGGTCCCAAGGGAGGCCCTGGGCCCGTTATAGCCAAACCAGTGTGCCCAGTGCCGAGCTTTTGGCCACTGGAAGAATGAATGCCCTAAGGCAAGGAAGGAAGAGGAAGCTCCCGCAGTTGTGGGGCTTGCTGACCTGGAAATTAACTAGGGCTGCCAGGGCTCAGATATCAGGTCCCTGAGAGCCCATGGTAACCGTAAAAGTGGGGGACCAAAACATTGACTTCATGGTGGATACAGGAGCAGAACTGTCGGTAGTAACAAAACCTGTGGCACCTCTGTCCAAAAAGACTACCACTGTAACTGGGGTATCGGGAGGAGAGATGATTAAATCATTTTGCCAGCCCAGAAAATGTCAGATAGGGGGGGCACCAAGTGACATTCCTGAGTGCCCAGTACCCCTGTTGGGAAGAGACTTGCTCTCCAAACTAGGAGCACAGGTGACTTTCTCCCCTGAGGAGAGGCCCACCTTCTGGACAGACTCTATGACTTATTTGCCCTCTCTCTCAGTGCCAACCCAAGATGAGTGGAAGTTGCATGAGCCTCTGAAGCCAGAACCGGGTGGGCCGGAAGAGCATGAGGGAGCTAACTCAATTATTCCCTGAGGTCTGGGTGGAAGACAACACCCCTCCCCCCAGGCTGGCTGAACATCACGCCCCAGTGATAATGGAACTCAAACCAGGTACCATCCCGGTTAGAGGGCGCTGGTACCCGCTATGGATGGAGGCCTGGGCGGGCATACTGCCCCACATCAATAGATTGAAACAAGCAGGCCTTCTAGTAGAGTGCCAGTCGGCTTGGAATATGCCAATCCTGCCAGTCAAAAGGGAAGGAGGACAGGACTATAGGCCTGTACAAGATCTCAGGCTAGTCAACCAGGCTACTGTGACTTTACACCCCACTTTTCCAAACCCCTATACCTTGCTTAGCCTCCTCCCACCGAGGACTAAAATTTACACTTGCCTAGATCTCAAGGATGCCTTCTTCTGCATACACCTCACCCCAGCGTCACAGCCCATCATTGCCTTTGAATGGGAAGATTCAGTCGGGAGCACCAGATAACAAAGGCTAACTCCACAGCCATCTTTGGGGAAGCCTTGGCTTCTGATATGGACTCATTCCATCCGGAAGAGTATGGATGTCAGCTCCTACAATACAGGGATGACCTGCTGCTGGTGCCTGAGACCAAGGAAAAATGCTGGAAAGGGACAAATGCACTGCTCCAGCTGTTGATGGAAGCAGGTTACTGGGTGTCGAAGAAGAAGGCACAGATCTACAAAGAGTAGGTGAGGTATCTGGGGTTTGTTTTAAAGAAGGGCTCAAGGTTCCAGACCCTAATTGGGTCCTATATACTGAGGGCACTAGCCTGATAAAACAAGGACAACGGCTGTCAGGTTAGCCAAAGTGGAAGGGGCCATCAAGACTGAAAAGAGATGGTGGGAATTGCCAAGTGGCAAATTATTGGTACCGGAGGAGCTGGCACACATTCTGGTAAGCCAAACACACCAAGCGACCCACCTAGGCCATGCTGCCTGCTCACAGGTTAATGCTGCCTCTCGGGTATTCAGACAAAAACCTCCGGGTATTCAGCTGAAAGGCATGCTGCCCCTTGAACACCTGGGAGTGTACTTCACTGAAATGAAACCTTACCGACACTACCGTTACCTGCTGGTCATGGTATGTGCGTTCTTGAGATGGGTAAAAGCTTTTCCTACCTGGACTGAAAGAGCATCAGAAGTAGCCCGGTGCCTGCTTAGGGAAATGGTTCCCAGATTTGGATTTCCTACGAGCATTGGATCAGGCAATGGCCCAGCTTTTGTAGCTGATTTAGTCAAAACTTTAAACTGCACACTGCATATGGGCCCAGAGTTCTGAGACGGTGGAATGAGCCAACCAGACACTTAAAGAGACCCTCCAAGTGGATCAGAGAGACTGACTGCTCCTGAGTGGACTTGCTTCCATTGACTCTGCTCAGACTCAGGATGACCCCGCAGTCCCAAGGCTATTCTCCACACGAAATTGTGTATGGGAGGCCTCCTCCCATAATAAAACAGGTGTCAACAAATTTGCCTCTGATAAGGGGGGATAGGATTTCACAGCAGATGGAACTGGGTAAGATAATAAATCGAGTAACTAAGTTTGTACAAGAAAGGGTGCCGTTCCCCCTTGGGGAACAGATTCATGAGTTTACACTTGGTGACCAAGCATGGGTCAAAGATTGGAAACATGATTTGCTAGCCCTTTGGTGAAAGGGCCCTTATGTTATTCTAACTACTCCTACTGCAGTTAAAGTTGTAGGTATTGTCCCTTGATCCATCACACCAGAGCGAAGAAGGCATACCATGCTGACCCGAAGGAAGCAAAGTGGACCACCCAGAAGGACCCCACCGACCCACGGGAAACCAAGACCATTACGAGGTCCGGGACGAGCCCTCTACAGGATGGAGCTGGGTAAATGACTCCTGCTGCTCGGCCTCACTAATGCAATTCTGAACCTGACCACTGCTCCTGCACAGGACAACGTCTTCATCTCGTGGGCCACAACTCCGCCAACTGTTGGGTATGTGGGGCCCCTGTCAGTAATGGACAGACTCCCCTGGTGGGTATCGGTGGGCACTTCATACCACTGTGCTCCTTTTTAGAACAACAGAAAGGAACTTTCCTTTCTAAAATTAAAGAGGAAAAGGGCTAACAAAAAGAACAGAAAGTTGGATTTGGAGATCATCCTCTAGACCCAAAAAAATTGTTATTTGTCCCCTGAACAATGTAAACAAATCTAGGAAGTTACCTATCACCCCAATCAGTCTGCTCAGTGGCCTGGTTCTGACTGGAAATATAATCCTGGAATCCACTGGGTACCCCACAATGGGACCCAGTGGCTCTGTGGGCTTCAGATGAAGAGGGCAGTAATACAAAATAGGATGGCATTAGACATACTCACAGCAGCCCAAGGAGGGACTTGCACCATAATTAAAGTTGAATGTTGTGTGTACATCCCTGACCTGTCTGAAAATGTATCTACTGCCTTGGAGGATATGCAATGAAAATATTCCCTTTTGGACTTCAGTCCTCTCCTGGGTAAAGGGAGACTGGTGGAAAACCACTGTAATCTTGATCATACTGCTCTGTGGGTCCTGCTTCCTACAATGCCGTGTGAATTTTGTAACCCAGAGGTTGACAGCATTCTCTCATGTGGGTGGCAGGAGGGCTAAGGTACTATATATCTCAATAAATGATGCTCGTTATGGAAACTAAGAGCATCAAGAGGCGGGGAATGAAGAAGGAATTCATAGGGCCTGGACTCCATCTCAGGCCTGTCCATGCTGGTCGTGCGCGGCCGCCTCTCCAATGGACTTTGAACTCTGCTTAGCGCCTGTGGGAATGACAATGGAAGGATAAGACCCCCTCTGGGCAGGGGAACCTTGAAGGTCACATCCAGGTTAAGAGAAAACAGACACTAATCACCCCTGCCTCTGGACAGTATCTATCGGAATGTAACCACAGGCTTATTGGTTATTAACTGGTTGGAATATAACCGCAGGCTTGTTGATTATTAACTGTTTGAACACAAAACATGTGAATGATGGGGTTATTGTGATTGTATTTACCCTTCCTTTGTAAGCCTCAAGGGATATGGGCTGGTGGGTTTGGACACGTACACATGGGGTATAAAAGATTTTCACAAATGCTTGTCGGGGTCCTTGGCTAAGAGGAGACTCTACCTTGGGCCCGCCCATGTAATAAACTGCACTCCACTATCAAAAAAAAAAAGAAAAGAAAGAAAGAAATACACATTGAATAAGTGCATGGTAAGCTTTACAAGTTAAGACTGATAAAAATGTTTGATTGAGATCTAGCAAAGCTAGTCTTGGACTTTCACCATCTTAATATACAGTTTACAATAAGCTAATATTTTTTAAAAACTAATACATTATTTTTTGTCTTATACATGTTTTGTATATTTAGACATCTTGTTAAACTAAAGAGGTCTGTTAAGTCTAAATATATCCATAAAAGTTATCTCTGTTCATTTCAGTTCAGTCACTCAGTCTTATCTGACTCTGCGACCCCATGGACTGTGGCACGCCAGGCCTCCTTGTCCATCACCAACTCCCGGAGCTTACTAAAACTCATGTCCATTGAGTCGGTGATGCCATCCAGCCATCTCATCCTCTGTCATCCCCTTCTCCTCCTGCCCCCAATCCTTTCCAGCATTAGGGTCTTCTCCAAGGAGTCAACTCTTCGCATGAGGTGGCCAAAGTATTGGAGTTTCAGCTTCAACATCAGTCCTTCCAATGAACACCCAGGACTGATCTTCTTTAGGATGGACTGGTTGGATCTCCTTGCAGTCCAAAGGACTCTCAAGAGTCTTCTCCAACACCACAGTTCAAAGGCATCAATTTTTCAGCGCTCAGCTTTCTTCACCATCCAACTCTCACATCCATACATGACCAATGAAAAACAATAGCCTTGACTAGACAGACCTTTGTTGGCAAAGTAATGTCTCTGCTTTTTAATATGCTATGTAGGTTAGTCATAACTTTCCCTCCAAGGAGTAAGTGTCTTTTAATTTCATGGCTGCAATCACCATCTGCAGTGATTTTGGAGCCCAAGAAATAAAGTCTGACACTGTTTCCACTGTTTCCCCATCTATTTGCCATGAAGTGATGGGACCAGATGCCATGATCTTAGTTTTCTGAATGTTGAGCTTTAAGCCAACTTTTTCACTCCCCGCTTTCACTTTTATCAAGAGGTCCAGTTCTTCTTTGCTTTCTGCCATAAGGGTGGAGTCATCTGCATATCTGAGGTTATAGATATTTCTCCCTGCAACCTTAATTCAATTAGTGCTTCATCCAGTCCAGCATTTCTCATGATGTATTCTGCATATAGGTTAAATAAGCAGGGTGACAGTATACAGCCTTGACATATTCTTTTCCCAATTTGGAACCAGTCTGTTGTTCCACGTCTAGTTCTGACTGTTGCTTCCTGACCTGCATACAGATTTCTCAGGAGGCAGGTCAGGTGGTCTGATATTCCCATCTCTTGAAGAATTTTCCACAGTCTGTTGTGATCCACACAGTCAAAGCTTTGGCACAGTCAATAAAACAGAAATAGGTGTTCTTCTGATACTCTTTTGCTTTTTTGATAATCCAATGGATGTTGGCGATTTGATCTCTGATTCCTCTGCCTTTTCTAAATCCAGCTTGAACATCTGGGAGTTCACAGTTCACATACTGTTGAAGCCTCGCTTAGAGAATTTTGAGCATTACTTTACTAGCCTCTGAGATGAGTGCAATTGTGCAGTAGTTTGAACATTCTTTGGCATTGCCTTTTTTGGGGATTGGAATGAAAACTGACTTTTCCAGTCCTGTGGCCACTGATGAGTTTTCCAAATTTGTTGGCATATTGAGTGCAGCACTTTCATAGCATCATCTTTTAGAATTTGAAATAACTCAACTGGAATTCATCACCTCCAGTAGCTTTGCTCATAGTGATGCTTCTTAAGGCCCACTTGACTTCACATTTCAGAATGTCTGGTTCTAGATGAGTGATCACACCGTCGTGGTCATCTGGGTCATGGAGATCTTTTTTGTATGGTTTTTCCGTGTATTTTTGCCACCTCTTCTTAATGTCCTCTACTTCTGTTAGGTCCATACCGTTTCTGTCCTTTATCGTGCCCATCTTTGCATGAAATATTCTCTCTGTATCTCTAATTTTCTTGAAAAGATCTCTAGCCTTTCCCATTCTATTATCTCACCACATTTATTAGCCTTTCAAAAACAGCCCAGTTCTGACTATTAGGCACTTTGGAAAAAAATTGCTCCATTGTTTTCTCAGACTAATAAAGATTTTCATTCAAGTTGTCAGCTAGGATAGATATAATAAGAAATCAATTTTAGCTGTAAAATTATAGTTTCATCTTGGCAGTGGTCTAGTAATATCACTTACTTTATTTCTAATTTTGAGATATATAGAAGATATAAGTAGGCATTTGAAATTCTATAAAAAATTTATACCAAGGAAATACTGGAACTTAGATTTTATGAAAAAAATCTAGATTTCATATTATGTTTCTGTTTCCTCAGTAACATATAATTACTCATTTTAATTAACTGATTTGAACCCAATCACCACATTAATTAAATTAATTGACCATATTAAATTATTAACTTATCTTCTAGCTCTATAAATTTGTAATTTTTAACATTTATGATTTTATTGAATTGCAATTTTTCAATTATGAAACAACAGACATTATTGCAAAAGTTTGTGTATAAATTTCACTGAGGATGAGAAATACATTGATGCTGTATTTTTGCAGGCCAATTTTTTCCCATACATCTGAGAAGTCATTAATATATTCATTCCTTTTGATCTGGCAATTCTATTCCTACAAATTTATTTTAAGGAAATAATTAGAAACCCTTGGAAAGTTTTGTCAACAAGAACTTTTACCATATGTTTTATGTGTGTTCATGTGTGCTAAGTCGCTTTGGTTGTGTCTGACTCTTTGTGACCCTATGGACTCCTCTGTCTATAGGAGTTTCCAGGCAAGAATACTGGAGTGGGTTGCCATGCCCTCCTCCAGGGGACCTTCCTGACCCATGGGTCCCCGAACCCACATCTTGTATGTCTCCTGTGTTTTGGCAGGCTGGTTCTTTACCACTAGCACAACCTGGAAGCCCCACTACATGTTTTATACTAAAACATAAAAAGAGAGATTAATATAAGGCACTTAACTGAGTGTATGAAATCATTTTATAGGATATTCTTAAGTCTAGAAACAGAATAAATTTGTGTTTAAAAACAATGTTAGTTAAAACAGATAATATATAATTTTATTTCTTTCCGGGTGATGTACCTCTAAATTCAAAACATGTAATATAGTTGTTAGCTTAAAAGAAGTACAATAAATATACTAAACATCCCAAAGTGAAGAAACATGGGAGAAATAGGGTAAATGAATAAATGTGCTATCTGAAAGGGGCAATATTAAAGCAGTTACCGAATAAAACATTTAACAATTGTTGTAACAAATTGTTTTTTTAATAATACATATCCTACTACCCCTATATTTATTACCATTACCTGATTCTCAGATCACTTGCTGCATAAGTTTCTACCTGCCATCTACACTAATCTGGACTCTGCAGTGCCAGCCTTTTAACGTAACAAGCTCCTGTAAGTGCTTTTAGGCTAGGAAA
Source organism: Cervus elaphus (assembly GCF_910594005.1). Taxonomy (NCBI): domain Eukaryota; kingdom Metazoa; phylum Chordata; class Mammalia; order Artiodactyla; family Cervidae; genus Cervus; species Cervus elaphus. The sequence continues at coordinate 18,298,869 of NC_057828.1, read as the reverse complement.
TTCCATAACATTGCAAGTTAGGCCAACAGCTTCTATAATCCTCTCAAAGTTTGTTAAGTATAATTCTCCTTATTTTATGTGATGTTTTAAAATTTTGCAAAGATCTTAACTTCTGTAAAAAGTGACTTTATCCCCAGATCCCAGAAATGTTCTGTTCCACAAATGTTTATCATCATTACTGTAGAGACATACACAGGAAATATTAGCAGTAATCAACTATTTCCACTCAAAACTCAAGCTAATTTCACCCAATTACCTGTTGAATCTATTGCTGAATGAACATTGATGAAAAAGAGAAAATGAGAGTGGGGGAAAGATAAGGGAAATCAAAAGAGACATTATTAACCAAAAAAGAAATAAATTCTCAAGCCTGAATGCCATGCCACTGAATATTGTAAAAGATTTTCAAGTTCACAGCACCATAAGAAAGAAAAATTAACATGAAATTTCAGAACATATCAATAAAGACTTACAAATGAGAAGAGAGAGAAAAAAGGAGAGAAAGAAAAGGAATATCCTCCAGTTCTAAGCTTATGAGAATCTCATAAATCCCATACAATAGGCATGTTAGCAAAAGCATACCATTTGGTGATACAAAGTTCCTCAGGAAAAATCTTAGCTTTGATGTAATATGTGCAGATGTAGAGATCGAATTCTTCACATTTGATAAAAACTGACCAGATAGAAGCCATTCTTCAACAAATTGTTATGGTGTACAAAGTAATGAATCAGAAAAACTTGTGCCAATGAAAAACCTCTGGACACAAATTACTAGAAAAATATTTTTTAAAATGATTAATAGAAATTCATGTCATAGTAACTGAGCTTTGAGAGGCATTATATGTATGAGTGTACTTGTGTGTTCATGTATATGTTTAATTGTTTGGAAACTGATATTATTATTAGGTTATATAATGTCCTTAATTCTTGTAAACCATTTATTGGTCTTTACAATTCCTATGTTGCACAACTCTTTCAGATATCATCAAATGTAAAGTAAAACCTGAAAGGATTTAATACTTGGCATCAAGGTAAATTATTAACAATATTTGTTCTTCAGTAAAAGCCCCTGATGCTGGAAAAGATTGAGGGCAGGAGGAGAAGAGGGCTACAGAGAATGAGATGTTTGGATGACATCACTGACCCAGTGGACATGAGTTTGAGCAAACACAGGGAGATAGAAAAGGACAGGAAAGCCTGGTGTGCTGCAGTCCACGGGGTCTCAAAAAGTCAAATATGACTTAGCTACTGAACAACAATGAACAAATTTATTGGTAGTGATGTCCACATAAGTAAGGAGCTTTTCTGATTTGTTTATATAATTAACTTAAAATCCTTGTTTAAGTCTTCATCTAGGTGTGTAAGAGTGAGACTGCTGCTGCTGCTAAGTCGCTTCAGTCCTGTCTGACTCTGTACGACCTCCTAGATGGCAGCCCACCAGGCTTCTCTGTCCCTGGGATTCTCCAGGCAAGAACACTGGAGTGGGCTGCCATTTCCTTCTCCAACGCATGCATGCATGCTTACATGCTAAGTTGCTTCAGTCATGTCCAACTCTGTGCAACCCCAATTTAGACTAACTTCTATTTTTCTGGCCTTGTGGGAAATACTATTTGGAGTCCTTGGTTATTCTATATTATGTCTTATATTTATACCACTGATGTATCTGTGTCCTCAACACTTTGCTATCTTGAAGTGGAAGTGGAAGTATTAGTTGCTCAGTCATGTCCAACTCTTTGCAACTCCAGGGACAAGTAGCCTGCCAAGTAGCCCGCCAGGTTCTTCTGTCCCTGGAATCCTCGAGGCAAGAATACTGGAGTCAGTTGCCATTTCCTTCTCCAGGGGATATCCCCAACCCAGGGATCAAACCCAGGTCTCCCACATTGCAGGTGGATTCTTTACTTTCTTAACCACTGGGCGATCCTAGGGAGTACAGACTATCTTCACTGGGCTGTGTTGGATGGTGTAACTGGTGGCCTGTTCTATTGGAACAAGACATTCATGGTGATTGCTTAGCCATCCTTGACAGTGTTATTTCCATCTCCATTCTAGCTGGTGCTGCTGAATTTCAAAGAACAATTTGCCTTCTCCATTGGCACAGTCACTTCACCTCACACCTCAGGCAGGCACATGAAGTTTATTCCTCAGCTGTCACCATTCTTTCTCAAAGGATGATTTGAGAATTAATATATGTTTTCAAATGGATAAGCACCATGAAGAATAAGAAGGGTGCTGGTCTCTGATTCACACATTACATAGTTATATCTAACTTAATTTGACCAAGATCATACTGATTTAGGGCTTCTCTGAGAAACACGTAACTTCCAAAATCTATGTCAAGATATGAAGCAATAGGTCCTGTGTCAGTCTGCATGGGCTTCCAAAAGTTTTACTACAGACTAGGTGGATTAAAATATAGAAATGTAACTTTTCGTAGTTCTATGGGCTGGAAACTCCAATAATGAGGGGTCAGCAAGTATAATTTTTCCTGAGGTCTCTGTTCTCAGATTGCAAATGTCTGTCATCTTTCTGTGTCCTCACATGGTATTTTCTCTGTGAACATGTTTAACTGGCTATTCTTCCTTTTCTTATAAGAAACCACTACTATGTATTTCTCTCATATCCTTATGATTTCCAGGTGGATCAGTAGTAAAGCCAAATTCAGACTAAATTGAAGAAAGTAAGAAAACTCACTAGACCATTCAGGTATGACCTAAATCAAATTACTTATGATTATACAATGGAAGTGAGAAATAGATTTAAGGGATTAGATATGATAGATAGAGTGTCTGAAGAACTATGGATGGAGGTTCATGAAATTGTACAGGAGACAGGGATCAAAACTATCCCCAAGATAAAAAAAATGCAAAAAAGCAAAATGTCTGTCTGAGGAGACCTTACAAATAGCTGTGAAAACAAGAGAAGTGAAAAACAAAGGAGAAAAGGAAAGATATACCCATCTGAATGCAGAGTTCCAAAGAATAGCAAGGAGAGATAAAAAAAAAAAAAACCTTCCTCAGTGATCAGTGTAAAGAAATAGAGGAAAACAATAGAATGGGAAAGACTAGAGATCTCTTCAAGAAAATTATACATACCAAGGGAACATTTCATGCAAAGATGGGCACAATAAAGGACAAAAATGGTATGGACCAAACAGAAGCAGAAGATATTAAGAAGAGGTGGCAAGAATACATGGAAGAACTATACAAAAAAGATCTTCATGACCCAGATAATCTCAATGGTGTGATGACTCACCTAGAGCCAGACATCTTGGATTGTGTAGTCAAAAGGGACTTAGGAAGCATCACTAGAAACAAAGCTAGTGGAGGTGATGGAATTTCAGTGGAGCTATTTCAAATCCTAAAAGATGATGCTATGAAAGTGCTGCAGTCAATATGCCAGCAAATTTGGAAAACTCAGCAGTGGCCACAGGACTGGAAAAGGTCAGTTTTCATTCCAATCCCCAAAAAAAGACAATGCCAAAGAATGTTCAAGCTACTGCACAATTGCATTCATCTCACATGCTAGTAAAGTTATGCTCAAAATTCTCTAAGCGAGGCTTCAACAGTATGTGAACTGTGAACTTCCAGATGTTCAAGCTGGATTTAGAAAAGGCAGAGGAGCAAGAGATCATATTCCCAACATCCGTTGAATCATTGGAAAAGAAAGAGTTCCAGAAGAACATCTACTTCTGTTTTATTGACTATGCCAAAGCCTTTGACTGTGTGGATCACAACAGACTGTGGAAAATTTTTCAAGAGATGGAAATACCATACCACCTGACCTGCCTCTTGAGAAATCTGTATGCAGGTCAAGAAGCAACAGTTAGAACTGGACATAGAACAACAGACTGTTTCCAAACTGGGAAAGGAGTACGTGAAGGTTGTATTTTGTCATCCTGCTTATTTAACTTAGATGCAAAGTATATCATGAGAAACGCTGGGCTGGATGAAGCACAAGCTGGAATCTAGATTGCCAGGAGAAATATCAATAACCTCAGATATGCAGATGACTCCACCCTTATGGCAGAAAGTGAAGAAGAACTGAAGAACCTCTTGAAGAAAGTGAAAAAGGAGAGTGAAAAAGTTGGCTTAAAGCTCAACATTCAGAAAACAGAGATCCTGGCATCCAGTCCCATCACTTCCTGGCAAATAGATGGGGAAACAGTGGCAGATTTTATTTTATTTTTTTTTTTTTTGGTCTCCAAAATCATTGCAGATGGTGACTGCAGCCATGAAATTAAAAGACGCTTAATCCTTGGATGAGAAGATATGGCCAACCTAGACAGCATATTAAAATCAGAGGCATTACTTTGCCAACAAATGCCTGTCTAGTCAAAATTGATTTTTCCAATAGTCATGTGTGGATGTGAGAATTGAACTATAAAGAAAGCTGAATGTCAAAGAACTGATTCTTTTGAATTGTGGTGTTGGAGAAGACTCTTGAGAGTCCCGTGGACTACAAGGAGATCCAACTAGTCCATCCTAAAGGAAATCAGCCTTGAATATTCATTGGAAGGACTGTTGTTGAAGCTGAAACTCTGATACTTTGGTCTCTTGATGTGAAGAACTGACTCATTTGAAAAGATCCTGATGCTTGGAAAGATCCTGATGCTTGGAAAGATGGAAGGTGGGAGGAGAAGGTGATGACAGAGGTTCAGATGGTTGGATGGCATCATTGATTCAATGAACATGAGTTGAGTAAACTCAGGGAGGCCTGGCATTCTGCAGTCCATTGTATCGCAAAGAGTCGGACATGACTGAGTGACTGTAAAAGAATCCACCTGCCAATGCAGAAGACACAGGAGAGCTGGGTTTGCTCCCTGGGTCGGGAAGATGCCCTGGATGAGAAAATGACAACCCACTCCCGTATTCTTACCTGGAGAATCTCATGGGCAGAGGAGACTGCATATGGTCGCAAAGAGTCAGACATAACTAAGCATGCACTAACAACCTTATTTACTTTTTTAAAGATCTTATCCTTGAACATAGTGATATCATAGCTTAAAGAAATTAAAGTTTAAACATATGAATTGCAGAGCAATGGGATTTCAGTCTGTAAGTTTCAATGTTCTTAGTTAGTCAACTCAATTCAATATTTTGAAAAACCAGTGGATACACCCAGGGACCTGACTCACATTTTCCTCAATGAATAGCCACTTCTGTAAGTCCAGTGAAAATTCCAAATGCTCCGGCAGCCCAATCTTTTCTCCAGAATTACCTGAATACTTTGTGCCTCAGTAAATGAAACTGCAGTTCTGACTGCTGGAGGCCTCCTTGACCCTGTTCTGATTTTATGACAGGCTTGGTTTGTTAGGATTAATCATATTTTCTCTCTTTCCTATGACAAGGATTTTAATAAGACTTTTAGATGATCCATACTGCCTACCATGACAAATATTTAAAGGCATTAAAGTATTAGTATAATAAGTAAAATGTGATTTAGCCAATGTTTATTGGTGTTCTTATTGCCTATTTGGACAAAGACTGAAATTAGAATTTCAAATTAAGTAAGTTGTTAATTAACATGCCATATATATAGAAAGAGTGGCTTAAAAAAATTATAAACAAGAACTAAAGTATGCTGCTTACAAGAAACTCAATTTCACTTAAGAAACCATGAAGTGTAAAGTAGTCAAAAATGATATTGTAAACAAAGAATAACCAAAAGAAAGCATGAGAGGCTGTATTTATATCACACAAAATAGATGACTGTAAATGCAAAACTTTCACATGCGACAAAAAAGGCCACTAGATAATGAGAAAAAGGTCAATTCATCAAGGAGATATAATGGCTGTAAAAATATGTTCACCCAACATTGAAGTACATAAATATATAAGGCAAATGCTAACGGAACTGGAGGAAAAAAATAGACAGCAAGCAGTACAATAATGATGGAAACTTCAATATCCCACTCTCAACATTGAATCATCCCAACAGAAAAATCAATAAGAAAACAGCAGACTTGAATAAGCCTTTGATCAAGTGGAACTGAGAGACATATACATAAGATTACACCCAACAGCAGTAGAATAAACATTCTTTTCAAGTGCTCACAGAACATTCTCAGGATAGATCAGACATTTGACTACAAAACAAGCTGTAGTAAATTTAAGAAGACAGAAATAATATCAGAGATCTTTTATAATCACAATGGTAAAGAACTAGAAATCAATAATAGGAGAACAATTGGAAAATTCACAAATATTAAACAAGACAGTGCTGAATAGTCAGAGGCAAAGAAGTCAAAAGGAAAATAAAAAAATACCCTGAGACAAATGAAAATGGAAATACACCATACCAAAACTTATGGGATGCTGCAAAAGCAATTCTAACAGGGACGTTTATAATGATAAAAGCTTACACTGAGAAAAAAGAAATATCTGAAGTAAACAAGCTAAATCAACTCAAAATGGATGAAATACTTAAGCATCAGATCTGCAACTGTCAGCCTATTAGAAGAGAAGAGAGGGTTAAAGTGCCTTGATATTCGTCTTGGCAGGGATTTTTTTTTTTTTGGTCTGACACCAAAAGCATAAGCAATAAAAGAAAAAAGAAACAAGTAAGGAATAGTAAGGTAACATCAAACTGAAAGCTTCTGCACAACAAAGGAAACAAGCAGCATAGTGAAGACACATCTATGGAATGGGGAAATGTATTTGCAAACCACCTATCCTATCTGATAAGGGCTTAACATCCAAAATATATAAGAAGCTCAAATAACTCAAAAGCAAAAAAGTAAAGGAAAACAAATTATCAAATTTTACAAATGGACAAGAGATTTGAATATACATATGATCAACAAGTGTATGTGCTCAGCATCTTTCAATCATAGAAACGTAAATGAAAATCACAATGAGATACCACTTTACAGTTATTGACATGGTTATTATCAAGAAGAAAAATTAACAAGTGTTGGCAACAGGGAACATTAGTACACTGTTGCTGACACTATAAATTGGTGTGGCCATTATGAAAAGTGATACAGAGGTTTCTCAAAAACTAAAAATACAACTATCATATGACCTAGAAATCCTACTTCTGATTATCCACACACAAAAAAATGAAATCAATATCTTTAAGAAATATATGCATCCTCATGTCCACTATAGTATTATTCACAATATCCAAAGAATGAAAACAACCAAAATGTCCATTTATGGGCAAATGGATAAATAAAATGTGACATATATATCCAGTGGAATATTATCCAGCCTTACAAAAAGTGGTATTACCATTCGTGACACAAGGATGAATCTGAAAGACATTTTACTAAGTAAAATGCCTGAAACAGAAAGACAAATACTGCATGATCCCACTTATATGTGAAATCTAAAAAAGTCAAATTCATAAAAGCAGAATTGAGGGGTTGTTACTACAGGTTGAGAGGTGGGGTAAAATGAGAGATGTTGGTCAAAAGTTCCAGTTATGCAGAATGAATAAATTCTGGAGAAATAGTGGTGATTATTGTTTAAGATACAGTATTACATGCTTGAAATTTGCAAAGAAAATAGATATTAAGTGTTCTTACTACCAAAAAAGTGTACTGTGTGAGGTGATGGATATGTTACTTGTTTGTGGTAATAATTCCACAATGTACTTGTATATCAATCTTCATTTTATACATGATAAACATATAATTTCTGATTGTCAAATATGCATCAATAAATCTGGAGGGGAAAATAATATGGTCATTAAGTCCACACTAGTGCTATAATTTTTAAGTGAGCCAAAATACTGATTTAACTGTTTGAAACAGTTAGTGTTTATCTCTGTTACTAATACCTAAAATGATCTTAACAGATGCAATAGAGGCATATGATAACCAGGAATCAAAAATGACTTCAATATTTCAAAAACATTATTCCTTAAAGTCTTATTAAATTATATGTGAGGGTGAACACAATAAACCTGAGAACAAAAATAATCTTTCCAAGTCTTTGTGTGTGTGCCTGTGTTCAATCACTTAGTCGTGCTCGACTCCTTCAACCCTATGGACTGTAGCCCACCAGGCTCCTCTGTCCATGGAATTTTCCAGGCAAGAATACTGAAACAGGTTGTTGTTTCCTACTCCAGGGAATCTTCCCTACCCAGGGATCAAATCAGCGTCTCTTGCATCTCCTGCATTGGCAGGCGGATTCTTTACCAGTAGCACCACAAAATGCATTATGTTTAACAACATGAATTTATGAAACAAGAGTTTGGGTTACAATCTACACCCTCTATAAATTATTTTGAAAGAGCATAATATTTTGAAATTTATTTAAAAACTCCAAACCAAAAATAAATAAATAAAATAAAATAAAGACACCAAATTGTCTATCCACAATTTGGAATTTAGTTCTACTTATTCATTATTTCTACTTGTTTCATTATTTCAACCAGTATCAATTGCTACTTAATTTACCCTAACTCTGCTTTCCTCTTACTCCTATTAGAATTTCCTTTGAAGTTTCCTGGTCATTGAAATGCAGCCCCAGGTGTTGGCTTCTATGTAGCCAGTAGTGATTCAGATGTCAATACAACAGACTGAACCATCAGAGTTTCATTAGCTTGAAAAAAGTGATTTATTTAGCTTGCCTTCTAGCAAGTTTGAACATTCAATAGCTGCTAAAAATCTGAAAATAAAATGTCACTCTCTACACTGTGAGCCTTTAAATACTTTTTAACTCAATAGGGTCAAAAAATAGTTTCCTCAAACTGTATTTCAAGCTTTTATAGAAAGTATTGGCTTTTATGGGTCTCCCTTGTAATTCAGTTGGTAAAGAATCTGCCTGAAATGCAGAAGACCATGGTTTGATCCCTGGGTCAGGAAGATCCCCTGGAGAAGGAAATAGCAACCCATTCCAGTATTCTTGCCAGGAGAACCCCATGGACAGAGGAGCCTGGCAGGCTCCAGTCCATAAGGTTGCAAGAATCGGACATGACTTAGGAACTAAACCACCACCACCACCACGGACTATTACAAAATGATAAAAAAAGATAGACCCAAAGAATTATTTTATATCTGTAGTTAGAGTTACAAATTTTCTGTTGAAGGGTGAAGATGTGTTCCTTCCCAGTTATTTGACCTGAGGCCAAACTATGGTGGAGGTAATAAAGATAATGGCGACCTCCTTCAAAAGGTCCCATGCATGCACTGCTACGCTCAGTGCCCCCAACCATGGGGCAGGCCACCACAGACCCACGCCTCCACCAGTGACTCCTGAACACCCCTGGGCAAGTCTGGGTCAGCCTCTCATGGGGTCACTGCTCCTTTCTCCTGGGTCCTGGTGCACACAAGGTTCTGTTTGTGCCTTCCGAGAGTCTATTTCCCCATCCTGTGTAACTTCTGGCAGCTCTATGGTGGGTTAATAGTGACCTCCTCCAAGAGGGCTTATGCCATACCCAGGTCTACTGCACCCAGAGCCCCTTCCCCTGCAGCAGACCACTGCTGACCCGTACCTCTTCAGGAGACACCCAAACACAGTTCTGTCTCACTCTCTGTGGGGTATCTGGGTCCTGGTGCATACAGGATTGTCTGAGCCCTCTGAGCATCTCTGGCAGGTATGGGGTTTGACTCCAAACATAATTTCACCCCTCCTAATTTCAGTCTCCTGCTGGGGCTTCTCCTTTGCCCTTGGATGTGGGGTATCTCCTCAAAGTCGCTCCAGCATGGCACAGCCGCCCTCCAGTGCTGAGCAGCTACATATATATTACCATATGTAAAAATATAAATATGACTGCTTTATTGACTATGCCAAAGCTTTTGACTGTGTGGATCACAACAAACTGTGGAAAATTCTGAAAGAGATGGGAATACCAGGCCACCTGACCTGCCTCTTGAGAAATCTGTATGCAGGTCAAGAAGCAACAGTTAGAACTGGACATGGAACAACAAACTGGTTCCAAATAGGGAAAGAAGAAGGTCAAGGCTGTATATTGTCACCCTGCTTACTTAACATATATGCAGAGTACATCATGAGAAATGTTGGGCTGGATGAATCACAAGCTGGAATCAAGATTTCCGGGAGACATATCAATAACTTTAAATAAGCAGATGACACCACCTTATGGCAGAAAGCAGAGAACTAAAGAGCCTCTTGATGAAAGTGAAAGAGGAAAGTGAAAAAGTTGGCTTAAAACTCCACATTCAGAAAACAAAGTTTATGGCATCTGGTCCCATCACTTCATGGCTAATAGATGGGGAAACTGGGGAAACAGTGGCTGACTTTATTTTGGGGGGCTCCAAAATCACTGCAGATGGTGATTGCAGCCATGAAATTAAAAGACACTTGCTCCTTGGAAGAAAAGTTATGACCAACCTAGACAGCACATTAAAAAGCAGACACATTACTTTGCTAATAAAGGTCCGTCTAGTCAAAGCTATGGTTTTTCCAGTGAACATGTATGGATGTGAGAGTTGGACTATAAAAAAAGCTGAGTGCTGAAGAATTGATGCTTTTGAACTGTGGTGTTGGAGAAGACTCTTGAGAGTCCCTTGGACTGCAAGGAGATCCAACCAGTACTTCTTAAAGGAAATCAGTCCTGAATATTCATTGGAAGGACTGATGCTGAAGCTGAAACTCCAATACTTTACCAACATAATGCGAAGAACTGAATCATTGGAAAAGATCCTGATGCTGGGAAAGACTGAAGGCAGGAGGAGAAGGGGACAACAGACTATAAGATGGTTGGATGGCATCACTGACTCAATGGACATGAGTTTGAGCAAGCTCCGGGAGTTGGTGATGGACAGGGAGGCCTGGCATGCTGCAGTATATGGAGTCACAGAGTCGGACAAGACTGAGCGACTGAACTGAACTGAGAGATATAAGTATGTTTTGTTCTTATGAGTTTATTTAAAAATCGATTCAAAGTCATCAACAGACTTCCATCCACTGATAGTATAACATTTTGCTCAGCTAAAGAAATAATAAGCAATATGTATAAAATAAAAGTGAGCAAAGTCCTTTCTGTTTCACTTTTACAGTCAATTTAATAGGAACTTAGAAAACAGTGAGCTTCCTAAGCAAGTAACATAAAAATCTTTCTATATTTCCATTCACATCTCATTTAAATATGACATACAATCTTAGTTGAGAATTTCAGGTTTTCACTGGAACTTGCAAAGTCATATGCCACATGCTGCTTACACACACACACATATATGTGAGTATATATGCGATGTCTCTGCAAAAACAAATTCAGACTTTTTTGCTCGGTTCTTTTGAAAATATACTCTCATGAAAGTTTTATTCATTTAGAAATTCTTGCACATTCTGATATTACACCAAATTATTGATATGTATCTCATAAAAATTTGACTAGGGAGAAATATGGTTCAAGCCCTTTTTAAAATCTTTTTTTTTTTTTTCTTGGCAGCGGGTGGGGGGGGTGGGTGTATTTTCTCTCTCACAATGTTTGTTCATATCAATGAGAAAGAATGGCTTGAAACAATTTACATTCATAACCAAGTCAAAAATAACCTAAAGTACCCTTTAATACTATTAAGATGATTCTCCCAAATCCAGTCCTGCCTTTTTAAAAATTAATTTTTATTGTAGTATATCTGATTAAAAATGTTGTGAACTGAGAGATACAGTTCTCTGTATCTGTTAGTTACAATGTTGTGTTAGTTTTAGGTATACAACAAAATGAATCAGTAATACATATACATATATCTACTCTTTTCCTTTTTTAGATCATTTTCCCATATAGGTCATTATAGACTGTTGAGTAGAGTCCCTGTGCTATAGAGTAGGTTTTTATTAGTTATCTGTTTTACATAGAGTAGTATATATTTGTCAATCCCAATCTCCCAATTTATTGAAACCAAGCTTGTCTTTTAATAGCACTGATTCTTGATCAACAACTCCATCTTCCTCAGGATCACTCATGATGTACCCATATGTGTTCACTTATATTGTAGTGGTTTCCTTGAAGCTCCTAATTTTACTGTTTTTCATCTCAAAATCTTGTTTCTGTGTGTAGTTAAACCAGCAATGTTAATGTTTACCATCTCACCACCACACATCTCTTGATCTCCTTTTTCTCCTTCATGGACCCTCATTCATCCCACTAGTTCCTTATCTCAGTATATGCATGTGACTATGAGCCTTTCAGTCTAAGGCACAACTGTAAAATAGCAATTTTACCATGACCCCTCTTCTATTTATACACATGGGATCCATTCTAAACTTCTTCCTAAGGAGCTTTTAGAGCTAAACTTTCTTCTTTGTACTTTACTTTCCATGATCTTCCTAAAGACTGAGAAGCAGGGAGGCTGTCCCAATAAAGCTAAAGACCAGAAAAGACATTAACATTGGTACAGAGTGGTAATAGAAGTTAACTTACATTGGAAAATGTGCAGATACTCATAGATGTTTTATTCCATGTGCTGCCCTTGTTCATCATTTCTCAGGAACATATTTCAAAGCATCTTCATGCTTTATATCTTTGACAAAATATGTAAAGATATTAGGAGACCAATGGGCAGTGACCCCCAGCCCAGTGAACATAATCTAGCTTTTAAAAAAGATGCTGTGTTTTCTTACCTTTATTTTCTCATCATAGCCTCTCCTTAGATAATAAATAAACCCATCAGATTATTTCATGGACTTGCTATAGCTATGGTTGTTAAGAATGACATAGAGAACAGACTTGTGTACACAATGGAGGGAGGAGAGGATGAGATGAATTGAGAGAGCAGCATGATAACGTATACATTCCATATGTAAAGCAAAGTAAATAAATGTAAAGTAAATAAATAGCTAGTGGGAATTTGTTGTTTGACTCAGGGAGGTCAAATCAGTGCCCTGTGACAACCCAGCGGGGTGGGATCCAGTGGGAAGGAGGTTCAAGAGGAAGGGCACATTTGGCTGCCTATGGCTGATTCATGTTGATATGTGGCAGAAAGCAACACAATATTGTAAAGCAAATTATCCCCCAATTAAAAATAAATTCAAAAAAAAGAATGACAATCTTTGTCCTAGCTGCTACCCATGGCCTTGACTCTACTGAATATTGTCTCCTTTTATCTATCAGTTTGTAGGCAGAAACCTAGTTTTTCTGTTTTTTTAAGTTATTTGTTAGCACTTCTTTGTTCCCTCTGTCAGTGTCTCTTTTTTATATTTATTTGTTCAGAGTTCCATCTGTGATACATTTCTGATGATTCATCTTTGTTCTGTAATATTTTGTCCATGCCTCGGGCTCTACACTATTCAAACATGTCTGATATCTAATATATTTCTTACTCAGGTTGAGATATAAATCTATACATCAAGATACTCCTTAGATAATTCCACTTGAAAGTTTCCTCAAAGTTTAACTTCAGTATGCTTGATACTAAATCCCTTATCCTTTTTGCCAATTTTGCCTTTACTGCCAGATTGCCTATCCTGTTGATGGTATATACCATTTTTGATCAGGTAGCCATGGACATTATGTTAAGTGATACAAGTCAGTTACAAAAAAGACAAATACTGCATAATTCCACTCATATGAAGAATCTAATGTAGTGAAATCATAGAAACAGAATAAGCTGTTGAGGGAGGTGGAATTAATGTTTATTAAGTAAAGAGTTTTAGTTTTGCAAGGTGAAAATTTCCTGATATCCCTTGCACAACAATGTGAAATACTTAACCCTTTTGTACCGTACACTTAAAATAGTTAAGAGAGTAAATACAATATGTGTATTTTACCAAAATAAAAAAATAATAAATGAATTACTTGATAATTCAGAACTAATGCTTAAAAATAAAAAAGACATTCATATTTACACATGTATTTTATCTCTGTAGGCAATTAGAAGTCAGTCTAGAAACCATAATCCTGATCTCATTTGAACTTTAATTTTGGGTAAAGTGATTTACTTGGGGCTTTCCCTGTGGCTCAGCAGTAAAGAGCCTGCCTGCCAAGGCAGGAGATGTAAGATACATGGGTTTGATCCCTGGTTCAGGAAGATCCCCTGGAGAAGGAAATGGCAACCCCCTCAAGTATTCATGACTGGAAAACCCCATGGCTAGAGGGGCCTGGTGGGCTATGGTCCATGGGATTGAAAGAAAGTTGGAGACCACTGAGTGACTGAAACATTCAAGAGATACTTAGACACCAGGCCTATGTTCATAAATCCTCTTTTCAATTTGCAAGAAAAACACGTGTTAATTTTCTAGCTACTCCTCTTCATTTTTATAGTAGGTTAAATAATAACTTACAAAAATGTCAAAGTCCTAATTCCTTTAAATGTTATCCTACTTTGAAAATGGGATTTCAAAGATGTGATTACATTAAGCTTTTTGAGATGATGAGATTATCCTAGCCTTGAAGTGCTGGCTAGTATGCCTCCTCAGTCTTTCAGTGTCTGACTGTTTGAGACCTCACAGACTGTAGCCCACCAGGCTCCTCTGTCCATAGAACTTTCCAGGCAAGAATACTGGAGTGGGTTGCCATTTCCCTCTTCAGGGGATCTTCCTGACCCAGGGATCAAACCCACGTCTCTTGCATCCCTGCCTTGGCAGGCAGATTCTTCACCTGGGAAGCCCTAAATAGAATCATGAGCTTCTTCTCAGAGCGGGTTCAGACGAAGACCTGACTTCAGCGGAGCACAGCGGAGAAGACAATGTAAAGTCAGAGGCAGAAAAAGGAGAGATGCTCCCAGGAGCTAAAAATGCAGCCACCAGAAACTCAAAGAGACAAGGAATGGATTCTCACCACGAGCCTTGGCAGGGAGGGCAGCCCTCCTGACACCTTGATTTTAGCCCAGTGATACTGACTTCCTACTTCTGGCCTCCAGAAATGTGAGAAAATAAATTTAAATTGTTTTAAGCTACCCAATTTGTGGTAATTTGTTCCAGAGGCAACAGAAAAATAAAACGGTGACTAACTTCATAGGAACCTGAGTTGTGCTTTGAATGCAAATAAACAAGTAAAAGCCATGAAATAAACTATACTGACTGAATCAAAAAGACCTAGGAAAGAAAGAAATTAAGAATTAAGGACCCACGGGATATGGTTAGTATCTGAAAAAATTAATTTGATTATACTATTAAGTATGCAGTAATTTGCATATAACTAAAGCAAAATTAATTTGCAGGGTTTTCATACTATCATGTGTAAACACTCTATCATTTAAAAAAAAAACATAAGCACAATAATTGAAGTAATTGAAGTGAATGGATAATTATTAATATAGTTTTAAAAGTTGCTAAAATTATTGTTATGAACCTAAAGGCATGAGTCACTTAGTCTCCAAGGTTATCTTGCAGTTAATAGGGACAATGAATCTTAAGATGCTAAAATGTTGCCCATATGATATAACATCTTGCAATTTTTAAAAGTGATCACAAGGATAGTCCTTAAGAACATAGTGTCTGGAACTAAAATTCTTCTGTCTAAATCCCATTTGTAAAATATTGTTACCAGTTGTGAGAATTTGGGCAAATTATTTCACCTTTCTGAACCTTGGTTTATTCAATCTGTAAACTAGTGATAAAAATAAACTTCACTAAGTCTCTCTGTGATGAAGTGGGTTGATGTAAGTATAAAACTTAGAATTATGCTTGGTATTCAGTTCTTATAAAACGTCTGTTAATAAACAAAAGGGACTAAAGTACTTCATGACCACTCAGAACATAAGCTAAATTTATGATTTGTAAGACACCAGTGATTTTAAGTATTTTCACCAATTTTATAAAAGTCTTAGTCTGTTCTGATTGTTACAACAAAAATATCTCAGACTGCATGGCTTAAATAAGAAACATTTATTTCTCACCAATCTGGAGGCTGTGAAACCCAAGATACAGGAAGATTCAGTCTTATGAGAGTCCGTTTACCCGTGCACAGAAGACTGTCTTCTCCCCATTTTGTCACCTGGTAGAAGGGGTGAGGGAACCTTGTGGAGCCTCTTTTTTAAAAGGGTAGGAGTCCCATTCATGAGGGCTCACCCCTCAAGAACACCTCTCAAGGGCCATGCTTCCTAAAATCATCACTTTGTGAACTGGGTTTCAACAAATGAATTTGGTGAAACATGGACATTCAGTCTATAGTAATAACAAACTGCTAGTTTTGGAAACTAAAAGAAAATGAAATAATACTTCTGTATTAATGCTATTAAGAGTTTCAAAAGTGTTAACAGAGAAAACAAATATTTAAAAGAGGATATAGCCTGATCAGGGCATGCCTGCCTTAGGATGGTACTGGAGAACTAGAGACGAATTATGAATCTTGGATCCCCTTTCTTTAGAATCCATGTAGGCAACTTAACTTTTTTTTTTTTTTCCAGTGGGTTTTGTCATACATTGATATGAATCAGCCATGGATTTACATGTATTCCCAATCCCGATCCCCCCTCCCACCTCCCTCTCCACCCGATTCCTCTGGGTCTTCCCAGTGCACCAGGCCCGAGCACTTGTCTCATGCATCCCACCTGGGCTGGTGATCTGTTTCACCATAGATAGTATACATGCTGTTCTTTTGAAATATCCCACCCTCACATTCTCCCACAAAGTTCAAAAGTCTGTTCTGTATTTCTGTGTCTCTTTTTCTGTTTTGCATATAGGGTTATCGTTATCACCTTTCTAAATTCCATATATATGTGTTAGTATGCTGTAATGTTCTTTATCTTTCTGGCTTACTTCACTCTGTATAATGGGCTCCAGCTTCATCCATCTCATTAGGACTGGTTCAAATGAATTCTTTTTAATGGCTGAGTAATATTCCATGGTGTATATGTACCATAGCTTCCTTATCCATTCATCTGCTGATGGGCATCTAGGTTGCTTCCATGTCCTGGCTATTATAAACAGTGCTGCGATGAACATTGGGGTGAATGTGTCTCTTTTAGATCTGGTTTCCTCAGTGTGTATGCCCAGAAGTGGGATTGCTGGGTCATATGGCAGTTCTATTTCCAGTTTTTTAAGAAATCTCCACACTGTTCTCCATAGTGGCTGTACTAGTTTGCATTCCCACCAACAGTGTAAGAGGGTTCCCTTTTCTCCACACCCTCTCCAGCATTTATTGCTTGTAGACTTTTGGATAGCAGCCATCCTGACTGGCGTGTAATGGTACCTCATTGTGGTTTTGATTTGCATTTCTCTAATAATGAGTGATGTTGAGCATCTTTTCATGTGTTTGTTAGCCATCTGTATGTCTTCTTTGGAGAAATGTCTGTTTAGTTCTTTGGCCCATTTTTTGATTGGGTCATTTATTTTTCTGGAATTGGGCTGCAGGAGTTGCTTGTATATTTTTGAGATTAATCCTTTGTCTGTTGCTTCATTTGCTATTATTTTCTCCCAATCTGAGGGCTGTCTTTTCACCTTGCTTATAGTTTCCTTTGTAGTGCAAAAGCTTTTAAGTTTCATTAGGTCCCATTTGTTTAGTTTTGCTTTTATTTCCAATATTCTGGGAGGTGGGTCATAGAGGATCTTGCTGTGATTTATGTCGGAGAGTGTTTTGCCTATGTTCTCCTCTAGGAGTTTTATAGTTTCTGGCCTAGCTCTACAGCAATTATAGGGAAACATTATTAGGTGTGTTGATTCCTTGCAGAGAAAGTATTTTTTTTATATAAAACATTGAGTAAAATATAAATATATTAATATTCACAAATGATGATGAATAATTGTTAAATGGAATGCAAGATTCATAGGAGCTAACACCTATCTTACTCAAACTCTTCCAGAAAATTGCAGATGAAGGTAAGCTTCCAAACTCATTCTATGAGGCCACCATCACCCTAATTCCAAAACCAGACAAAGATGCCACAAAAAAAGAAAACTACAGGCCAATATCACTGATGAACATAGATGCAAAAATCCTTAACAAAATTCTAGCAAACAGAATCCAACAACATATTAAAAAAATCATACACCATGACCAAGTGGGCTTTATCCCAGGAATGCAAGGATTCTTTAATATCCGCAAATCAATCAATGTAATACACCACATTAACAAATTGAAAGATAAAAACCATATGATTATCTCAATAGATGCAGAGAAAGCCTTTGACAAAATTCAACACTCATTTATGATTAAAACTCTCCAAAAAGCAGGAATAGAAGGAACATACCTCAACATAATAAAAGCTATATATGACAAACCCACAGCAAGCATCACCCTCAATGGTGAAAAATTGAAGGCATTTCCCCTGAAATCAGGAACAAGACAAGGGTGCCCACTCTCACCACTACTATTCAACATAGTGTTGGAAGTTCTGGCCACAGCAATCAGAGCAGAAAAAGAAGTAAAAGGAATCCAGATAGGAAAAGAAGAAGTGAAACTCTCACTGTTTGCAGATGACATGATCCTCTATATAGAAAACCCTAAAGACTCTACCAGAAAATTACTAGAACTAATCAATGAATATAGTAAAGTTGCAGGATATAAAATTAACACACAGAAATCCCTTGCATTCCTCTATACTAACAATGAAAAAACAGAAAGAGAAATTAAGGAAATAATACCATTCACCATTGCAACAAAAAGAATAAAATACTTAGGAGTATATCTACCTAAAGAAACAAAGGACCTATACATAGAAAACTATAAAACACTGATGAAAGAAATCAAAGAGGACACAAACAGATGGAGAAACATACCGTGTTCATGGATTGGAAGAATCAATATTGTCAAAATGGCTATTCTACCCAAAGCAGTCTATAGATTCAATGCAATCCCTATCAAGCTACCAATGGTATTTTTCACAGAACTAGACCAAAGAATTTCACAATTTGTATGGAAATACAAAAAACCTCAAATAGCCAAAATAATCTTGAGAAAGAAGAATGGAACTGGAGGAATCAACCTGCCTGACTTCAGACTCTACTAAAAAGCCACAGTCATCAAGACAGTATGGTACTGGCAACTTAACTTTTGTTGAGATATTCTTCCATTGTAAATGGCAATGCAACTGATAGGTTTCTTTTCCATTGATCTATTTTGAAGGCTTTTTAAAAAAGAATTAACCTTTATGAATAGGCAGGTAAATCTCTTATGTGTTGATTTCAATGATTCACCTTTTGAAAGGCAGCATATCTCTAAATTTTAGGTATACTTTCCTGTAATCTCTGTATTCAACATGACTAACATAAATTTTCAGGAATTTAATCTATTGTAGAAAGTGAGCTAATCTACAGAATTGGATTTCCTTTCTGTTCCATCTCACCCTCCAGTCATCATGGGACAATAAACATTATGATTTTAACAGCTGCTGTATTGGCAACTCAATTGTGGCTTTGTTATGAAAAAGGCCAAATATATCTAATTGTGCATATGAACTCTTGCCAGTGAAAAGTGGCATTAATTTTTAAATCAATCTGAACAACTGAGTATATCATTGTGTTCAGCGATGTTTTAAAAAATTGTTTACCCTTCCAAAATCAAAGTGTTTCATCAAAAGTGAAAATTAAGCTTTCAAGCATTGATAAACACCTAGATATTTCTTGTTGCCAGCACACATACTTGCATTCCTAAATTATCTGGAAAGTCCTCTCAAACCCTCTTAATTTATTAAAGCCCTACCCATATTTCAAGGCTCAGCCAGCAGCCACCATCACCAACAATATTTTCCAACCATTTTTACCTAAATAGAGCTATATTATTTGAATCATTTGCACATGAAGTCATAAAAATTTTTAAGTTGAAAAAGAGCTTAAAACACAAGCAGACTTAAATTTATATGGGAGAAACACAGTTCCCAGGGGAGTTAAGTTCTTCCTCACTGCAACAAAATGCTTAGCACATGCACACAAACAATTAGAGTTCCTGGATACAATTTATTATTAAAACAGTGGTTTTTTTTTTTTAATATTATATGTTTGTGTTCTTAGAGGTCCATGAAAATCAATCAAGTGTCTCAAAAGAGATCAGTTGTGTTGTTGAATGACCAAGGCTTAGCTTTTCACATGATACTTCAACCTGATTTCACCCAGAGTACAAGGGCCATTTTGATCTGTATTGCTTGCATGAGTTTCTGTTAAAAGAGAAGGTCTTCCTGTTAAAAATTAAGCTACTACATTAAAAATTTCCTCCATCTCGTGTACTTTTTATATAGTATTCTACCTATCATTTATATATCCATTCCTCTGTCCATCTTTGTGAGTAGATAAGAGTGTACATTGGTGGTATTTGTGGTAAAGAACTCACCTGCTAAAGCAGGTAGACATAAGAGACTTGGGTTCTATCCCTAGTTTGGAAAGATCCCCTGAAGGAGGGCATGGCAACCCACTCCAGTATTCTTGCCTGAAGAGTCCCATGGGCAGAGGAGCCTGGCGGGCTACAGTCTATAGGATCTCAGATTTGGATATAACTGAAGTGACTCAACACACAGCCAGCACACAAGAATGTATGTTTCCTTTCACATAATTTAAATGTCATTGTCTTCAGAGGGGATGGCAATGCCTTCTATCATCTCTCGCTACCCAGATTATTTCCAACTGCCTACAATAAACTATGTAATCAGTATACTTTCTGATATTGATGATAATGAGAGTAATGCATCAGCTGAAGTGGAAACAGTATGCAAATTTTATATGTATCAACAGTTTGACATAACTGACACCAACATTAATTAATGAAATTAATGATTCACTAAGTGAAATTAAATTATCAGAGAAACATGCTTTATAAAGTGGGATACAGTAAACATATGCTAAACTCTACTAAAGTTAGTTTAAGATCACTTAAATAAGTAACATAGATCTAGTAGACTTATTAGAGAGTAGTCCCTGTTAGAGAGTCCCTTGGACTGCAAGGAGATCCAACCAGTCCATCCTAAAGGAAATCAGTCCTGAATATTCATTGGAAGAACTGATGCTAAAACTGAACTCCAATACTTTGACCACCTGATGCAAAGAACTGACTCATTGGAAAAGACCCTGATGCTGGGAAAGATTGAAGGTAGGAGGAGAAGGGGATGGTAAAGGATGAGATGGTTGGATGGCATCACCGACTCAATGGGCATGAGTTTGAGTAAACTCTGGGAGTAGGTGATGGAAGAGGAGGCCTGGCGTGATGTAGTCCATGGGGTCGCAAAGAGTTGGACACGACTGAACTGAACTGAGTAGACCTATTCAGCTTTGAATTATAAATCTAGAAATTAAACATAAGGAAAATGAAAAATTAGCTCTGAGGGTATTGAAATAACACAGTCAAATTGATCAAGTGGCCTTCTGAAAATGTCTGTATGTAACTTTGGCATTTGTCTATGGTGAAGGGACTAAAACCTACAGTAGCTGATATAAGATTTCTATTTCATCTCCCATAATATTGAAGGGATAGGTAGGTAGTCTGAGGATAATGGGTACCTGTTTCATTTTTCATTACATGGCTTTTTTCTTTGGATCCACAGCTCTTCCAGGGAACTATAGTCAATATTTTATATAAACTATTACAGAAAGAATATAGACATATACATGTATACATGTAACTGAGTCACTTTGCTGTACACCTAAAACTAACACAATATTGTAAATCAACTATGCTTCTATAAAAAAATGAATATTGGCTATATCTAGTGAACTCAACTACACAGTCTGCATTTTTCTTTATCATTTCTAGAACCTAGTGATATGACAGTCATGTGGTCAGTGCTTGGTAATTGTTGCTGAATAAATGAACATGTGGATCAATAACAGAATCAACTGAACAGCAACAAATTGTTCAGTTTCAGGTAGATGCATGCATGCAATCAAGGACATTAAGACAATGAGACCAGTCTGATCTAATAATAAATTAGGCATCATATAATGTTTTAGGTATTTCCAAAGATTAGAAAATACTTTCAAAATTTTTGGCTTTTGATAAGCAAAAGTAGATGAGTAGTGGTCCCGCGGGATTCTATTTTCATAAATATAAATCATATCTGATCAAACCATATGTTACAGAGGTTTAAAACCTCATAAAACCCATGTTCTCTAATACTCAGTGTGATATATTATCCTGGATAAAGAAAACTTAATTCAGACACATCTGAGCTTCCTAACTTCCTTTCTGTAATCACCTTAACCAAGAGAAACACATTTCTAAAAAAAAGAAGGTTAGGACAATGGCTAGGTGGTATTAGGTTTTCAAATGATAGGATGATGCTCATGAAACAGACATAAACACAAAAATTATAGCAATGTATAGTCAGTTACTACAGAGTAAAACAAGCTTATGTGACAAAATGATCACTATGTTTTACATACTGTTACAACAGCATGAGGAAGCTAAAGGTCATTTTGATTACTTAGCATATTTATATATGAAATTTAGAAAAAGTGTCATCAAAACAATCACAGCAAAGCAGTGAGGACATCAAAGGGGTATAACATTTTCATTTCAAATAAAAAACAGCTTAGTTCCTGCTAAGTTCCTTAATAAGTTAAGAATTTCTTTTTGTAAATTACAAATTTTGTGCCCATTACTATAAAATACATTAGAATAATTAGGTATTTAATTGGAGGATACATTCAAGGTAAAGTAATATATAGGATACATTACTATATTAAAATGAAAACTGAACAAAAAAATTTTTTTAAATCCTAAGATAGAATAAATAAGAAAGAGATACATTCATTTCTCTTATGTAATGCGTAGGGTGGGTATGAAAGGCCTCCTTAGATTATTCACATCAGGAATAGATAACTCTCTGACATCTTTGGAATGGGCTTCTCTGGTGGCTCAGTGGTAAAGAATACCCCTTCCAACGCAGGAGATGTGGGTTCAATTCCTGGGTCGAAGATCCCCTAGCGAAGGAAAGGGCAACCCACAACCAGTGACACTGTGGTCTTTTCCCAAAAACACATAGCCCTAGTCTAATCTCAGTAATATGTGTCAACTGCATTGGATGGAAAATTCTGTCAGTGTTAATTACAACAACTTGACTGATATGTCTAGATGTAAAAGTTTTTTTTTATGTGTATAATATTTGTTGCTTTCTAAGCTTCTTGGGTGGAGAAGTGCATGGCAACCGACTCCAGTATTCCCACCTGGAGAATTTCATGGACAGAGGAGCCTGGTGGGCTACAGCCCATGGGGTCGCAACGAGTCGGACACGACTGAGCGGCTAAGCACAGCACAAGCTTCTTGGATCTGTGGCTCGGTGTTCGTGGATTTTGGTGAGTTCTTCACCATACTTCAAATAAGCTTCTGTTCTCTCTTCTTCTGTTATTCTGATTATCTCTGTGTTGAAGCCTTTGAAATTGTTTCATGGTTAGATTAGCTTGATGTGCTCAGTCACTCCGTCGTGTCTGACTCTTTGCAACCTTATAGACAGTAGTCTGCTAGGATCCTTTATCCATGGGATTTTCCAGGCAAGAATACTGGAGTGGGTTGCCATTTCCTCCCCCAGGGGATCGTCCCAATCCAGGGATTGAACTTGTGTCTCTTGCTTCTCCTGCATTGGCAGGTGGATTCTTTGCCACTGTGCCACCTGGGAAGCCCAATAGTTTGATAGGGCTGCCATAATAAAGTACACCAAACTAAGTGGCTTAAAGATTAGAAATTTATTTTCTCATAATTCTGGAGGCTAGAAGTCTGAAATCAAGGTGACTGCAGTATTGGTTTCTTCTGAAGAGTCTCTCCTTGGCTAATTGGTGGTGTTTTTCACCAGTCTTCACTCTGTGTATCTGTGTCCTGATCTTTCTGTCTTATAAGGACATCAGTCATATTGTATCAGGTCCCACCTTAATGACTCTCATTTTAATTTCATTACCTCTTTAGAGTCCCTGTCTCCAAACACAGCCACATTCTGAGATACTGGTGGTTAGGACATCAACATGAATTTTGGGGGAACACAATTCAGCCCATATCAACAGTTCTTGGATCTTCTGTTGAGTTGTTCTCACTCTTTTTTCTTCTTCAATTTTAAGTTTGGGAAATTTCTAATGAACTAAGTTTAAACACATGGATTCCTTGATTTCCTTTTCAACTGGATACAATCTACTAATAAACTTACCAATAACATTTCTCCTTTCTGCTGGTTGTCCCCCCGCCCCCCCAACCATTTCCCTTTGGTAATTTATTAAATTTGTTTTTTTCTGCTTATATTATTAATATGTTCTTGGTGTTGTGTATTTTTTTTCCATTAGAGGATTTAACATATTAATCATCCTTATTTTAAATTCTTAGAAAATTCTAATATAGTGTCATAGTGTCTCTCTGTCTTTTTTTTTTCCCCTCTCTTTGGCATGCCTTGTAATTTTTTGCTAAAATAGACATATAATAGGACTTCCCAGGTGGTGCTGGTGGTAAAGAACCTGCTTGCCAGTGTAGGAGACGTAAGAGATTCTGCTTTGATTACTGAGTCAGGAAGATACCCTGGAGGAGGGCATGGCAACACAGCCTGGTATTCTTGCCTGGTATTCTTTCTCATGGACAGAGGAGCCTGGTGGGCTACAGTCCACGGGGTGCAAAGAGTTGGTAATGACTGAAGTGACTTAGCATGCATACAGACGTATTATACTGGGTAAGAGACACTGAGGTGAATATTCCTTAGTGAGAACTGCCAGTGGAAATCTGCCAGTTGAGCTGAGTTTAATGCTTGCTGGAGCTATAGGTGCTGGAGGCTTCAGATTCCTCTGTTTCCCTTGTTTCTGTCTCCCCTTTCACTTTGTTCCTCAGTACTTCTCAGAAAGAGTCTGTGACTTGCAGTTTCAGCTGCAATTTCAACAGTTTCAGCTGTGATCCACTCTTGTATTATTATATTGCAGTAATATTGGAGCCCTGTTGGTGTGATGGTAGGGTATGGGAGAAATAGGGAACGTATTCTATAATCTTTTGATTAAACATTCGTCTTGTAGTGGCTCTCTGGCTCTGGTTGTGAATGAGTGTTTTTCTTTAGTGGTATAGCTGTCTTGCCACCCCTTCCACAAGACAAGAAGTTGCTGTGTGCTATTCTAGTGGGAGTTAAAATAAACAAAATGCCCTTACACTGGGTGATATAACTCTGATAAAGGAGTGATGCAGTCTCTGGGATGGCAAAGAATCAGACCGAATTTAGCAACTGAACAACAACAACAAAGACTTTTCACCTGGAGAGTAATCCTTTGTTACAGAGAAAATTCTGGGCATATTTCACAATGACTTCTCTTCCCCACCCTCTGTCAGACGTATGTGGTTATTCTTTCTGATATCCACCATGAGAACCTGTTGGTGTTTCTAAAGGTAAAATTCACAAAAGTAGAAGTGAGAGGAGCTAAAAATGTCCCTAGGAGATTCTCAGCATTGTGCTGGACCATACTCAGCTTCCAGCAATTAATCCAAGTTACCATTATAATTTTCCATCAGTTTATGACCCCAGCAACTTCTGCTCCATGTATGTATACCTTGGCTTTTCTTCTCTAGATTTATCTGTTTCTCCAGATTTGGAGGTGGTGGTTTGTTCTGCAAACTCAATTCTCTAATAGATTCAATGAAAGTCTGTGGGAGAAGGCGAGGGTGAGATGTTTCGAGAAAACAGCATCGAAACATGTGCACCAGCCCAGGTTGGATGCATGAGACAAGTGCTCGGGGCTGGTGCACTGGGAAGACCCAGAGGGATCGGGTAGAGAGGGAGGTGGGGGGGGGATCGGGATGGGGAATACGTGTAAATCCATGGCTGATTCATGTCAATGTATGATAAAAACCACTACAATATTGTAAAGTAATTAGCCTCCAACTAATAAAAATAAATGAAAAAAAAAAAAAGAAAGTCATTGATTTTAAGTTAGATTCATTAATGACTTCCAAGCTCTTTATATGTTGATACTGAACCTGAAAGGCAAATTATAATGGCTTACTTTGTATATTTAGCATATCATTATTTTATTGCATATCATTTTGCTATGAATTTGACATATAAAATTTAATTATAATCATATTTGTTTGGCTTGGTGATGCTATCCAACCATCTCATTCTATTTTAACAAGTACTTATTTGATAATCAATAAGAGATTGGGCAAATACTGATAACAATGGAATGACAAATGCAAGAAAAGATTAATAGTAAGCAATAATTTGGAAAGTTAATGATTATCATGGCTTTGATGCTCTATGTTAATCTAATTAATTTTAACTTATTCAATTACAATTTGAATAAGTGTTAGATTAATCTTGTTAGAATGAATTTAGAATTCATGTTAGAATTTTTAAGTTAAAAGCAAGCATTTTATCATTTTAAACTAAATTCATGCTATTAAAATCTGTAACAGAATCTTTCTAGGAAAAGTATTATAGATGGTAATATAGTAAACTGAATAGCAGAAATTTGTTGTGTGTTTTTTCCCTTATTTCTCTTTTTTTTAAAGTCTAATATTAAATAATAGCTACAAAAATAACAAAACAATATTTGAATTCCTTTAGTGGGGCATTACTCTACAATCTACTTCCTGCTATTATTTTGCCTCATATATTTTAATTTCCTGGTGAAACTGAATGTCTTTGTGGATTAGTACATCAGGTTTAGATTTTTGCTGTTTCAAAAAATAATAATACTTAGATGTAGTGCAAATTGATGAAAACACTTCTATTATGAAGAGGCATGAACTGCGTTCTTAGTGTCGGAGATAATAGACTATCTGGTAAAGTTGTTTAGAAGAGATGAGGAACATAAAAATGAATTTAAAATATTATAAAATATATACTTATTAAATTATTGTATTGCTTATTAGAATTTTCTGATCAAATGAAACAAGACAATCTAACACACTAGAGTGTAGATGTCTTCAAATCAAGATCATAACATTTTTTGTATGTATAATTAAGATATTTAACATACTCAGTCCTTCCTTATAACTAATAAGTAAAGCTCCTTTTAAGTATGTTAACTTATCTCATGCATTTTATAGCCATAATATGTATTTAAATGATTTAATATATTTTTTCATTAATTTTAATGCTTAAAATCTTCTTTTAAAGAAAGATATGCCTTTATATTTATCAAGCTGTATATAATCATAATATAAATATTACAGAGTCTGAAAACTGAGAAAATTATTTGGCATGGCTAAATTTTATTTTAAAAAATACATAAACATTGTGTTTATTAAAATATTGTTGCTGTTGGCCTGTCTTTTACTTTAGT
The DNA here is from genome assembly GCF_910594005.1 of Cervus elaphus. Lineage (NCBI taxonomy): Eukaryota > Metazoa > Chordata > Mammalia > Artiodactyla > Cervidae > Cervus > Cervus elaphus. Next base: position 18,271,855 of record NC_057828.1, on the reverse strand, counting down.
ATCCTCAAAGTGGAGGAGGGTTTTCCATTACAGGAAATAGTATATATCCACCATTTATTTTAAAAGATTCATAAACTAATAATTAATAATAACCCAACTATTCCATTTATTGTGGCTTTCCACCAAAAATATTTTATTTAAAAATTTGAATATATTAGCTCTGTTGTATAAAACTCAAGGGAGTAAATTTCTTGAAAAAGTTACTCATGTTCCATCTTTTTGCCTTTTGTGTTGGGGAGTATAGGAGCTTTTTAAAAGAAGGGTGTATAAGTTAATATTTGAAATAGATGTTTAAGTCATCAATTTAAATTAAATATTAAATATTAAAATACAGTGTGTCTTAGGTGAGCCTTGACGTCCTCCTTTTCCTATTTGGAACCAGTCTGTTGTTCCATGTCCAGTTCTAACTGTTTTTTCCTGACTCATAGATACAGAGAAAAAAAAATGCATAGTAACCAGAAGAGAAGGTGGTAGGGTAGGTAAAATAGGTAAAGTGGTTTAAGAAGTACAAACTTCTAGTTATAAAATAAATAAGACATTGGGGATGAAATATGTAGCATAAGAAATATGGTCCATTATATTGTAGCAAAATTGTATGGGGGCTTATGGAAGTAATCATTTCAGAATATATGTAAATGTCAAATCACTACACAGTACATCTGAAATTAACCTAATATTGTATGTCAATTATATATATTTTTTCCTCAGATGATATAATTTATTGCAGTTAACACACAGCTTTAAAATTTACCAGCACACCAATAGTACAAAAACTAAACATCATTATAAGGCTTCCCAGGTGGCACAGTGGTAAAAAATTTTCCTACTAATTCAGGAGACTCACAGAGACTCAAGAGAATTAGACCCCTGGATTGGGAAGATCCCCTGGAGAAGGGCATGGCAGCCCACTCCAGTATTCTTGCCTGGGAAATTCCATGGACAGAGGAGCATGGTGGGGTACAGTTCATGTGGTCACCAAAAGTCAGACATGCTGAGCACATGAGGGTGTGTGCGCACACGTGCGCACACACACACACACACACACATACACACACACACACACACACACACACAGCATTATAAGCGATTTCTCCCTCAGGAAATACTAGCAACAACAAAGAAAGGCTGCACAGGCTTAAAATAATCACAAAGAGGAACTTTTAGAAAGAATCTTTAAATTTAGAACCACCTTTCACATTATTCATTCACTGAACCAATTATAGAATGCACTGTGTACCAGAAATTTTGATCTGAGGCTTATCTCTTAACAGCACATATTACAGGTTAAAACTTAAGAATATGAATGTATATGGTTTCTGTTTTTTAGGGATCTACAATCTGATAGATATATAAAAAATTAAGTTCACTAAAATATCAAAACTTTGTTTACTTTTACTATTTTTACCTTTTTGTAATTAGGGTGTAAAAGGTAATGGCCCCTTTTTGCTAATGGTAAGATGAAGATTAAATTCAAATATGGGACAATTTTTCATCTGAACCATGAGTGAGAATTACAGTTGTAATTTTTTAGAAGGCAGTCCAGGGTGGAGGATGAAAGAATGTCACAGGCTGAATGGAGAAGAAAAAGTCTGTACGCATGAAAAAGGATGCCATTTTTGCACTGAATACACATTTATATAGGTACATTATAGTTCCATGTGAAACAAATGCTTCTGAAGAGATAGAGAAAGAAATAGGCAAGGGCCCGCTTAAGAAAGGAATCATATGCCAGATAAAGGGTTAGTTAGATCTCTATTCTGCAGAGATATGTACAATACTTTCAAGGTAAAAGTTTTATAATTGAAGAGTTCACTCTGGTGTCTAGATATAAGTTTGTAATGGTATAGAGGAGAATAGTGGGGGAAAATGAATGGTAGGCTTCCTTCAATACAGCACACACAGCATTTTAAAAGAAAAAAAAAAAAAAACTCCCAAACAAACACTTAAAACTGACAAATTAAATAAACAACTATTTAACCACCCTTTTAAGCAGAGCTAGCAAGTAAGGAAGCGAGAGATATTGTCTGAGGTCCCAAATTAAGCAAAAATTGAAAAGCAGAGGCTGCTGTCAACCTTAGGATAATGGATCAAGTGTGGAGCAGATGATGATAAAGGAGAGGGAACAATTTTGCTAAACTCTTAGTTTTGTTTGCCCACAGTGGAAGAACATGAGGAGGGACCTTGAAAATATATAAAGAAAACCTTTGAAAGTGCAGATAACAAAGTTAAATCAAGATGGCAGGATAGTCTCTCATCTAGAAAACGTCACTTTGGAAGTGAATCTGCTCAGAAAAAACAAAAAGTGGGAAAGGGACACAGTCTGGGGCTGCAGTGTTAAAACAGCAGCAACGTGGAACTTTTAAGATAAAAAATGTGACTGGTCAGAACTGAGAGGGGTGTAAATGTGCAATATTAACCATATTTCCAAGACTTGGTACCAGAAAGCAATATAAAATACCCACTTATTAACAATGGTTCTTACTAATTACTTTTGAAATTATAATGTTTTAGAGATACTGGCTTAGCTAACATGTTAAACTCTACTTCTCCTTTTCTTCTACTTTTTAAAAATATGACTACAGAAAAAAAAGTTAAATTACATATACGCTTACATGTATGGCTCAAATTATCTTTTTATTGGACTGCTCTATCCTGGGGAATAATCTTTTAACACTGAAGACTTCTCTGGCTAGTCACTGTATTAGTCTTTGTTGATAGTGTTAACTCTCTAGGCAACTAGAATTTAGTTTCTTCTTTGCTTTTGCTTTAATTATTGAATCTCCTTTTCTAAATAGAAAATCAAATGATCTAGCCTGTATGAACCATCACCCCTTTTATTATTTAAAATGAGAATTTTATCACAAATGCCATTTTCACAACTACCTCACTGTGCTTCTGGATATTTTATTTTTCTACTATTTATTTTAATATTATTGTTGTTGGAAGTTCCCATTAACTAGTTTTATTTACAAATTTCATTTGTTTATATAATCACTTGTTCTTCCAAACCTATTTTGATTCTTTTGTCATATTTATAGTGAGATATTCCATTAATATATTGCTTGATCATAAATTAACTTAAAAATGACTTTGAGATAGTTTACATCTTTTGGAGGCGTCCCAGTTGGCTCAGTGGTAAAGAATCCACTTGCCAATGTAGAAGATGCAAGAGACTCAAATTGGACCCCTGGGTGAGGAAGAGCCCCTGGAGAAGGAAATGGCAATTTACCCAAGTATTCTTGCCTGGAAAATCCCACAGACAGAAGAGTCTGGTGGACAATGGTGCATGGGAGTCACAAATATCAGATAGGATCGAGCACATGTCCGTGCATGTGCACACACGCACACACACACACATACACACACATATATTACATTTTTTTAAAATATTGATCCAATCTTCTGAAAGCATATATGCATTTCCCAAGCAATAGGCTTAGTTTTGTATTTTTCCTTGCAATAATTTTATTTCTCATATCTATCTGATTAGCTCCTGTTCTTTATATTATAGTCTCTTCATTAAGGATTTTTTCAATTTATGTTGAGAGAAATATCCAACTATATAAGAAATTAGATTTTAATGGCATATTTTTTGCTATAAAAATTGAGGTTTTCTTTTTTTTTTAATTCCCATTACAAACTCATAATTTGTGGTTTATTTAGAAGCGTTTACAACATTTGTGTTTTTTATTTTATAATAGCTTTTTATGTTAATGTACCTGGATCTTTTATAATATATAACATACATAGGCTTCCTTGGTGGCTCAGATGGTAAAGAGTCGGGAAGAACCCCTGCAGAAGGGAGTAGAGAATGACAACACAGCATTCTTGCCTGGAAAAGTTCATGGAAAGAGGAGGTTGATAGGCGACAAGCACAGGGTCGCAAAGAGTCAAACATAACTAAGCCACTAGTGAAAGTGAAATCTCAGTTGTATCCAACACTTTGAGACTCCATGGACGATACAGTCCATGGAATTCTCCAGGTCAGAATACTACATGCTACTGCCAATTTAGAAGATGCAGGAAACTCGGTTGGATCCCTGGGTGAGGAAGGTCTTCTGGAGTAAGAAAAGTCAATCCACCCCTATATTCTTGTCTGGGAAACCCCACAGTCTGAAGAGTCTGGTGGGATATAGTCCATGGGATCACACACACACACACACACACACACGCAACATTACATCTTTTCACTATTGATCTAATCTTCTGAAAGATCTAATCTTCATTCCCCAAACTATAGGTTTCAGTTCAGTTCAGTTCAGTCTCTCAGTCGTGTCCGACTCTTTGGGACACCATGAACCGCAGCACGCAGGCCTCCCTGTCCATCACCAACTTCCAGAGTCCACTCAAACCCATGTCCATCGAGTCAGTGATCCCATCCAACCATTTCATCCTCTGTCATCCCCTTCTCCTCCTGCCCCCAATCCTTCTCAGCATCAGGGTCTTTTCCAGTGAGTCAACTCTTCACCATCAGGTGGCCAAAGTACTGGCATTTCAGCTCCAACATCAGTCCTTCCAATGAACACCCAGGACTGATCTCCTTTAGGATGGACTGGTTGGATCTCCTTGCAGTCCAAGGGACTCTCAAGAGTCTTCTCCAACACCACAGTTCAAAAGCATCAATTCTTTGGCGCTCAACCCTCTTTAAAGTCCAACTCTCAGATCCATACATGACCACTGGAAAAACCATAGCCTTGACTAGATGGATCTTTGTTGGCAAAGTAATGTCTCTGCTTTTTAACATGCTGTCTAGGTTGGTTATAACTTTCCTCCCAAGGAGTAAGCGTCTTTTAATTTCACAGTTGTAATCACCATCTGCAGTGATTTTGGAGCCCAAAAAAATAAAGTCAGCCACTGTTTCCACTGTTTCCCCATCTACTTGCCATGAAGTGATGGGACCAGATGCCATGATGTCAGTTTTCTGTATGTTGAACTTTAAGCCAACTTTTTCACTCTCCTCTTTCACTTTCATCAAGAGCCTCCTTAGTTCTCCTTAGTTCTTCTTCACTTTCTGCCGTAAGGGTGGTGTCATCTGCATATCTGAGGTTATTGATATTTCTCCCGGCAATCTTGATTCCAGTTTGTGCTTCCTCCAGCCTAGGGTTTCTCATGATGTACTCTGCATATCAGTTAAATAAACAGGGTGACAATCTACAGCCTTGACATACTCCTTTTCCTATTTGGAACCAGTCAATTATTTCATGTCCAGTTCTAACTATTGTTTCCTGACCTGCATACAGGTTTCTCAAGAGGCAGGTCAGGTGGTCTGGTATGCTCATCTCTTTCAGAATTTTCCACAGTTTATTGTGATCCACATAGTCAAAGCCTTTGGCATAGTCAATAAAGCAGAAATAGATGTTTTTCTGGAACTCTCATGCTTTTTCCATGATGCAGCAGATGTTGGCAATTTGAGCTCTGCTTCCTCTGTCTTTTCTAAAACAAGTTTGAACATCTGGAAGTTCACAGTTCACATATTGCTAAAGCCTCACTTAGAGAATTTTGAGCATTACTTTACTAGTGTGTGAGATGAGTGCAATTGTGCAGTAGTTTGAGCATTCTTTGGCATTGCCTTTCTTTGGTATTGGAATGATAACTGACTTTTTCCAGTGGCCACTGCTGAGTTTTCCAAATTTGTTGGCATATTGAGTGCAGCACTTTCACAGCACTGTCTTTCTGGATTTGAAATAGCTCCACTGAAATTCCATCACCTCCACTAGCTTTGTTCCTAGTGATGCTTCCGAAGGCCCACTTGACTTCACATTCCAGGATGTCTGGCTCTAGGTGACATCACTATCTGGGTCATGAAGATCTTTTTTGTACAGTTTTTCTGTGTATTCTTGCCACCTCTTCTTAATATCTTCTGCTTCTTTTAGGTCCCTACCATTTCTGTCCTTTATTGAGACCATCTTTGCATGAAATGTTCCCTTGGTATCTCTAATTTTCTTGAAGAGATATCTAGTCTTTCCCATTCTATTGTTTTCCTCCACTTCCTTGCATTGATTGCTGAGGAAGGCCCTCCTATCTTTCCTTGCTATTCTTTGGAACTCTGCATTCAAGTGGGTATATCTTTCCTTTTCTCCTTTGCTTTTCACAGCTATTTGCAAGGCCTCCTCAGACAGCCATTTTTCTGTTTTGCATTTCTTTTTCTTAGGGATAGTCTTGATTACTGTCTCCTGTACAGTGTCATGAACCTCCACCCATAGTTCATCAGGCACTCGTCTATCAGATCTAGTCCCTTAAATCTATTTCTCACTTCCATTGTATAGTCATAAGGGATTTGATTTAGGTCATACCTGAATGGTCTAGTGGTTTTCTCCACTTTCTTCAATTTCAGTTTGAATTTGCCAATAAGGAGTTAATGATCTGAGCCACAGTCAGCTCCTGGTCTTGTTTTTGCTGACTGTATAGAGCTGCTCCAACTTTGGCTGCAAAGAATATAATCAATCTGATTTCAGTGTTGACCATCTGGTGATGTCCATGTGTAGAGTCTTCTCTTGTGTTGTTGGAAGAAGGTGTTTGCTATGATCAGTGTGTTCTCTTGGCAAAACTCTATTAGCCTTTTCCCTGCTTCATTCCGTACTCCAAGGCCAAATTTGCCTGTTACTCCAGGTGTTTCTTGACTTCCTACTTTTGCATTCCAGTCCCATATAATGAAAAGGACATCTTTTGGGTGTTAGTTCTAGAAGGTCTTGTAGGTCTTCATAGAACCATTCAACTTCAGCTTCTTCAGCATTACTGGTCAGGGCATAGACTTGGATTACTTTGATATTGAATGGTTTGCCTTGGAAACAAACAGAGATCATTCTGTCATTTTTGAGATTGCATCCAAGTACTGAATTTTGGACTCTTTTGTTGACCATGATGGCTACTTCATTTCTTCTAAGGGATTCCTGCCCACAGTAGTAGATATAATGGCCATCTGAGCTAAATTCACCCATTCCAGTCCATCTTAGTTCACTGATTCCTAGATTGTCGATGTTCACTCTTATCATCTCCTGTTTGACCACTTCCAATTTGCCTTGATTCATGGACGTAACGTTCACAAGTGTGGCAGCCACAACAGCACAGGAGCGCGGCTGAGAGGAGCTACCCTGTGCCTGAGGTCAGGGGCGGCGGCCGAGAGGAGATACCCCGATTCTGAGGTAAGAAGCAGTGGCTGTGCTTTGCTGGAGCAGCCGTGAAGAGAGACCCCATGTCCAAGGTAAGTGAAACCCAAGTAAGATGGTAGGCACTGAGAGAGGGGATCACAGGGCAGACAGACTCAAACAATCTGGATACAATCACCGACAACTAGTCAATCTGATTGCAGGACCACCACCTTGTCTAACTCAATGAAACTAAGCCATGCTATATGGGGCCACCCAAGATGGACGGGTCATGGTGGAGAGGTCTGACAGAATGTGGTCCACTGGAGAAGGGAATGGCAAACCACTTCAGTATTCTTGCCTTGAGAACCCCATGAACAGTATGAAAAGGCAAAATGATAGGATACTGAAAGAGAAACTCCCCAGGTCGGTAGGTGCCCAATATGCTACTGGAGATCAGTGGATAAATAACTCCAGAAAGAATCAAGGGATGGAGTCAAAGCAAAAACAACACCCAGTTGTGAATGGGACTGATGATAAAAGCAAGGGTCGCTGCTGTAAAGAGCAATATTGCATAGGAACTGTAGGTTTAGTTTGTATTTTTCCTTGCAATAATACTATTTCTTATATTTATCTGGTTAAGCTCCAATATGCTACTGGTGAAGAATGGAGAAATAGTTCTAAAAAGAATGAAGAGACAGAGCCAAAGCAAAATCAACACCCAGTTGTGGATGTGACTGGTGATGGAAATAATGTCTGATGTTGTAAAGAGCAATATTGCATAGGAACCTGGAATGTTAGGTCCATGAATCAGTGTAAATTGGAAGTGGTCAGACCGGAGATAGCAAGAGTGAACATTAAAATGGACTGGAATGGATGAACTTAATTCAGATGACCATTATATCTACAACTGTGGGCAAGAATCCCTTAGAAGAAATGCAGTAACCCTCATAATCAACAAAAGTTTGAAATGCAATACTTGGATGCAGTCTCAAAAATGACAGAATGATCTCTGTTCATTTCCAAGGTAAACCATTCAATATCACAGTAATCCAAGTCTATGCCCCAACAACTAATGACCAAGAAGCTGAAGTTGAATGGTTCTATGATGACATAAAAGGCCTTCTAGAATTAACTCTAGGACCAAAATAAATGTCTTTTTCATCATAGGAGACTGGAATGCAAAAGTAGGAAGTCAAGAGATACCTGGAGTAACAGGCAAATTTGGCCTTGGAGTACAGAATGAAGCAGGGCAAAGGCTAACAGAGTTTTGCCAAGAGAACGCACTGGTCATAGCAACACCCTCTTTCAACAACACAAGAGATGATGTTACACATGGACATCACCAGATAGTCAATATCAAAATCAGATTGAATATATTTTTTGCAGTCAAAGAGGAGAAACTCTATTCAGTCATCAAAAACAAGACCAGGAGCTGACTGTGGCTCAGATCATGAAATCCTTATTGCAAAATACAGACTTAAGTTGACAAAAGTGGGGAAAACTACTAGACCATTCAGGTATGACCTAAATCAAATCCCTTATGATTACACAGTGGAGATGACAAATAGATTCAAGCGACTAGATTTGATAGAGTGCCTGAGAAACTATGGACAGAGGTTCGTGGCATTGTCCATGCTAAGCTTCAACAGTATGTGAACTGAGAACTTCTAGCTGTTCAAGTTGGATTTAGAAAAGGCAGAGGAATCAAAGATCAAATTGCCAACATCTGCTGGATCATCGGGAAAAAAAGAGAGATTCAGAAAAACATCTACTTCTGCTTCATTGACTACACCAAAGCTGTGTAGATCAGCTGTGTGGATTTGACTGTGTGGATTGCAACAAAACATGGAAAATTCTTAAAGAAATAGGAATACCAGACCACATTACTTGCCTCCAGAGAAATCTGTATGCAGATCAAGAAGCAAGAGAACCAGGCATGGAAAAATGGACTGATTCAAAATTGGGAAAGGAGTATGACAAGGTTGTATACTGCCACCTTGCTTATTTAACTTATATGTAGAGTACACCATGCAAAATGCCAGGCTGGAAGAAGCACAAGATGAAATCAAGATTGCCTGGAGAAATATCAATAACTTCAGACGTGCAGATGATACCACCTTTATGGCAGAAAGTCAAGAGGAACTAAAGAGCCTCTTGATGAAAGTGAAAGAGAAGAGTGAAAAATCTGGCAGTGGTCTTAGCTGATTAGCAGGTATTTATTTTAAACACTAACTTCAAAGCATAAAATAAAATTTCTTTCTAAAAAAAAAAAAAAAAAGACTTCAACATTCAAAAAATGAAGATCATGGCATCCAGTCCCATAACTCCATGGCAAATATAAGGGGAAACAATGAAATCAGTGACAGACTTAATTTTCTTGGGTTCCAAAATCACTGCAGATGGTGACTGCAGCCATGAAATTAAAAGACACTTACTCCGTGGAAGAAAAGCTATGACAAACCTAGATAGCATATTAAAAAGCAGAGACATTGTTTTGCCAAAAAAGGTCTGTTCCGTCAAAGCTACGGTTTTTCCAGTAGTCATGTATAGATGTGACAGTTGGACTAGAAAGAAAGCTGAGCACCAAAGAATTGATGCTTTTGAACTGTGGTGTCAGAGAAGACTCTTGAGAGTCCCTTGGACAACAAGGAGATCAAATCAGTCAATCGTAAAACAAATCAGTCCTGAATATTCATTGGAAAGACTGATGCTGAAGCTGAAGCTCCAATACTTTGGTCAGCTGATGAAAGGGAACTGACTCCTTAGAAAAGATCCTGATGCTGGGAAAGATTGAAGGTAGGGAAAGATTGAAGGCAGGAAAAAAAGGGGATGACAGACGATGAGGTGATTTGATGGTATCACCAACTCAGTGAACATGGGTTTGTGCAAGGTATGGGAGTTGTTGATGGACAGGAAAGCCTGGCGTGCTGCAGTCCATGGGGTCACAAAGAGTTGGACATGACTGAACGACTGAAGTGAACTGTGAATACTGGAGTGGGTAGCCATTCCCTTCTCCTGGTATTCTTCCCAACCCAGGGATTGAACCCAGGTCTCCCACATTGCAGGTAGATTCTTTACCAGCTAAGCCATCAGGGAAGTCCATGAATACTGGAGTGGGTAGCCTATCCCTTCTCCAGGGAATCTTCCCAAACCAGGAATCAAACCAGGGTCTCCTGCCTTGCAGGCGGATTCTTTACCAGTTGAGCTACCAGGGAAGCCAAGTGACTGACACTTTCACTTTTTTCATTTAACCTACATGCTGCTGTGCTGTGGTTAGTTGATCAGGCATGTCTGATTCTTTGTGACTCCATGGACTGTATCCTGCCAGGCTCCATTGTCCATGGGGATTCTCCAGGCAAGAATACTGGAGTGGGTTGCCATGCCTTCCTGCAGAGCATCTTCCCAACCCAGGGAATGAAGTCATGTCTCCTGCAGAGCAGGTGAATTCTTTACCATCTGAGACACCAGGGAAGTTCAAGAATGCTGTAGTGGGTATCTATCCCTTCTCCAGGGGAACTTCCCAACCCAGGAATTGAACTGGGGTCTCCTGCATTGCAGGTGGATTCTTTACCAGCTGAGCTACCAGAAAAGCTCATAACCTACATAACTGTAGAGTACCATCACTCTATAGCTAAATCTATTTTTTCTATCATTTTAATGATTTGGAATGGATAACTTTTAAATAAATTGCTCAACTTATTGTAAAAGAGCAAAAATTTACATTTCAAAATCACAAGTTACTTCTATGTAAAATGATTAAGCTGATTTCAGTTTCCTGTAGTAAATAGCTAATTTTATTAGGCTTCCCTGGTGGCTCAGCTGTAAAGAATCCACCTTCAGTGAAGAAGCCACAGGAGATGGGGGTTTGATCCCTGGGTGGGGAAGATCCCCTGGAGGAGGGCATGGCAACCCATTCGAATTTTCCTGCCTCGAGAATCCCATGGACACAGGAGCCTGGCAGGCTACAGTCCATGAGGCCGCATGGATTCAGACACAACTGAAGCGACTAAGCACAGGCACACATATAGTTAATTTTGAAGTGTGTTACTGCTAGCATTTTGAGTGTCATAGCCTGTATTTTTGCTACAATTTTTTTTTACGGGCTCATTTTTTCCTATTTATTTATTCTTGCACTTTCAAGATGCTTTCAGGACTCTTGATGCCATTTTAATGGTGACTGAAGGGAGAGGCAAAGTTAGAAACCCGGGATCAGTTCACCAGGTTACCACAAAACCCTTGAATTCACTATGCTCTCTGAACAGTACCTTATTGTACATACTGCATTGACATTTAAGTAATCAAGTATTATGTGGTATGATTTTATTTGACAGTTATACTGTATAATCATAGAATGAAACAGTACTTCAGTCATTAAATAATCATTTAATCTTCTGATTGCCAGCACATGAGATAATTTCAAGTGTGGAATTTTTGCTTTGGATTGAATTTCATTTATATGTACTAATTTACCAAACTTGGCTGCATGTCCTCAATATCAAATAATTTGACATGGATATTCTAATTCATTAGTCATTCATAATTCATTAAAATAGCTAATGTTGCTTTCATATAAAAAATGGAGATGTTTGTAAAAATTTTCAGCTAAGAAAATTTTCCAGATTTTAGAGCATCATACAGTGATTGAATTATAATATACATGTCTATCTCTAGGAGAGCCTGCCTGGAGGTAGAAATATAACTGTGATGACAGAGATGGAGAAGAGAAAAGTAGAAGGTTGATAGCTGTAGAAAAGTAGTTCAGTAAACTCTCAGGTTTTAAAAATTCAGATGAGGGGCTTCCTTTGTGGTCCAGTGGTTAAGAATACGCTTTGCAATGCAAAGTATGGTTAGGGAACTAGACGCCACATGCTGTGGGGCACCTAAGCCTGTGCGCTGCAACTACTGTACCCCAAGGCCACAACTAGAGAACCCGTGAGCCACAATGAAAGATTCTGCAAGACCTGACATGGCCAAATAAATAAATAAAAATTAAAAAAAAAATCAGATGATTGCACTATTATTGCCAAAGAACATCACAGGCTTAACATCTGTGACTCTGAAGTTTCAAATTATAAGCATCTTATTTATGGCCAGGTAATGCATAGGGAAGGTGCATTTTTCCTAAAGAATTATGATTCCAGTTAAATGCTTTAGGAAATAAATCAAAATGAGGTTGTTTTCAGTTTCTCTAAGGTTGATTTATTTGGTATGTTCTTTTCAATTGTCACATTGATTTGGAAGACATCTACGTAGCTTCTTAAAATCTTAAGCCAAGTTTATTATTTAAAAGTTATATTTTCTCCTGGATTTCTGAAACTTTCAACTTTCCATCCAGGTGAATTCCTATATTCTATAATTCCCACTTAACAAATTTATATAGTTTTATTTTGCTTTTGCATCGTTTAAAATTATTTATTTTGTAGATCTGTTCAAACTGGAGACCTTAAATAACCTCCATAAAGAAAGAAGGAGGCATATTTACAAAAAGGGGACATAACCTGATTAGAGGGCAATACATGGACCTGGTTCCTTCCAAAATCTACATCCTGATGAGTCATCAAAAAAAAAAAAAAGAGGGGGAATGGAAAACCAATTTTCTGGCACTATTTAAATCAAGGAAGACCATCAGCTATTTCAGAATTTTTTTTGAGCTGACAGTGATCAATTCAATACTTGATTAACTTGCAAAAAGTCAACTTGGGACAGGAAAGTAAGTCAAATTTATGATACATCAAAAAATCTAGAGCAATGCGAGATGTTTCTGGAAACAAAATATATTCTCAATACATTTTTGAATTTTCAGAATTTCAAATTTCACTGAATTTTTAAGGTCAATTAACCCCTAATTTAGAAGCTTACATTAGAAATATCAAAAAAGAAATCAAATACACTGTCTTTTAAAATATGATTTTTCAACTTTTTGGTCTAAGTAAGATTTTGAATAAAGTTATTTTTATTAAAAATTTTCAAAATCATAAAGCATTTTTCCCATATGTTGGCAAATAATGTTGAATTAAGTAGATTTTATTGTCTATCACTTGTTTGACTTTACTGGTAGCATACGAGAAACAAAAATATTAAAAGATGTTGATCACTTATCCTTTAAATCTGTATAGTGCTTTAGAATCTGCTTGGTAGGTTTACTGATACTGTATTCGTATTATTCATGTTAGACCCAACAGTCAGAGAAAGACATTCATATTACTTTTCCACTTTCAAGGGAAAAATGGACTTAGAGATACTGAATATTCACTGAGGTTGTTATCAAGGCAGAATGAAGATGATCAATCATCTTTCAATAGCCTTCTTTGGCAACACATGCCAAGTCTCAGGATAAATCCCTAGCGACCCTAGCCAGGTATATCCTTACCTTTAGCCATAGGAGCTTCTCTATCATAAGCTGGTTAGCACAGAGTGAGCTGAGCAATAAAAGTAGGATTGCTGACATTTTCCTTAAGTTCCAAGAATGGTTGCTGTTCTGAGTCCACTGGTGACCACATACATTGCTCAGGTGGTTTCTGAGATCAGTGGCTTTGGACATCTGGGCCTCTAAAATGCTTCTGGAAAAAGTCTTAGCTGCAATTCTGACTTTTATAGCAAATGTCTTATACACTATGTGGTCTATCTATATTCGACAAGCTTGGTCATTTTGTGGGGTGATCAATTTTGGATGATACATTCTGGTTTATCTAATTACTCTAGTGTACTATGAAGGTATGTGTTTTATAATGATTTAGACCTCAATTTTATAAACAATTCTTGTTTCACCATAAACCTTTGCATGTAATGAGGTTAAATACAGAAATAAGATGTTTCATTTAAAGCTCAGTGCACACAGAAAAGAAGACAATTCATTCAAGAAAAATTTGTTGGAAGGCTGGTTTCTTAACTTGTTGGTTTCTGATCTTGGGGAATTTGACAAACCACTCTGAGCCTCAGTTTGTTTTTCTTCCACCAAGAAAATGGGAATGATAATGTATAGCTTAGTGTTGTCAGAATTAAATAAAAAGTATATCTGCTATGATATCAGAAAAATGGTGTTAAATAATTGTGCATATTTTCAGTGTATTTACTGATAATAGCAAAAGTAAGGGGGAAAAAATCAGATGATTAAAGGAAGAAAATCAGTTATCCAGACAGGGGTTAAAAGAGCTATGCCATACTTATGGTGACTGAATTAGTATACGATGTCTGAGCTACCTTTTCTTAAAATGCTTTGGTATCTAAACAAACAGCTTAAGAATCCAGAATGTGGATGTGATGTTTTCATCATCAGTTACTATGTTCAATCATGTCATAGTTTCCCTTCTTTGTGCTCTGAGAAATAACTTCATGACCTCAACAGGAAACCTGGGCTGAACAGTGCATTGGTTTACATTATACGAAATGTTTATGAAATAGTTAAACAAGAGCAGAGTGATAAGAGCATCACCATACTTTACAAACACATTCATATATCTAAACAAAAATGCAACTTAAGTTCATTAGATAAAAAACATTAATTATATATCTAATATTGTATGTGATAAGTCCCTTCAGTTGTGTCTGACTCTGAGACCCTATGGACTGTAGCCTGCCAGGTTCCACTGTCCATGGGATTCTCCAGGCAAGAATACTGGAGTGAGTTGTCATGGCCTCCTCCAAGGGATCTTCCTGACTTGGGGATTTAACCTGCATCTCTTATGTCTCCTGCATTGGCAGGCAGGTTCTTTACAATTAGTCCCACTTGGGAAGCCCCAAATATCTAATATTACATCTTGGGTAATATGGAATTTCAAGCAAAAAATTTGGACTAAAAATAGTTTGTATTGAAAGAATGTGCACTTAAAAACATATTTTAGTAATACTAGTTTCTCTGAGAGGAAAAAATGTCTATTTACACTTGAATTAGTTATTTGACCATTTATTTTACACCAGCACATTACAATTAATGATTTCTAGAAATGTTATCTTATTGACACTGCTAAAGTACTGGAATAACTAGGCTTTTAGTACTTGAAATGAAAATGAGTGTGCAGAGTGTGCTGATTGCTGGTTATTAGAATGTAGAAAGAGAATCACAAAGCAAGTTGCTGAGGAAATGAAGGCTTTACTTTCTCCGTGATGTGCTTATAAGCACACTGACTTTCTGTGTGTTTGCCAGAATGTTTGGATATTTAGTTGAGAAATGTTTGTCTGTTTATTTTAATAATGATGGTGTCTGGTTTATAAGTATAGGTAATAAAGCACCGCCATTATGCTGTTAACCATAAAAATACAACTGAACGCTAGGCATTCTACCTAGTTGGGTTTTTCCTAAAGGCTTTTGAAAGGAACCGTCAAATGTTTCAATTAAAAAATTTTGGGAATTTTCCCCAGGTTCTAACAAGCTATATCAAAATAGAACTCATTTCATGGAAAAAAGGAATCCCACAGCATTTCTTTTTAATAACTGTTCAGCTACAAAATTTTATTGGTATCTTTTTATGTTCCCTCTAGAGGATGTAATGCACAAAAGCATTGCCACGGAACATATAAAATTACAAATGAAATTTATTGTAAAAAGTAGAATGTCTTCTAGACTGGTGTCAGTATTTATTTCATTCAGAAACCAAAACTGCAGTATAATATATTCGTTGTCAGCAAGTCCATGTGTGTAAATTGCCATCCAATGTTATTGACGGATATAAGACAGATATTGAAAAGACAATTTAAAGGTACTCTTCCAAACATAAACTGTTCCACAAAAGCACTGTAAAAACTCCTTCAAGATTTTGGGTTGTGCTTGACATGTATGGTTAACTACATAATTTGGTCGTGTCATAATCCACTGTGTTTGGCAATTTGGCATTAAACGCCTGCAGAGCAGATTGGATTCTCACCACCTCACTAGTAGACAGCTTGAGTCTATGACGAAGCAAGCAAGAGAAGAGATCTAGACGACGTTGACCGGGTGGGGAGAGTTTATTTACACGGTCTCTTATCTCTAGAAGCTGCAAAAGTGCTGAGTCCTGGGATCCCTGAGTATAGGGGTAGTCCAGCTGCAGAATCAGGTCCCGGATGGCTTCCGGGTCAAAGTGCATGCTGTAGCCAAACACTTGAATGTTATTGATTTTCATATAACCCAGGTTCCGGGATGGGTCAATAAACTCCAGGGGTTCGTAGTAGATGCTCTCGTTGCCGTTGGGGCCGTTTGACTTGATGCGACTCCTCAGGTAGATGTGCACGGTCTCAAAAAACGTCTTCCACTTGTTCCCCAGAGTCAGCGACCAGTTGTAACACTGCAGGGGGAGGTCCAGCTTAGTCCGCTCCCAGTCGGGGAAGCTGTTTTCATTCACAGGCATAAACCAGCTCTCAGAGTGGCTGCCTCCGAAGGGATTGATGTAGACGGCCAACACGGGCTCCAGGGTGCTGTTCTTCGTTAAACAGATCTGTAAAGAGAGACCCAGGATCATGTGGACCAGGCTTGACTTGTACTTGTTGCTCTTTAAGGTGAGGAGCATCCTCTTGCGCCAGGAGGGGTCGAACCAGCTGTTGAGGCGCATGTCGTTGCTGATGAAGATGGCGTGCACCTCCAGCCGCCTGTCGGTTTTCTGCAACAGGTACTTCATCTCCAGGTCTTGCAGGTCGGTCTCGAAGCCGATGTAGTGGTCAGTGGACTCGGCGACCTCGGGTTTGCAGAAGCCCTGGCTCAGCATGTAGCCCGTGTTGCAGGCGCCGCAGCGGGTGCGGTTGTCTGGGGCGCAGGTGAGACAGGCGGCCGCGTCGCCCACCGTGCAGGGGAGGAAGGCCGTGCAGACCACCTGGTCGTTGGGACACGTGCAGGAGTGCGTCTCTTCTGAAAAGCTGCCCAGGAGGCCGTTCTCATTGCAGTAGAGAAAAGACTGGATGCGAGTGAGCCAGTAGGTTGAAGTTCTAGGAACAGAAAACAAAAGGAAACTATATAAATACAAAAGCATTCGTTTTCGATCACCAGCCCAGGCTGGATGCAGGAGACAAGTGTTCGGGCCTGGTGCACTGGGAAGACCCAGAGGGATCGGGTAGAGAGGGAGGTGGGAGGGGGGATCGGGATGGGGAATACATGTAACTCCATGGCTGATTCATGTCAGTGCATGACAAAACCGACTACAATATTGTAAAGTAATTAGCCTCCAACTAATAAAACTAAATGAAAAAAAAAAGCATTAATTTGTGTGTCTGTGTGTGTATCCTGCAGTCAAGTTACCTTATGTCTGAAAGCTTCACTATTACGTTCTTAGGACCTTTCCCGTCAGTTATTTAACTGAGATTTTTTAAAAAATCCATTTAGTTCACCATTGAAAAAAATATGAATATACATACATAATATGTATATATTTAAATTATATATATATATTTCATTCATCATTGCATAAGACTGAATATAGATACATTTGATTTGAACTGGAAAACTTAAGATATTTCTTAAGAAATATCTTCTTAAGAGATTGCATGGCATCTCATTAGTGTCCTTGGAAGCGGATTGTGAATATAATTGGGTTTGTTATAGTTTTGAAATGATATCCAACAAAAGGAAATAAAATGTCTTATTATTAAATATCTGCAGTAGAATTTGAGTGCATAAATGACGATTGTTCATTCATTCACTCTTAGCTTCATAGTGCACTATGCTGCAGGAATCCTAAGTAAAAGATGAAATTAAAACTATTCTAAATGTTCAGTCAATGGATTTAAATGCTAGGGTTTCATCAACATTGAAAGAACAAGTACCCACTGAGAGGGAAAATATTATTAAAACATGTTTGATTTTTATCCTTCCAGGCTGCTCAAGAAAATTGTTGAAAATATCTCATTAAAACCAACTACGAGTTCTTTTAATAAGGGTTAAGTGTGTTAGTTGAATGGGTTTGATTTGAATAATTAACATTTTAAAATTTATATTTAGAAATCAGGCTAATCTTCATGCAAATTTAAGATCTCACTTTTCCTCTTTTCCCACATTATTCAAATTCTTTTAGTGTGTCTAAAATCTCAGTAAAATAATTAAGGAAAAGCATGTGGCTGTGTAATCAGACAATTTGTTTTTATCTTGCTGCTTTCTCATACTAGCTGCAAAACAGTGGAAATGTTGAATGACCTAAGTTAGTAACGGGCTTCCCAGGCAGTGCTAGTGGTAAAGAACCCACCTACCAATGCAGGAGACAAGAGATGGGAGTTTGCTCTCTGGGTCGGGAAGATCCCCTGGAGGAGGAAATGACAACCCACTCCAGTATTCTTGCCTGGAGAATCCCATGGACAGAGGAGCCTGGAAGTCTACAGTCCATAGAGTGGCAAAGAGTCAACACGACTCAAGTGACTTAGCGCTCAAGTTACTAATATCGTTCATATTAAGTTCTTGTGAGAAATAGTTTGCCTCAGACTGGCTACATGTGTTTTGACTATTGCACAGAGCATGTGTCACAGTAGACACCAAAAATTGTATATTTTTTGGTATTTTTATGCCTTTCCAGTGTTTATTATTCAGTACATATGAGATTTTCTGCAAATTGTGTATATTGTATCCAATCCTTTAGACATTACATTGCTACCATTTAAATAATTTGTATATGCAGTAAAATACAAATATGAATGTGTAAATCATCAATCAGAACAATTTATTATCACATTCAGAACAATTTTTGAGTTATATATTCATTTTTGGTCCTTGCTCATTCTCCTATTGTGATATAACACTTTTTTTTTTTTTTTTAAGGAAGCTCTTCCCTGTTTTTTCCAAATAAATTGAATAACTCCTTTATTCCTACTCATAATATTCAGTTATTTTTCTTCATAGTGCCTTTTTCCACTTAAAGTGTTATATTGTGTACTTACTTGTTTATACTCCATTTATCTCATTAACTATAATATTCAACTTGCCAAAATCATATATGCTTTGGTTGCAGCTTTAGATCTTGGGCCTAGCAGAATGCTGGGAGATCACAGTGCTCTAATACTTAATGAATATTAGATAAAATGCACGGACAAATTAAAGGAACATTTTGCACATATTTTTCAGTGAAAGTTAAAGCATTAAACTTCATTTTTCATACCACTGTGAAGACCTAATTCCCAAGATGCAGGAGGTGGAGTTACACAACATATTCTTGACATCTGCACAATTAAATCTGTATAAAAATCTCAGTAAATGTCTATTTTAAAAACCTTTCTTTCCCAGAGTCCCTAAATGCAACTGTTTTCTATAGACCTAGAAAGAAGGTAAAACCTAATTAAGCTCAACCAAAACACAAAGTATTTTCCTCTTAATTGTCTCTTGCACTGAAAAACACTGACTGGGAAACTACACCTATTAAAATCATTTCTAACTTTCCCAAGATATTTTAAAAATAAGTTCTTAGAAAACTCTCCCAGGAGGATGCCCAGGGGTTGTAAATAGCAATGATTGGCAGTTGGTGAGCCATACATCTATATGAGCATCTCTTCTATCCTCTCCTTCCTTGTTTTCTTGCTGTGCAAAAATAAATAAATAAATAAATAAATGTGCAAAAAGTTTTCCTTTTCTGGTTGAGGAAATAGCTTGATTCATGATTTCTGTATTCAGTCTCAGAATCCAGAAATTATTACTGACTTGTGATCTGCAGTTACTGATATGTTTATCTCATCAGTTCACTGTCAATGAATTAATCTCTCTCCCTGTTACCTCCTTTCTTTTTCTCCTTCTCTTTTTTCCCTTCCTTCCATTCTGTCCTTCTTTCTTTCTTCCTTATTTCTCTTTTTTCTCTTTCTCTCTGTAGCCCTATTTATATCTATCGAATATAAAGCATATAAAATATATACCCTATCTGGATTGAACATTATATTTTCTTCCCTAGAATCAAAGCATAAATTCCCTGAGCCAATCCATCTCTTACTGTAAGCTCTCATTGTGTTTCCAAATCATAAGGACAAACCAAGAAAATGAAATAAATAGGCCCAAGTCTACAGAGCTCACAAAACTAGGCTATCGTAGAAAAACTCATCTGGACACTTTAGAAAAGCAGTGACTTTCTCAGCCTTTTACAATTCTTTTCACATCCCCTGCAGATGCATTACTGAAGGAATGCATTGCTGAAGTTCGTGGGTTTCAGCCTGTCATATATGAGTACTGATAATTCAGTATGCTGTCAAAGCTCCTATTCCCTAGGACAGAAGAACTTACATATGTTTCCTTCCTTGCTGTTTCTTGTCCTTTATTCCCTATTACCTACCTTTTTACTTGTTTAATTACTTCATAGGTAGGAAATAGATTTTTAAAGGAACAAAATTCAATAATTATTCATTACTACCTGTAAAATCTTAGTGAAGGCAGTGGTCAAAAATAGGAAATGGAGCAAATTTCACATTTGTACATGGGTTTTCACTTTATCCAATAGATCATGTAGTTCTTTTTTTTTTTTTCTCCTGACAAAGTAAACTTTAACTGTATTTTTAAAATTTAAACTTAAATTTTTGAAGAGAAATATTTTCAACATTAAAGAAGCCTGGCATGCTGCAGTCCATGGGGTCACAAAGAGTCAGACACAACAGCAACTGAACTGAACTCAAGTGTTTTTTTAAAACTCCATTTCTTTTATGTGTTGTTCAGTTGCTAAGTCATGTCTGAATCTTTGTGACTCTATGGGCCATAGCATGCCAGGTTTCTCTGTCCTTCACTGTCTCCCAGAGTTTGATCAAACTTATGTCCATTGAGTCTGTGATACTAACATCTCATCCTCTGTCACCCACCCTTCTCCTTTTGCCTTCAGTCTTTCCTAGCATGAGGGTCTTTTCTAGTGAGTTGGCTCTTCCCATCAGGTGGCCAAAGTATTGGAGCTTCAGCTTCAGCATTAATCTTTCCAGTGAATATTCAGGGTTGATTTCCTTTTAAGATTGACTAGTCTGAGTTCCTTGCTGTCCAAGGAACTCTCATGAGTCTTCTCCAGCACCACAATTCAAAAGCATCAATCTTTTCCTTTATAGTTAAGTATTAAAACAAAGTAATGCCACATTTTTTATTCTCATACATAACTTTTATTCACATAAACTATTTAGGGTCTACTGGGGTTAGGTTTAGAGGATGCACTTTGAAAAATGAACTCCTGGCAGGGAAGTAAGTCCTTTGTTGCTCTTTATCTAACATGTGGCACTGTTTCTGATATCTACTTGATAGCATGTCAATAAATATTTACTAAGCAAAGGAAATAGGAAAGAAAAAGGAGAGAAGGAGTAAAGGGAGGGAGAGAAAATAAATTAAAGTGAAGGAACTATACAAATGATAGAATTATAGAAGAAAAAATGAAGGGAAGACAGTATTAAAGTCAATGAATTGATAATGATAATGATATGAAGAGATTCAAGGGGCTTAAACACTCCTTATCTATCAAGAAGTGAGTGCATTTGGAAAAAAAAAAGCTTTTATGTGATAGTGTTACAAAAAGAAAATACCTTCCAGAGTTAAGTTAAACTTTTGGAAAAAAAAATAGAATTAGCTAAAAGCCTATAGCATGTTTATATTTGAGAAATCAGGTAGAAAGTTGAGATTAGACATAAGTTCGGTTCAGTTGTCTCTGTTCGCTGACAACATTCTTTCTTTCTTTCTTCATTAAAGAATTATTTTTTTGGTGCACTGGGAAGACCCAGAGGGATGGGGTGGGGAGGGAGGCGGGAGGGGGGATCAGGATGGGGAACACATGTAAATCCATGGCTGATTCATGTCAATGTGTGTAGATCCTTTTTAAAGCCTTTATTGAATTTGTGACAATATTGTTTCTGTTTTATTTATTTATTTTTTGGTTTTTTGGCCATGAGACATAGGGGAATCTTAGCTCCCCAACCAGGGATTGAACCCCATACCTCAAGCATTAGAAGGTGAAGTCTTAACCACTGGGTCACCAGGGAAGTCTTCTCTGTGTATTTAAAAATCTGTTCTAAGGAAAAAAAAAAAAATCTGTTCTTCTCCACAGAACATACATTATGTGAGTATCAAAAGAGCATTAGACCAGAAGTATGAACACTGGATTTCTAGGACAGATTTTACCTGGTGACTGGGGACAAGTCACTTTAGTCTCTTTGAGTGGAAATTTTAGAATTCAAAGAAACACTGGTTCAGATTTTGATTCTGCATGATGCTGGGGAATGTGTACGGCTTTCTGAATCTCAGAAGCTCACCCTCAGTTTGCCTGTTGCTCTGCTGTCAGGATGAAATGATGTAACAAATCCCACCATCACAGAGCCCCAGACATGGTAGCTGCCAACAATGCAACAATATGAATGAAATGCTAGTATCCAACATACTGTTATAAAGAATATCAAAGAAGATATAGTCTTGGCCTTGTAGTTTTGAATGATGTTGCCAACTAAAAACTGGCACTTGCCATCTGCCTCTACAAGGACTAAGTCACTAGTCACTGCAGCCACTGACCTTCAACACCCCCCTTTAAAGGAGTTCAGGGTCAAGTTCAGGAATGAGGCATCTGTGCACTGGGAAAAACTAGCAGACAGATCTTCAGATAGTTAGATATTTTCAAAAGGTGATTTTATGGGTCCAACTCTTACATCTCCTCATATGTAGAAAAACACTAAAGTCATTAAGGATGGCATCTGTTCATTATAAGCAGCAAGCCTTGGCCAAAATGTATGCTTGACTGCATGGACTTCCTTATCTGAAATTATATATAACACTGACCTCTCCTCCTACCTCTTCAGAGCAGCTCTCCGAGTTATCTGAAATGCTATCTCCCAGACAATTAGTCCTCATTTTGCCCCAAATAAAATTAACTCACAACTCTCACCTTTTGCATTCTCTTCCCATCAGCAGTGTTAAGTGGGATTGGTAAAAATAGATTCCTGGACCCCACCCCAGACATACTATATGAATCCCTAGAAGCAGGGCCTAGGAAGCTCTTTTAAAAATATCCAGCCCCACAGACAAAGCCAGTGTGGTCAAAGCAAAGAGCATTGCACTAAAAGAGTTGTAGGTACAGAGGACTTGGTAGGAAGGGTCTTGTTTTCAGGAACGAAATGAAAGCCAGTATAGCTGGAGCAGAGAGCATATCAATGCAGTATTAGACTGTGAACTAAGTAGTGGCCAGATCAGGCAGAATTCTGTTTCGGTTTTAAATTTATTCTGTGTGCAGTAAAGATTGGCAAACGGATTTAGGCAAGAGTCAGTGAAGTCGCTCAGTCATGTCTGACTCTCTGCGACCCCACAGACTGCAGCCCACCAGGCTTCTCTGTCCATGGGATTTTCCAGGCAAGAGTACTGGAGTGGGTTGACATTTGCTTCTCCAGGGAATCTTCCCAACCCAGGGATTTAACCCAGGTCTCCTGA
The DNA here is from genome assembly GCF_910594005.1 of Cervus elaphus. Lineage (NCBI taxonomy): Eukaryota > Metazoa > Chordata > Mammalia > Artiodactyla > Cervidae > Cervus > Cervus elaphus. Next base: position 18,248,464 of record NC_057828.1, on the reverse strand, counting down.
ATTGCAGGCAGATGCTTTACTGTCTGAGCCACCAAGGAAGCCCCATGTACATATTTAGTAACTAGCTTTCTCTTTATGGGTTTTGCTGGTGGCTCAGCTGATAAAGAATCTGCCTGCAATGCAGGAAACCTGGGTTTGATCCTTGAGTTGGGAAGATTCCCTGGAGAAAGCAATGGCTACCCACTCCAGTTTTCTGGGCTGGAGAATTCCATGGACTGTATAGTCCATGGGGTCACAAAGAGCTGGACACGACTGAGTGGCTTTCACGTCACTTTCTCTTTGTATTATACCAATAGTATTTTATTTTAATTAAAATAAAATATGCAGTCTCAGAGAACTTTTATGTACACAGACACTGTTTAAGGTTCTATATGAAAATTAACAACCACAATAGCTATTAGGGCTCTTTAGGGCTTCCCAGGTGGTGTAGTGGTAAAGAATCTGTCTGCCAATGCAGGGGATGCAAGAGACACGGGTTTGATCCCTGGGTCGGGAAGATCCTCTGGAGAAGGAAGTGACAATCTGCTCCAGGATTTTTGCCTAGAGAATTCCACGGACAGAGAAGCCCGACAGTCTACAGTCCAGAGGGTTGCACAGAGTCAGATACAACTGACTGACTGAGCACTCATATACAGAAATACCAGTTAGCCATGAACTTTTAAGAACACGTCCAGAAGAAGACAGAGAGAAGTTAAAATGTCTGTATAGCAGCAGACAGCATTGAATTAACATACATTTGTGGCCTTGAGGCTAAATGTATGCTAAATTTGCAAACCCTAAAATAGAAATTTTTGGCATACACATACATAGAAAAAAAAGTGAAAGTGAAAGTCACTCAGTCGCATCCAACTCTTTGCGACCCCATGGACTATACAGTCCATGGAATTCTCCAGGCAATTATACTGGAGTGGGTAGCTGTTCCCTTCTCCAGGGGATCTTCTCAACCTAGGGATCAAATCCAGGTCTCCTGCATTGCAGGTGGATTCTTTACCAGCTGAGCCACCAGAGAAGCCCAATAATAAAGGTAGCCTATCCTTTCTCCGGAGAAGGAAATGGCAACCTACTCCAGTGTCCTTGCCTGGAGAATCCCAGGGACGGAGGAGCCTGGTGGGCTGCCATCTATGGGGTTGAGCAGAGGCGGACACGACTGAAGTGACTTAGAAGCAGCAGCATCTTTTCTCCAGTGTATCTTCCTGACCCAGGAATCGAACTGGGGTTACCTACATTGCAGGCAGATTCTTTACCAGTTGAGCTACCAGGGAAATAAATCAAAACCCTAAAACCTACTTTTAGAATTCTACTATGTTACATTTACATTAACAAATTATTTACTGAATTTCCCTCATATCATGGGCCAGTCACTTTGTTATTTTTAATCCTTCAACAGTAGATGTAAAACTTAAACCCATTTTACAATTTGAAAAATACATAGAGTCATAGTTTCAACAACTTTCACAATTATATATAATGTATTAGGTATTACAATGAAAAAGGACTCGAAGCAAATCTAATTTTTTTTAATGTGTGTCAAGTAGTAAGGAAAAATGAGTTAAGGAAAAATATCTATTTATTGTCATGCTGGAAAGCATCAAAGATAAAGAGATAACTTTAAATTATTATATAAAATTAGGTACTTGAGTTACAGCCCACTCCATTGACTTCAATCATCTTTTGGGAGCTAAACTATCAGTGAACCTTGGTTTCCTTGACTCATATGGAAAATGGGAATAAAATATACATAGTTGTAAGAATTAAAGGGAAATAGCAAGAAAATCCATTAAAAGCGTGCCTGTACACAGAACAAGTGATAAATAAATGTGAGTGCTTATTCTTATGATGACTATTATAACTACTGTTACCTTTTAAAGAAATAGCATCAAAAAAAGAAAAAGAAAGAAATAGCATCACATGCAGTTTCTTTATTACAAATGCTATTTTCCTCTAGAAAGTGGAAATTTTCACTTTATCTTCAACGATTTGTGGATTACATGCATAATCTTACTCTTTATCTCACGTATCAGATAGACCTAGTTATTGATAACATGATTAAGATAGCCTCTATATTAATTTGGAAACTCAAAAATCTGAACAAACAATATTTTTCAAATTTGGGACATATATCCTGATGCATGTCAGTTTGCACTGAGGTATTAGAACATATGTTGATACAGAAACAATTACCTTCTCTCACAGTTAAATCCTCTCTGAGCACTAATAATCTTATTTCAAAGGTCCCTTTTTCCAACCTTCTAATCTTTTTTGGCTTTCCAAATCTGTGCAGTGTGGACCTGAATTTTAAAATCTAAACAGCACAACTTCAGTCTATTTTTGAAGTTAAATATTATTCGTTTCATTCATTATTCACTTCAGCTTTCATAGATTTGTTCTTCTTCAACCCTAATACTTTAAACTGAATAAGAATTTGGGATTAAGTGCCCACAGCCATTTAAGCAGTCATAAACTGATTATTAGCGCAGTCACAGACAAACGATGCCAAACAATAGGCTGTCACTCTCTCTTCCAGCTCTGCTGCTCTGTCCGTCTCAGCCGCGACATGACCTGGGGCTCATGTTGACACACTCATCACACAACAGTCTCACTCTTGGAAATAATATCACATCCTGAGAAACAGGATGTCATTGTCAAAGGTCCCTCGGCTATGAGTCTCCCAAAGAAGCATCATTTATGCATATGTATATATATATATGGGCTTTCCTGGTGGCACAGTGGTAAAGAATCCGCCTGAAATGCAGGAGCTGAAGGAGACCCGAGTTCAGTCCCTGGGTGAAGAAGATCCCCTGGAGGAGGGCATGGCAACCCACCCCAGTATTCTTGCCTGGAGAATCCCACGGACAGAGGAGCCTGGTGGGCTGAAGTCCATGGGGTCACAGAGAGTCAGACACGACTGAAGTGAATAAGCATATATGTGTGTGTGTGTGTGTGTATGTGTGTGTACACACACACACATATATATATCACATGTGTTGATAGATACACATCTATAGACCTATAGATGCATATATACACACACATTTCATTTTTATAAACTTGAATTCAAGTATCTACTAAAACTTTTGGCTTGTAGGAGGACAATGAAAGAGTGAGGGAAGCAGTTGAAGATGTAGGTGATATTTTAAAGACAATATTAGCCGAGGTTTTGTCAAGCACACAGTCCATTTACAGGCATTTCATTAACTCTCCCAATTCTCAACTACACCTTGAAGTACAAACCCTTGTTATCCAATCTGTGTTTAAAGTATGAGCTGTAAAAATCTTAAATAATTAGAACTTGTAGAAGGTCAACTAGCTAGTAAGTGACAGAACTGAACGTACATCCCGGTCATTGTTACTCTGCCAATATGGGGATATAACACCAGAAGTCCTATGTAAGTTCTGGCAGCTGTATAGTGGGGTTAATGGCGACCTCCTACAAAAGGACATATGCCATACCCACACCCAGAGCCCCTATCCCTGCAGCAGACCACTGCCGACCCGTACCTCCCTAGGAGATGCCCAAACACAGTTCTGCCCCAGTCTCTGTGGGGTCCTTGGGTCCTGGTGTGCACAAGGTTTGTTTGGGCCCTCTGAGCGTCTCCGGTGGGAATGGGATGGCAGAAAGTGAGGAAAAACTAAAGAGCCTCTTGATGAAAGTGAAAGAGGAGAGTGAAAAAGTTGGCTTAAAGCTCAACATTTACAAAAAAAATATCATGGCATCCGGTCCCATCACTTCATGGCAAATAGATGGGGAAACAGTGGAAACAGTGGCTGACTTTATTTTTGGGGGCTCTGAAATCACTGCAGATGGTGACTGCAGTCCTGAAATAAAAAGAGGCTTGCTCCTTGGAAGAAAAGTTATGACCAAACTAGACAGCACATTTTTTTAAGAGAAATTACTTTGTCAACAAACGTCCATCTAGTCAAGGCTATGGTTTTTCCAGTAGTCATGTATGGATGTGAGAGTTGGACTATAAAGAAAGCTGAGTGTCAAAGACTTGATGCTTTAAACTGTGGTGTTGGAGAAGACTCTTGAGAGTCCCTTGGACTGCAAGGAGATCCAACCAGTCCATCCTAAAGGAAATCAGTCCTGAATGCTCATTGGAAGGACTGATGTTGAAGCTGAAACTCCAATACTTTGGCCACCTGATGCGAAGAGCTGACTCATTTGAAAAGACCCTGATGCTGGGAAAGATTGAAGGCAGCAGGAGAAGGGGATGACAGAGGATGAGATGGTTGGATGGCATCACTGACTCAATGGACATGAGTCTGAGTAAACTCTGGGAGCTGATAATGGACAGGGAGGGCTGGCATGCTGCAGTCCATGGGGAGAGACAGACATGACTGAACTGAACTGAACTGAACACCAAAAGTACAAACAGCAAGAACAAAAAGTACTAAGTGGGACTATATCAAACCAAAAAGCTTCAGTCCAACTAAACTGTAATTCATTTAATTGAATAGCACACACAGAAAAATCTGCAACTGAAACGTTTTGTCCACATTTGTGCTGCATTTAATAGTATAGTTAAAGAAAAACCGACAGAGATGTTTTCTTTCTTATGACATAAAATATGAAAAGAAAAATGCAACATTCAGGGTGTGAAATGTGAGAAATACAACACAATTACTTTACTGTACATTAAGGGAATATATTATTTAAAAAATAGACTCCACATTTAATTTCCTCCAAATTAAAAACTGAACTATTTTGCCAACTGAATCACTTACATGATAAGTTAATAAAACTTGAAAAGTATTTTGTGAAAGTTCAGTCTATTAAGTAGTATAATTGAGGAATATTGACACAAGTGCCATGGTCTCTCCTATGTGCTTTTATAACACCCCTGTTTTCATCCAGCATAATATTCATTACACCAAGTCATTATTACCTGATCATCTGTATCCTTCATTACATTATACATGCTGTGAGGGAGAAGATATATTTGTTTACTTCACCATTTTATTATCATAATGTACCTAAATCAGTTTGCAGTGTTTATGCTTAAGTTTTCCCATTAAAATTTTCTGAACCTTTATTAGTTTTGAAATATGTTAATGATGAATACAAAGTTGAAAATCTAAATAATATAAATAGAAGTTTCTAAAAGTAAAATAATCATGAAGAGAACATTTATTTTATCCTGTTCATCTCTGACCCTAATATTTCAAATTAAATATAAATATCACATGATTGGGTAAATTAAGAACAAAAAAGAGAAGCTAAAATAAAAAGCATATTCAAGGCTAAATTATGAATGTTCTTGCTTGTATTCATTTATTTATTTTAGTATTTCATATAATTTTCTTGATATCCAGTGTATGATAAACATTTTCAAAATTAATTTAATAATTCATAACCAATTTTTCAATTAAAAAAACAATAAAATGTTTCTGTTGGATACTGAAAACTTGAAAACAAAAGGAAATTATATTATTTAAATAATTTAATCAAATTTTAGTGTTTCTATTGGTGATACTATTCATATCTAAAACATAATTTCAATTAAATAAAGAAAACATAATTTGTCCAAATGCAATGTCCATCTATTCATATAACCAGAATGCAATTATGGTATGAATTGTTTTTGACACGCCTGCATATGTGTGACAAGCATCTCTCCAAACTGAATGTCTCTGACCTTATTTTCTTCTCTCCTAACACAACCATCCTTGTTATCTATACTGATGGATATCAACTCATCCCTTTCTGTCTCAATAAAAGTAAGATCCAGCTTCTGGAGGCCCTGTGCCTGTTCTTTTTATTACATTTGTGTGCTTCCAAGCTAATCTTCCTAAAATGAATTTATCTCATTGCATAATACCTAATAACTCTCATGTAAAATGTATATTTTGCCTAACTTTTAAAGCCCTTTGGTTTGGTTTGGATGGTTTAGTCACTAAGTCGTGTCTGACTTGCGATCTCGTGGACTGTAGCCCGCCAGGCTCCTCTGTCCATAAGATTCTCCAGGCAAGAATACTAGAGTGAGTTGCCATTTCCTTCTCCTTAAAGCCCTTTACAATCATACAATACCCACTTAGGCTTCAGTACTCTATAAGATATATTCTCCATTTTGGCTCTCTTTGTTCCCCTCCCTAAATATGTCATGCTCAATTTCAACCACAATGAATTTTTTCATTACAAAATTTCATTACAGAATTGTCCTTTTTCCTCTGCTTAGCCAGTTTAAGATGCAAATTTAATCTTTTTTTTTTACTGTAAACATTTCTTTTTAATAATCCTCCTTACAACAACTTAATTCTTTGATTCTTATATATAATTATATATATTATATACTTATTAATTATATAATTTAATCTATATTATTATACTTGTAATTAAGCAATGTACAACCATATATTATTGCTAAATATGTTCTTATCTTGTTTCAACCAAAGTGTATTGTTTATTATAATATCTATATTTTTACACGTTAGTTTTGGTAGTTGGAACATAAGCTTCTCAGAAAGAAGAAAATGAATGTTGTTTCACTGGAATTTTTAGAGATAAGCAAAATCTTTCCCCATTCAACTCCTTTAAACAAAATTGCTAAATCAAAATTGAATTATGGATGTATATTTGTGGGAAAATGTCAAAGGAAATACTTTAAAAAACTCCTCAGCACAAAATGCCAAATAATTCTGACAAAAATGTCTTAAATGCATTTATGATCTGGAAAAAAAGGTGAGGTAAATTTCAGAGGCTGAAATTAAAGTAAAAGGACAAATGTGAAGGAAAATACGGGTGTACCTGATCTAGAGGTCTCAGTGGCTATGTCAGGTATAAGAAACAAAGTCCAGTGACTTGAAAGGCAAGAAGTTGAATTGGAGACCTTTATGAGGCTGGGAAGACTGAGACTATGAATTTAAAGAGAAAGTCAGTTTAAAAACAAAACAAGCAATAAAGCAAACAAATAAGAATTCTGGAAAAGAAGAGAGCAAGATGAGTGCCTACAGTAACCCCACTGGTAGTAGAAGAGAAAATATTAATACATAATCTACAAATTCAAAGTATTTTTTTAGAACACATGTAATCTAAAAATTCAAAACCACCAATGAAAATAGTAATTTATTTTAAAGCGACCCCAAATTGTTTTATTGTGGTGACGCTAAATATACATATTTTCTACATCAGTGCATATCTTTTACATTTTGTAAAGGACTTGAAGAATCAATACAGATGACATTTTTGACCATGAACTCACAATAGAAAAAAAAAAAAAGCAAAGAGGAACCAGGGTCACCAAGGTTGAAATGTGCAAAAATCAGAATCTTAGCATTGATTACAGAAATTGAAATTATTTTATATTGAAGTCAATTACCAGGAACATACTTAAATAATTTCTATGTAAAATAAAATGTGAGAGAGACACAAGTGGTTACCAAAACAAATCTGAAAAAAGAAAGGAAATATGATGATGATGATGATGATTTAAATTTAAACAGTAAGAGGTAAAACATCAGATGAGCAAAGCTGAGCAGAAAATTGGTGAATTAAATATAACTGAGATAATGATACTGAGAATATGCCCCACAGAGAGGATAAGAGATTGAAAATATAAAATAGATCAAGAGGATAGCATTAGAGAAACTGACAAATACCTAATCATAGCTCCAGAGGAAGAAAATAGACAAAATAGGGGAGACTCCATATAAAATGACAGTAAGTGAGAATTCTCCAAAGTCTATGAAATTCATAAATCTTGAGATAGGTGAAGCTCAAAAAAATTCCAAGAAGAATAACTATTCACATTGTACTTAACTTGTAGTTCTTGTTATATGTAACAAAATTTTGTTATAAATAACAAAGATTATATATAACAAAACATAAAAATATACAAATATTTAAAAGATATTAAAGCATATGTAATCAATGCAGTTATAGTCACAGTATTCACAAATAGAAAGACTCACTAGGAAAGATATCAATTCTTCCCAGATGTATTTCTATATTTATGAAACTCCAATAAAAACTGCTTCAAGTTTTCTTTTCTTGTTTTTAGTTATGATAAACAATCTTCCTGGCAATGCAGAAGACTTGGATTCCATCCTTGGATCAGGAAGATCCACTGGAGAAGGGAATGGCAATCCACTCCAGTATTCTTGCCTGCAGAATTCCATGGACAGAAGAGCCTGGCAGCTATAGTCCATGGGGTTGCAAACAATCAGACATGACTAAGTGACTAACACTAGAGTAGCTTGTCTTCAATGAATACTCCCAATAATAATTTATAAAATTTGAAGAAAATAGAAAGAACTACTAGTTAAAGGAGTTATACAATGTGCAAAAGCAAAAGCAAAATGAGTTTTTGTCTTTAAAGAAGGGGGCACCACCAATGGAGAGATAAGTTTTGCCTTAGGGAACTCCCTAATCTGGACAAAGTGGGAAGGCTGGAACTCAATCAGAAACAATACTCTTAAAGGCTTAATGTGTACAGAATGAAAATGGAGAGTTGCCAGAGAAGATAGCAATTGAGGCAATTGTGAGACACATTTTGAGAAATCAACCAGAAAGCAAATGTAAAGACTATGTTCTTTACCTATCACAGAGGAGACACTGTTTGCAGTTTGGATATCTCCAAGGTAGAATGGCTTGGTAAACACATTCAAATACCAGAAAAGCCATGCCTTCGCAGTAAAGAGTGTCACAAGACCAAAGATTATTCCTAAACTAACTGTCAAACCAAAAAGACTCACTGTAAAAAAAAAAAAAAATCTGTAAAGACAATGTGGTCAACAAATAATAAAACAGCCTGTCAAATAAAAAATCAACACTATTCTAATAAAATAACATACTTCAGAGTCAATATATAATATTACCTACAAAATCCAATAAAAATACGTAGTTATAAGAACTTTGAACAAACAAGTAGATGCCATTCATTGCAAAAAGACAAAGCTATTGATAGAAATAGGTCCCGTGACAACCTACATAATTGCTATTGACTGATAAATGTTGACCTGAAACAAAGAGACTGACAGCTATTTCTCCATTAAAGATAGGTTTATTCAAATTACAATTATACCTATTAAAATAAAACCTAATTCTCTAATTATTCAGGACAAAAAAAAAAAAAACACAGGATAAGGCATTCTGTGCTTTGGAAAAACAGGTCCCTTAGATAATCACAGCTATCTCAGGAAAAAAAGAAATATGAACACAGATTCTTGCATCTTCTCATTCATAGAAAATCACTAAAATCATTAATGGAGATATGTAATCTTCATGACCAGCAGTAAATTTTTATTGAGCTATATGCTTGACTACATGTATTTCCTAGGCAAAATTGTGTGTATCTGGCCACTCTCAACTCTTTGGGGCAATTTCTCAAGAGCTATCTGAGAGGCAATCTCCTGAGTTAGAGTCCCCAGGAAGGCCCTGAATAAAACTCAACTCAGCTCTTACATTATGTGTGTTTGTGTTTTTCAGTTAACAATTTTGACAACCATGAAGGATGTAGAGCAGACTTCTTTCCTTCACCTGAACTCTACAAAGATCTAGGTCTTTGGCACAAGCAAGGGTTCCAAGTGTCCATCCACCTCCTCGATGTGTCCAGATGAACTGGGTGAGTCTCTCATGTGGTCTTGGATCTCCCATCTTGACTGACATCCTGAGCCTTATTCAGTTGTTATTAAACTCCTTGATATGAGGACTAGGGTTTCCTTGAAATTAAGTTCAAGAAGAGGTATCTGGATTCTCCAGTTGAAAGACATTGACAAGATTTTGCTCAGTTGAAAGACACCTCAGTGGTTTGGACTGTGTCATTAGGTAGGCGCTATCTGATGCCCTTGTTGGAACTGGCTATTTAACACGGCTGGTCAGAGTAAATTGAAGTCACCAAATGAGAACTTTCAGTTCCAAAGATAAGGGCCACAGATCCTCCCAGCTGATACAGCTTTCTCAAGCAACTGAGAAGTTTATGGGAGTGGTGGAAGCAAATCCTCATGCCATTTGGCAGCCTCATAAGGAAAGCCACTCAAACTAAAAGACTCACTTGCCTAAGGATGCACACATAGGGTTGAACATCCAGTATTCTGAGCACCCAAGCTGGTTTTAGACTGCCAGTGAGAGAAGTCAGAAACTGAGACACATAACATTTCAGAAACAACTTGAGGGTAACACCTATAGGATGTAAGTTCACAAACAGCACAACAGCCCACCACACAGCTTTTGATAGTAATATTATCTTGAACCAACTTTAAAATGGGGGGTTGTTGTTCCTCTTGTTGTTTAGTTGCTAAGTTGTGTCTGACTCTGTGACTCCACGGACTGTAGCCTGCCAGGCTCCTCTGTCCATGGGATTTCCCAGGCAAGAACACTGGAGTGGGTTACCATTTCCTTCTCCAGGGGATCTTCCCAACCCAGGGGTTGAACCCACATCTTCTGTGGCTCCTGCACTGGCTGGTTGATTCTTTACCAATGAGCCACCAGATAAAGTCTCCTAAACAGAAGACAGAGGGAAGTCAGATAGCCAACCCCCAACTGGGCTCATGCACATTTTGTATGAAGCACATAAGCACTCACTTTATTGGAAACTAAGAAAATCTTGCACAAAAATGGCCAAGACAGGGCACTTTTCACATTCCCAAACTGACTTTTGTGTATGCAACTTAAAAAAAAAAAAACAAAAAGAAAACACCCAGTTTGATAAATCATCTTTTCAAAATTCTGAACCTAAGGGAATAGAAGTCCTTCTAGGAGGAGCTTGCATTTTCTCTCACTATGCCTTTGAGATATAAATGTTGTACAGATCAGGAAACTGTATGTAGACCCTCTCCAATTCCTGATATTAAGTTAAAAAAAAAAAAAGGAAAAGAGGACTTTTAAACTTAAGCAAGGAAATAACTTATTCTAATTGTTATTTATAAACTAGTGAGTTTTATATTGTAATACCTGATTTATAACTTAATTTTAGAAATGAAAACTATGAAATCTATATATATATATCTGGATATATGTATATCTGTTTCTACACTATAAATATATGTATTTATTTGTATATACAAATAAATATAAATTAATGTATACTTTGATGGTATTGTCAAAATTAATTATAAGTGAAAATGAAGTGAAGTCATGGACCGTAGCCCACCAGGCTCCTTCATCCATGGAATTTTCTAGGCAAGAGTACTGGAGTGGGTTGCCATTTAAGTGAACTCTATTTAATTGACTTAAAGGAAAATAAGTGCTTCTATAAACTCAGAAACAGAAACTAACCCAAATGAACTTCAGTTTCATGTGATCTAGGAAATATTCAGTATTAAATAAATATTTATTACTAAAGTTAGTTTAAATTTGTTGGCTTAACTAACATAGACACATCTTAGGGTTATCAATATTAAGTGTAGCACTTTTATTGTAAACAAGTTTACTAAAACTCAAATAAGTTCACATTATCTCTGTCACAAAATTTGTTAGCAAGAAAAATGGGGGGTGATGGCTGGCGTGGTCCAATGTCTTATGAAGATTTCATGAATAATCTGAGCAGAATTATTGAGGGAAAGTGAATTAAATTGGCATAAATGGAGTGAGAGCTTTTAGGTGAGCTATTTAAGAATAATTATGTTTTATGGTACATCTACTTAAAACAGTTTCTTTGAAATTTTAATAACTTGAAACTTTAGACATTTGCTAAATTAAGTTAAATGATGGAAATTATTGAATATCTAGATCATTCCCAAATAAAATTACTGAAACATTAATTACTGAGCATAGGCTCTTACAAAGAAACTAAAGTTATTTAGGACTATTAATAAATATGTTTGGTGCCACACTGAGACATTTTCTATAAGAAAGCATGGTTTGGAAAGTATGAATACTATTTATGTTTTTTATTCTACAGAATTTTGATGTAAAAGTTTATAATTGCTTACTTCTTAGTTTTCACTAGAAATTAAGGTTTTAAAAGTTAATAATTGTAATTAAAACATTAAATTAAAACCAATAAAATTAAGAAGAAAATCATCTTTATACGTGTTCGGTAGTTAGAATAGGAAACAGGAGTCCAGAATGGTGGTGGCTAAAAGACAAGGAAGAGAAAAGCCCATGAAAATAGAATAAAGGAAGGTCAAAGGAAGACCAGCGGACCGGAGTGAGGACCTCAGGTAGAACAAACAGCTCTAAAGTGAAAGTGTTGGTCTCTCAGTCATCTCTGACTCTGTGACTCCATGGACTGAAGCCCACAAGGCTTCTCTGTCCATGGAATTTTGCAGGCAACACACTGGAGTGGGTTGCCATTCTCTTCTCAGGTCAGGAGAAGATTCCCCCCTCAGATCTCAGGGGATCTTCCTGACCCAGGGATGAAAGCCAGGTCTCCCATGTTGCAGGCGGATTCTTTACTGTCTGAGTCATCAGGGAAGGCCTAATTTTGCTCTAAAGAGAGGCTCAAATGAGACAAAAAGAAAAGGACAAAATCTGAAAGTAAAAAAGGAAGTTATAGAAGGTTTGTGGAAAAGAAATGATGGGAAAAACAATGTATGGTTAGGATAGATTAATTAAGAATAAATTTGAGTAAATACATTTTAATATTAAAATTAATTTGATACGAAACTAGGATTTGGTTTTTTCTCTGTTAAGAGGACAAGATATTGGGGGATATTTATTTGCTTTTGATAACATATTGTAATGTTTCTTCACTGTTTAAGCAATATGCTTTAACTTTCTGTATTTGCCTTTGAAATCTTGTATTGTCATTTTGCTTAAATGAATAACTAAGCATTGTTTTATAGTTATCTATAATCTTATTTGACCAAGTGTTTTAAATTTTTGATATATTTAACTTTCCAAGTCAAATCCTAAATTAAGTTTCTCTGACCTCTAGCTAACTCTGAGACATATCAAAGTGCCCCTGAAATCAAATGCATATGCGTATTTGTTATGCTAAATCACATAGAAAGCATTGTCAAATGAGTGGGAATAAGCCTTCTTAGGTTATAGTGTATGGATAAATGTTATTAATATAAATGTTCTAGAAATTATTAGAAATTTCTAAAATTTGGATATGTCTTGGTATTGAGTCATAATTCTAGTTATTAAGATGTTAAATGTCATAGAAATAACCAAACTTCTTTGACAACTGTACTGTAATCAGTTAGCCATTATCAATCAGATACTTAGCCATTTCATGTTGTCTTGTCACTTACAGATAGTTACTGTTTTATCTGATGCTTTTGCAAAACTGCTTCATATTCTAGAAGATTTATAGAAACCACTTTTTGACAAGTATAAGTTTCTAATATCTTTCACATCTTACTAATGAACTGGTAATATTAATAAATCATAGAATTCTAATTAAAAATCTGTTTCATAAAACTGCTAACAGAAAATAAAGATCAACAATAATTAGTTATATCTGTCTGAATAATGATATTACTGGCTTTAAAATTTTTTCCAGATGTAAGGAAACCTTTCCCTTTAAACTAATTATGGTTTACAACAGCTTGATAAATTATACCTTTGTAAACAGAATTGAAACATTTATCTTTTCTCTCTACCTGATCCCTTTAGAATTTGGAAACATTGGTTATCGGTTGACTATAATGTCACATTTGAGAATGTGCATAGAATCAGATATGACCAGACAGCTTTAAAGAAATAAGGTGGACTTTGTGGAGCCATAAAGCCCCTTGGAAAAACAGCCTTGGCACTTTGCTCACAGGGTTCCAGGCAGCCTCATCAGCTGACTAAGGAAATCTACTTCCTGGCAGGTGCAGGGACCTCAACGTATATCGCAGACCTTCAAGAAGAGAGGAATCCATCCAAATTTGTACATATTGCAGGCAGAATCCAACAGCAAGTCCTTAGCATGGCTTTTCCATCTTTGAGAAGCCTTTTAAAAGTTTAATCTGAGATTCCAAAATGTTCCAGTAAAGGCAATTTAAAAAACGTCTGTGACCCACTACTTACATAAATCATCAGGCCAAATTTATTGAAATAAGACTTCTTTTGCAAACAATATAATCTATATTTTTGTAGACCATCTGGCTATATTTTGTAGAAGTGAGGGTAATTTTAGAAAGGAAAAGTAGGTTTCAGTGGATATTAAGTTCTGGCTTTATTAATTATATTTGGTGTTTTATATTTACTGCCTAAGACTCACTACCAAGATGGCTTCTTGTTACTACCAAGATGCTGTATTACTGTAAGGTTTAATTGAATTATTAAATGGATCATCTAAGCTTGTTTCTGAAGCTTATCAGAGTGATCTATCCTCGGACAAAGATCAGATGTTCCATGACTTGCAACACATACTGGAAAAGACATCATTTACAGGATGCTGTCCAACCTAGCTGAAAGGAACCTCATCAGGTACTCTTCACTAGCTCACGCACAGCAAAGCTGAAGGGAACTGATTCTTGTATTCATATTTCCCACTCAAAAAAGGTTCTTGCATCAGCCTGGCCTACAGAGAGGACTGCTAACCTCAAACTCGCTTAAAAACAATGCACAAACAGAGGAGAAATCACACCAGGACAAGAAGATGGCATCAGAAGTAGACAACTTGTAAACCAATTTTCCTCCTTAAAAATGAGAAAAGAAGAAGTAGACAGCTATCACAAGATGCTAAACCTGACCCATATGGTTATTTATAGTGTTTTCTTGATTTCTTGGACTTTTACTTATAAGTCAAATGCTTCTCTATCATGTGTACAATCTTATGCAGCATTTAAAAGTCAATGAAATTCTTGGGTTTATGGTCAATTACCTATGTTTAGTACTTCTGGTTACCTTGGTGAATTTCTTCTTTCATGGACAACTGATTAGACAACTCTTAGGAAATGTAAAAAAGAAATATACTTCTTTTATATTATTGATATTACTAAGTGGGTTCCCTTAATTGGCCAGTATTCATACTTGCTCTGATTATAACTATAAGATGAATTTTCTTTAAAAGTACCTCAAGCTCAATCAGAGCAATTGGTTAAATTTTAGTCAAAACCCATAACCCCCATTTATTAAGAGGGACCCTTCCTCAGTTATAGGATAGGTTTACATGGGTAACAGCATGCTTCTGTCATTTAAGTTTAAGGTTCCCCTTACATTGGGAACAATTAAATCATACTAAAAATAGTCATAAGTTTTGGAAAAGACCCTGTTGCTGGGAAAGACTGAAGGCAAAAGGAGAAGGGGGCAGCAGAAGATGAGATAGTTAGATAATATCACTAACTCAATGAACATGAATTTGAGCAAACTTGTATATTACAGTCCATGAGGTCGCAGAGTCGGACATAACTTATCAACTGAACAAGAACAAGAATAATCAGCATGAGGCTAGGAAATTGGGCTGAGTACTTTATAAATAATGCCAATATATCATTACCCTTAAAGATAGCAATTGGTATGGAACAGACTGGGACAGATGACTGGGGATACATTGGCCTGCACCTTAAGAAAGTTCTTGGCTTTAATTCTTGCTTCTGACCTTATTAATGCTACCAGTTATATTACTTAAATTCTGCCTCTTCTACAAGATTGTTGTTTCTTCTATTACCCAGTATATAACCAAGCCTCTGACAAAAATAATGACAACTAAGCAGCTGGAAATAATTGATGAAATATACAGTTTTGTATAAGATTAGTATGATCACAACAGTGTAACTCCACAATTGGGAGAATCATTTCCTAGTGCTTAACCGACTAGTAAGGTTGGTGGGAAAGAGAATTTTATGGTGCCTATAACAGGACTTAGTCCAGTAACAGCACATCCTATCAATGAAATCTTTTCCTGACCTAGGAATAAGCTTTCCTGTCACTGTGGAACAAATTGGTCATGAAATGATTCCCAAAGCTTGGTTGAATCGATAACCAAAAGAGGAGGATCCTTGCCCATCATCTAGTTCGACAAGGATCAAGTCATTAGCCACTGTGGTCACTGACCGACAGTACCCCCGGAAAGGAATGCAGGGCGAAAGCAGAGTAAGTGCCTGTGCTTCGGAAAAACAGGCCCCTCAGTTAGGAACATTACAGGACAAAAATCAACACCTTCAGATTTTTGCATATTCTTATACAAAGAAAACATTAGATCATCACCTGAGATGTCTGATGCTTTTATTGAGATATACACTTGAGTGCATGTATTCCATAGCTAAACTCATATATACAGGCCACTCACCTTGCCTCTTTGGAGTAGTTCCTCAGAATTAAAGCTATGACCAACCTAGACAGCATATTAAAAAGCAAAGACATTACTTTGCCAACAAATGTCCATCTAGTCAAAGCTATGGTTTTTCCAGGAGTCATGTATGGATGTGAGAGTTACACTATAAAGAAAGCTGAGCACCGAAGAACTGATGCTTTTGAACTGTGGTGATGGAGAGGACTCTTGAGAGTCCCTTGGACTGCAAGGAGATCAAACCCATCAGTCCTAAAGGAAATCAGTCCTGAATATTCATTGGAAAGACTGATGTTGAAGCTGAAGCTCCAAAAATCTGGCCACCTGGTGCAAAGAACTGACTCATTGGAAAAGATCCTGATGATGGGAAAGATTGAAGGTGGGAGGACAAAGGGATGACAGAGGATGAGGTGGTTGGATGGCATCACTGACTCAAGGGACAAGTTTGAGTAAGCTCTGGGAGTTGGCGATGGACAGGGAAGCCTGGTGTGCTGCAGTCCATGAGGTTGCAGAGTCGGACATGAATTAGCACCTGAATAAGAACAACAATAATGCTAACCACAAAACTGCAAAGGTCTTATTGAACTTAATGTGAATTATGAGTGTGATAGTATACAAGAGCACTCAAGGGTGCTGATTTAATCATTAATGTTTACTGCATCAACAAGACAAATGTGATGTTACACCTTCAATACAATGGCTCTATATGAACACTACTTGTGCTGGGTGCAAGGCTCTGTGCTCTGAATTATAAACTTGGTTAATGGTTAAACCACAACATCACGAAGAATGAATGGGTGTTCCTGATCTTAACAAATGTCAAGTTTTATGGAAATAAACAAGTACTGTGGTTTGTGTCTATGTTAAATGTTGCAAAATTTATACAAAGATTTAAGGAATGAAAATTTACATCTCTTAAAATTGACTTGCTTACCATGAAAATACAAGCAATAACCTTTGACCTTATTTCACATGATATTGTTCATCAGAAGGAAAAAGAACATAGGTATTGCAATGGATGGAATGTTTATATTCACTCAAAACTTATTTGCTAAAGCCCTAATCCCCAATGTGAAAGTGCTGGGAGTTAAGGTCTTAGAAGTAATGAGGTAATAAGGGTGAAGCTCTCATGAATGGGATTAGTACCCTTACATAAGAACTAGAGAGTTATCTCACACTCCTTTTGCTATGTAACAGCATAGTGAGGAGATGGCCATCTCCAACCAGAAAGAGAATTCTTGCCAGACACTGAGTCTTCCAGTGCCTTGATCTCAGTCTTCCATCTTCTTCCTCCTTATGTGAGAAATAAATGTGTGTGATTTAAATCACTCCATCTATGGTATTTATGTTAGAGCATCCCATACTATGATAAGTATTATCTTTTAATTTATTTTTTATCTTTACTAATTTAATATTACATTTAAGTCTATGGAAAATGAAAGCAGAATGAGTGGAATGACTGTTTAGAAAATGGAAGCAATCCAGCATGGCTAGTCTTCTTTGGCCTCATTAATTTCTAGATGAGTCTACAGAAAATGATGGATTAGCTTAAAGGATTGCTCCACATCTATTCAGAAAACAAGGAGTAGAGTAAGCACTTTTATACTTGGATTCTCAGGCAGACATGAAATGTAGAATATCTTTTTTTCAGTGTACAAGATGTTCCATTAACCATAATATATCTGATTGGGGAAAAAAATGAGTCACTCTGGATGATGTCAGCAGTGACATAAATCAAATGGGTATTTGAAATGAACTGTTCTCTTTTATTTTCAGGGCAAGCAAACCACAATACAAATGGGAACCTCTTATCAATTGGAAGAAAGATAGAAACTTATGTCACTTGAAAAACTTAATCTGTTCTGTTGGCAGGGGAAACATCCCTGAGTTCATTCCTTAGTGTTGCCAGTTTAGCCTTAATTTAATTTTGGACAGTAAATCCAGATTCAAATCATTTGAAAATGAAGTATTATTAAATTTTGGTTACAAATTTATTTGAAATTAACTTTGTTTCTCTAATCATTTATTACCTTTGTCATTTATCATCTTTTGCTAAAATAATTCCTTGGGGGATAAGAGGCAAATGATACACTATATTCAAAAAACTGCTGAGACCATGATGCAAAAATATTATATGATTAATTTATTTCATGTGTTTATGTATAACACATATAGTAAGTACCTATTCTAATAAAAATGGTATGACCTAATAAAATCATATGTAATCTGCAAGCCAAGGATTAAAAAATGCCATTCCAGACATGGTTTATCAAATTCATCAGGATATAGGTACTAGAAGTCAAAATCACATTCTCTCCAATCCTCAGGTGCACATCATGTAATAATCACAAATACATAGAGTACCCACGATGTGCCCTGGACTACTTAAACATTTTGCATATATTAATACCATCCTTGTAACAACTCTGTGAGGTGAATATTATCATCATCCACATTTCTATATGAGGAACTAAGATACACAGGGTGCCCCCTAAGTAACAGTACAGAATATAAAATGGGCCAAAGCCCCTGCTCCTTGCCACTCCTCTTTATGATCTGTGTTATAACTGGCCTAAAAAAATACATATAAAGACAATAAATGTTGAAAAAGGACGGCTTTCTAGAAAACTAAAATTTCAGCTTACCTTCTAATATGACAGCTGTCTAAAGTGTTTTGGCAGCCCAGATTACCTTTGGAAAAAATGTGAACTGCTATCCTGTTTCTAGATTAACTAATACAAAGTGAGATGAGAATGTGACTCACATTGGCATTCAATATCCAAAGGTTGCTTCCTGCTACTAACAAGACCTTGGCTTTGTTCAATGCCAGGTGCCCAAATAAAACTATTTTCCCAGGTTCCCTTGAAGTTAGAGGTGGCTATGTGGCACATTTCTAATGTCAGAGAGTCTGAGATAGCTTTTTTCTCTTAAAGGAAGTCAAAGGCCAGGACCTGCTGCATCTCTTCTTGCTACGTATGTAATGGGGAAGAACAAATCTGACTCTATATTAGATCTGTTCCTTTTACTTTATTGTCCATGCTTAGTCATGCTGGCTCTGCACCTTTTGTGAAAGAATGTTGCCTATAGCCTGAAATATACAGGGTAGCCTATTCTCAGGGCTCTGACCTTTGAGTCCATTCATATAGTGATAAGTTTCAGAAACTTGTTTCATTGGAGATTTACAGGAATATCATGACTGACCTTCACAGACAGCAGCAAGAACAGAGGATTCTAATACCAAGAAGTCTGCAACAACTAACCACCTCCCACGAACTTGCCTTTAAAAGTATGTTGCTAAAACCCTTTGGAGAGTTTGGGGCTTGGGGGGCATAAGCCACCCATCTCCTTCCATGGCCTTACAATAAACCCTTCTCTGATGCAAACTCTGACTTTCAGTTTGTTGGTCTCATTGTGCTTCAGGCACAGGGACTCGCAGTTGGAAACACATTGAAAATAGTTGTGGTGTCTGAAGCTATAGACACCATCTTGCGATTTCAAGGGAAAAAACAAAAAAAATAAAAAATGTGTACATTGAGGGAAATGCAAAAACAAAACCAAAAAAACAGAGAGAACTGATCCTGAAATCATCAAATTGCAAAACCACCGCCAATACCTACTTTTCACAGAATTCTTCTTCCTTGAAAAAGAAAGATCCTTATGTTTTTAGGCTTCAATTAATCAAGTTTTTTGTTAGTTGTAGTATAATATTGATTACTAGGAACCAGATGAAGTTTCTGAGAAGCATTCGAACTTTGAAAAGAAGTAGTCTCTTGATCTTGCTTCTGAAACTTCAAGAAATCTGCTGTGTTGGGTATTGAGGGATAGAGATCTCAGGTGGAGCAACTGGAAATAATCTGCATACTAACTGTAAAAAATGTTTTTGAGGAAATATCACAGAAAGTAACTTGTTTTCAGCAACTTTAAAAAGAAAGTCAAGAAGGCCAAATCCTTGGAACTCTTGTGGAATTAAAATGTATAAGGATTGTTATCCTGAAACAGAATCTATTAGCTCCATGGACAGATGATTTTATGTTCCTGAACAAAGAGTGAAAACACTTAACACAATCAACAGAAGTATTAACAACTTGGGAAAGACTGTGGTGTCTTCAAGCATTATTGGATAGACCTGAAAGCTTTATAATTCTTGTTTAAAATAAATGCTTTTAAAACATTGTGTGTTTTTAGCCTCAGTTAGCTATAACCCTATAATGCATTTGTCTCCAAACAGTCAAGTTAATGTTGAGATTTTATACTGTTTCTCCATTCATGAGGACTTATTCAAATTTCAAATACTAATATATCATTAACTTAGCTATGCTAACATCATTGACTATTTCTATGTATTTGTATATTGTGAATTCCTTGAATATGTCACCACAGAATCCAAGTAGAATACTGTATCTATATACTTCATAATTTAGAGAGGGGAGAGCTGCACTGAAGACTTTAGAAAATCCATTCACAGTTTTAGATTTGGAAACAAAGTCAGTAAGCCAATAAACACATACTGAATTTTTTAAACCAAGGTATGCCTCTCCTCTTCCAGTGAGCCTAAAGTATCTTTTTAGTGTCTTCCAAACAGGTATTTGGGATCTTATAAGAAGTGTTGTATTTCTCACTTCAGTTTATTCCCACATATATCACTTCTGTAAAAGATCTGAAGTACAAACTTTTCCTATTTCTCTAAATTGAAAGAAACATGTCACCATATATCAATGCCTTCAATTGTTTTGGTGAGAATTGTGCTGAAGCATTACATTTCCCAGGGAAGAACCTAGGATTAAATCAAACCTACAACTTTCATTTCAGTATTCAGAGCATACTTTTTCACGTTAAATGAAAATAAAGGAGTATGTTTTCTTCATAAAAGTGTTCAAAACAAGTCTGTCAAATCCTTGTATTGATACCATTGCCATTCCTCCTAATCTTTTAATTTCCCCCACTTCTTCTTCTGAAAACATTTTTAAACACTTTCACAAAATGCTTTAGATTATCTTATTTTTATCTTGAGAGGATATAGGTAGAGGTGACAGAGGCTGTGCCCATGAACATAAATTGCCAAATCAATGAATCAATTCTTTTGCCAAAAAGTCAGCCCATTTAAAATACATGTGGAAAACAAAGAAAATAAACCAAATCTCCCTCACAGAATTGTGCTAATTAAGTCAACCAATTATTTCACTTTTAAGGATACACATTTAGTAAGTTTATATTTAATAATTCATATTCAGGCATCTGGAATTCTAGAAAAATAAAGTTGGGTAAGAATGAATTGAATCAGGTAGAACAATTTTCTCATTTTTAAATAGTTTTACCTATATTATAGTGTGCATTTCCTCATTACATTAATAATATGATAGAACAACAATGGCCAGATTTAAAATCTAAGATGAGATTTGTCCAAACCCAGGTTTGGGGACTTAAAAGCTATGCGAGTAAGGAATATCATTAGCCTTTCTATGATTTTTTTTTTTTTTGCTTTTACATACAAGTTAGGTTGTACTAGACTTTTTTTTTTAACCCTGGAAACATTTTACTTATTTATTAGTTTATTTTTTCAATCAAATTTTTATTGGATTATATTTGATTTACAATGCTTTGTTGGTTTCTGCTGTATAGCAAAATGAGTAATTTATACAGACACGTACATACATCCACTATTTTTTAGATTCTCTTCCCATATAGGTCATTACAGAGTATTGAATAGAATTTCCTGTGCCATTCAGGAGGTTTTTTTAATTAATTATTTATTCCATATTAGATTATTTTTAACTTCCTTGGTGGCTTAGCTGGTAAAGAACTCAGCTGCCAGTGCAGGAGGCTCAATAGACAGAGGTTTTATTGCTGTGTTGGGAAGATCCCCTGAAGAAGGAAATGGCAACCTGTTCCAGTATCCTTGCCTGGGAAATCCCATGGACAGAGGAGCCTGGTGGGCTACAGTCCATGAGGTCCCAAAGAGTCAGACACAGCTGAGCACACATGCACATGGAATACTATTTTTAAGCTTTTCTCCAGCGTGAGCATTCAACTTTCTACCTGAAGAGTCAATAATTCTATTATTTTTTCACTAACAATACTTACATAATACCTCCCTGCCCTGCCAAATTAGTACCTATAAAAAAGGTTGTAGTACCTATAAAAGTTTTGTAAATATGAGTTGAGTAGTACTATCTAGAAGAAGGCAACCACCTTTTATTCTCTACATATATGTTAGAAATGTTTGCCACATTGTGTATGTATGTATTTATATTTATACTGGTCTCTTTTGAACTCATCCTGATTCCATTAGCAATTAAGTAGGGTTGTATTGTTTCTCAGATCAAAACCTTCCAATCATCTCTTTTAGAGTAAAGGTGGAAATCCTTAGTGAATCCTTTAAGACCCGGCATAATCAACCCCCCACCCCCCCCACACTGCTCTCTGCCCTCCCCAGGACCTCTTTCTCACTTTCTCACTCCATACACATATTTGGTCTAGCCTCTAGGTCTTTATATTTGCTGGTTCCTATTTCCAGTACTAGATGCATTGATCACATGTCTGTAAGACTTCCTCTTTCATCTCCTTCAGATCCGTAAATTCATTAGTTTTCTTTGTGGAGTTTTTTCAAAGATACCTACTCAAATTTCTCGTCACTCCGGCCATCCCTAGCACCCTTTCTGTCTTGTTTTTCTTAAAACTCTAACATTTCATTTAGTTTTAAATGTCTCTCTTCTCTAGAATGTTAGGTAAAAGTAGGAATTTTTCTGTTACTCATTTATGGTGGTATTTCCAGATACACGATCTGGCTCATGGTAAGAACTCAATAAATTATGTTGAAGGATGAATGAATTCATTTAGACAGTTTATAAAAGGAGAGGCATATTTAGTAGATGCAAGTAAGTACAGTCTGTTCAATTTACCTAGAGAAGGTTCTCTTAGCTGTAGTGCATTTCTCAGCAAAGTAGAAACACATTTACTTGAAAATTATTATGCATCATTTTTCTCCTTAGCTCCCAACCCTAGGCTTTGTGTTTCAACCATCAAAGCTCCACTCCATTCCATCTTCTTTTTATCAAGCACTGGGATATCTGAAATAAAAATTTTTATTTACAGCAAATTTGTGTGTTTGTTCACTCAATTGTGTCCAACTCTTTGTGACACTTTGCACTGTAGCCCGTCATGCTCCTCTGTCCATGAGATTTTCCAAGCAAGAATACTAGAGCCGGTTGTCATTTCCTTCTCCAGGGGATCTTCCTGACCCTGGGGTCAAACCTATGTCTTTTGCGTCTCATCTCCTGTATTGGCAGATGGATTCTTTACCATTAGCGCCACATGGGAAAGGAAACTTTTAGAATAAAGCAAAGGTGAAGAGCAAAGGGAAGGATCGACCCTTGAAGATATTTCTCTCTTAAAAATTGACGAATATTTCTAGATCCTAGCTTCTCTTAACATGTTCTGCATAGATCCAGCTGCCTTTCCCCTGAAAAGTAAACAAATGTCACTCCCATACAATACTGAAAAATCTCTTGCTCTATCATCAGTATTGGAGTTCATTATTTTTCAGTTTCTTAAAGAGACAAAGAGTATGGGAAAGAAACATCTGTGCTTTTATATGATATTAGCATTAGAAATCAAAGCTAAACAAATAAAGCAACAATAAGTTATTGTTGAGGCATTCTCATCCCTCATTTTCTTGGGCTCCAAAATCACTGTGGACAGTGACTGAAGCCATGAAATAAAAGGAAACTTGCTCCTTGGATGAAAAGCTATGACAAACCTATATAGCACATTAAAAAGAAGAAACATTATTTTGCTTACTAAGTCCATCTAGCTATGGTTTTTCCAGTAGTCATGTATGGATGTGAGAGCCAGGCAATAAAAAAGGCTGAGCACCAAAGAACTGATGCTTTTGAACTGTGGTGTTGAAGAAGACTCTTAAGAGTCCCTTGGACTGCAAGGAGATCAAACCAGTCCATCCTAAAGGAGATCAGTCCTGAATATCCATTGGAAGGACTGATGGTGAAGCTGAAACTCCAATACTTTGGCCACCTGATGTGAAGAGCTGACTCATTGGAAAAGACCCTGATGCTGGGAAAGATTGAAAGTAGGAGGAGAAGGGGATGACAGGGGATGAAATGGTTGGATGGCATCACTGACTCAATGGACATGAGTTTGAGCAAACTACTCAAGACAGTGAAGATGGTGAAGGACAGTGAAGGATAGTGAAGGGAGGTAGTGAAGGACAGGGAAACCTGTTGTGCTGCAGTCCATGGGGTTGCAAAGAGTCAGACATGACTGAACAATATCCCTTATGCTCAATGCTTTTTGGACAGAGATGTGGACTATCTCAGACTAAGAGCAAATCCCTGGATGGACATAGTGATAACTGTGGAAAAATAAACATGACAGATAATTTCTTAGATTTACCATTTAATATAAGACTATTTTAATGGCTCTAATTATAGTTACATATAAAATATGGGGGATGCAATTGACTTTCTGAACATGCTCTACCCAGCTTTCTATTTGTGGGTTTTTTTTATATTTTAATAAGAAAATGAAATTTCAAGTAAATATATTATGTATGTTTCTCTGAGGAATCCTCTGAGAAAGAAAGCAATATTATGAGAAAGAAAGGTCACTATGGAGGTTTGCGGTCCATCTAATTCATTTTGTGGTCCTTTCTAATTCATTCACTCCATTCTTTTTCTTTTCATTCCATAACACAAAGGGTAACCATCATTCATAGTTTATATGTGTAAACATTGTTTTTATATTCATTGTCTATATAGTGTAAAATCAGAGGAAAAATGAAATTGTTCTCTAAATCTGTGTACCATACAGTCTTGCTTTTACTGATAATTTTGATCTACATAATGCTATGTTACAATAGATCCTGGCAGCCTTAAATTTATCCTCAGATTAAGTCTCATGTTGCTCCTGACAAACACTAATTGAATGTATCTGCCTTTCACAAATACAGTTAAAAGCTACCATTAATAGCTGAAAATTGATTGAAGTAGACAACATCTGCTTTTATAACCAAAGACTCTAAGAAGTAATGTGTTAGTCTGGCAAGTGGGAATACACTCCATTCAGATATGCTATGGCATGTCCCCCACACAAGAAAATTAGCTTGCAAAGTGGCATGTCAACATTCATTTTCATAGGTTTGTAATATCTCTAATCATAACCAATGAGGTTAGACAAAAACACCTGCTGTCCTTTCTGTTATTTGTCTCACAAATTAAATTCAGAACAGCATGACTACCATATAACTGGTTACCCACCCTGAGTTAAGTGCCCTCAACTGTTCTTGCAATGTCACTTGTTGGTGTTAGCATTCTAAAGGGACTAAACAATTTCAAATGAACACATTTCCATGACCATTCTTAATAGATTTTCCTGATTAAGACAGTGAGTGAGGTAAATGTGTGTATCTATTCATAGAGTAGTTATATGAAGAAAACTTGGAGGGATGGGTTGAAGCTATAAAAACATTTGGTTATTTCCATATGAAATACTTCTGATTCTCTAAAGTTCTCTTATTTCTCATTGAATCTGCATGTTTTGTGTTCCTTGATATTTCTGTGCAGATTCTTGTTTTTCTATATGACTTTAAAGGTTTTAAAACAAATCTTGGACCTCATGTTATTTCAGTCAGATTGTGTATGATTCAACATGCACCTCAAAAATTAAAATCTTAGAAGGATACTAACTTTCATAATCACAATTTCCATTATCATGTAACAAATTTAATCATAATTCATTGACAGTGACTAATATCAAAGTCATATTCTAATTTCCCTGGAAGTCTAAAAATAATACTTTTTAATTCTTAAAAATCATAATTCAAAAGGTCCTACTATTTTATTAGGTAGGTATGTCCCTTAAATCTTTTTCATCTTTTCTTCTTTTTTTCTGCCCATGCCATTGGCTTTTTTAAATAAAATCAAGTTTTGAAAAATATCCCACTGTATGTATCTGAGTGGTGAATTCCTCCTGGTGCTATTGGACATGTTCCCTTATCCCTAATTAATTATTTGTAGAGAAAAGTTGGCATCTAAAAAAATGATTAAATCCAAGTGCATTGTGTTTTGGTGTAGAGGGTAGAAAAGAATGCACGAGATGTTGAAGATTTACTATTTTTATATTTAAATTAACTTTCTACCCTCTAAGCATAAATGCACACACATAAACAACACACACCCATACACACACACACAGTATAAACAACTCAGCTTTCAAACCAAGTCCTGTTACTGTCTAAACTAGGTTAAGAAATGCATTTACAGCATATCTAGTGTTTTTTTTTTCTTTTCCTATTTTTAAAAAAGCCAAATCTAATTTTTAAAAACTCCATTGAGGGATTGTGTGGGTTACAGAATTGGCTTTTATTACCCTTAAAGCTGCTGAATAAACTCATTAGCCTAATGTTTTTCACAAAGCATTGGAAAGTCTAAGTTGGATAATCCTTAAAGACTCTGTTCACCAAATACACTGTTTGGCATTAAAAAACAAAGAAAAAACAGCAATGACAAAATGAGAAATGGATTTACAATAGATACAGCCCTGCATAGGGGCCTTCAAGTGGACCCTAAGCAAGAAGATAAAGGGATGTAACATTTAGGCACTTTACCTAATACACTCATATAATTCTCACTATTCTAACATAAATGTTATCGATATACTATTTTCTTACAGAGACAATTAACCAGACACAGAGAGGCTGAGTAACTTTCCTAAGGTCACACAGGTAATGAGTAAGCAACAAATGAAGGATTGCACAAAGACCTTTCTACTCCCTAGCACAACCTGAAAAGTAGATTGATAACTACAATTATAGGAGAAATCCCCATCCAAAATGGGCTTTTCTGCTGCTTGTACATTTTTTATTATAACCTTACATCCAGGAAAAAAAAAAAGCCTGTACTTCAAATGAGATAATTATGAAAATATGGTACTAAGATTACTTATTACACTAGAAAATACTTGGTTCTAGTCCCAGCTTAACTACAAAGTAGTGTTAAATTTTCCTTTAATTTTAGCCTTAAAATAATTACTTTGTGCCTAAACAAGGTTATTGATTATTATTATGAACTGGTGTTTTTATTTTAATTTTGTAATAGATAAGTGTTTTGTGAGGACTTAATTTGGCCATAGTGGCTAATACTGACTGTCTTCTTTGTTCCAGGTACTTTTCTAAACACCTTATTTTATTAACTCATTTAAGACTCAATGTGGGCCTGAGGAAAGTACTAACATCTTCTCCATCGGGCAGTTAAGGAAAGTGAATTACAGTAAGGAGTGAAGCAATTTTGAACATGAACACTGAAATGGTTGAGCTGGGATTGAAACAGGCAGTATGATATTCATGTATTACTTAATCCTAGGTTTCCATAAAACCAGCTTCTTGATAAAGGCACAGTAAAAGGTAACGGCATTTTTTTCAGGTAATTAAAACAAGACATCAATCAATTCTGCAAGACCTATGCATACATGAGAAAAGCAAGTCTACATAAGGGATGAAGAGGGAATTTTTTAGTAGGTAGACAAAACCTAAATTATTTACTCATTTGTTCATTCAAGAAACAATTATTAAGCTGAGGTGTTTTTTTTTTTTAATTTTTGGTATATGTGTCAATTCAAAGATCAACAGCTCATCTCATATTCCTTCTGGTTTGCTTACTGGTATTTCTAAATGAAACATAACAGTTAAAATATGGACTTTTAGAATCTGTTGAAATCATATTTGATATAAGAAGAAAAAACAAAGGATAATTGACATTTACGTTTCTCTGATTTTCTTTTGTCGCTAAACAGAAAACATAAAATTCAGTGAGATTCATCTCTGGGCTACCATTATGAGTATTAATATAAATGCTGATATCTTTTACATGTCAGTACTTCTTTTTTTAAATACTTTTATTTATTTGTTTATTTTTGGCCGGATCTTCACTGCCGCATGGGCTTTTCTCTGGCTGTGGTGGGCGGCTCCTGGCTGGTTGCTGTGTGCGGACTTCTCCTTGCGGAGGCTTCTCTTGCCCTGGGAACACTGGCTCTAGGGCACATGGGCTTCAGCGGTTGCAACTCCAGGGCTCAAGAGCGCATGCTCAATACTTGGGGCTCACGGGCTTAGTTGCTTCCTGGCACGTGGGATCTTGCTGGACTAGGGATCCAACCCACGTTTCCTGTATTGGCAGGTGAATTCTTTACCACTGAGCCACTAGGAAAGCCCAACATGTCAGTACTTCTTGATGATTTATGAATGTTCAGATGTTACAGTAGATTTAACAGTTTTAAGTCTTCTCTATTTTTTAACCATTTGTTATCCAAAAAGTTCACTTACACTAAATGCAGATGTCTATATTTCAGATAATCAGCTTGTGCTTTATGAAGGCATGTTACTCGGCAAAATATTATATGAGAAACAGGGGAAGTAGCGATGAGGGTTCAATCTCTGGGTCAAGAAGATCCCCTGGATGGGGCAATGGCTAGCAACTCCAGTGTTCTTGCCTGGGAATTCCATGGACAGAGGAGCTTGGGGCGCTCCAGTCCACGCGGTCAGAAAGAGTCGGACTTGACTGAGCATGCACGCACACTGGAAAAAATTCCCTGAGGGACAGGGAAACGAGCAATGGCAAGATTTGACTGTAGTCTATTGATTGGTTATTGCCTTAAATACCTCTTTTTGTGTAATAAACACTTCTAGATGGAGACCCCAGCATCTGGAACTAGTAGCATTCAAGGTGGAGAACCATCATGTGGCCTCTGGACCACGGGGGCCCTGGTGTGGGCAGGACCAGTGGCATCATACTCAGGGTCTACTGATCCTCAGAGAGCACTGCTCTTTGCCTCCTCACTTTGCAAGAAGTCCATGTGTGACTCCATACAATTTGGTACCCCAAAGCTTCTCTTTGGCATGAGGATTATTTTGAGCTGAAAACAATCAAGGCTGCAAAGATACAAAAAGAAATGTTGGCTTTTCAACATAGCTCCCTAAAATTTACACAGTGGGTCTGTTCCCAGAAGAGAGCAATTAGCAGAGATATCTGCAAAAAAATATGGACTAGGTCTGGTGGGGGAAACTCGGGCAGGGCCTAGAGCAGAGTCGACTCTGTGACCCATTGTGTCTTTAGGACCCAGCAAACATTCATTTATCAACCGTTCGCTTTTTCATCCTCAGATCTATTGCCTCCCTTCCCTTTGAGGTCCCAAACTGCTATTCCTAACATCTTCTTGTCTTTAGCTGAAGATGGTGTTTAAACTGAGGGCCTCAGTCATTCTGGGGAGTTAGCGTTTCTGGGTCTCTCCTGGGTATACATGTTATTAAACTTTTATTTGACTTTCTGCTATTAGTCTGTCTCATGTCAATCTAATTCTCACACCAGGCAGAAGAACCTAGAAGCATAGAGGAAAATTTCTTCCTTGCCTATCTTGTCAAATCTAGCAAGTAACTATCTCATTGCTGCACTTCTTTCTCACTTCCCTTCAAATTGCTAGATCGGAGATATTTTTACTTTATTTTATCTTTTAGGGAAAGGTAGTTAACTGCTTTCTCTGGTCCTTGTGAAAGGCATATTTAAAAATCCGAAGGCTAATGATAAGAAGCTAGTGGTTCTGAATTCTAACAAGACAGAATTCTGAAAAGTCCAACTCTTCAACATCTCCCTTCAGCATTATCTTTCCTTTGGGGTAACCTTACTGCATTGCAATCAATACACTATGAAGTATTTGATAATATAATTTTACCACTTACATGAGATACATGTATAGAAAATACAACATATTTTAAAAAAGGAAAATGCTTGGTATGTTTATCAATTAGGATACATAAATATTGTTATTATAATCAATGTTTCCTTATAATGACAAGCATATAAATAAAATTTTACAAACCTAGTTTTTATTAAGTACAGAATTTCCCTAAAACTAGTTTTACACAAAAGAAAATACCTTTTAAAATGACATTTGAATTATGTATCCACAGTGCCCACAGATAATGGATTTCTAGGTCTGTAGACCAAAAGCAATAAGAACAAAGAAACAAACAAAAAACCCCATTAAATTTAACTATGACTTAAGTAAGGAATTGAAATTAAACCAAGGAAAATGCAAACAAGAGGCCACTTAGTCTAACACAACATGTTGTCAACCAAGATGAAAGTGCCATGAAATAAAATCACAGAATTATGAGTAGATCAGGCAAATTTGCAAATCTAAAAAATAAGATGTCTTGAGAGACAATCTCCGCCTGAATCTAAGGACACACAATGCCCTGGTCGAGAACTGTCATTTGCTTTTTAAAAGGCAGACTGTGACTAGTATAATCTCCCAGAATATGATAAAATGTGTTTCATTACTTGGGAATATGAAGAGAATGAAAATGGTATATTATTATCAGAGATAAAAACGAAAACAAAACAAAAGCAAAATACAGCATTGTGAGCCACAAGCACAGAGCAATGAAAGTTGTAGAATTAAAAGGATAAAGCACATATTAAGGAACCTAAAAGCAAAGAGAATATCAAGTATTAAAAAGCAGAGCTGGGTGAATATCCAATGTTGCTTGAAATCAATTTTCACAAAAAATGCTATTGAAATGTGTCTCTGTATACATTTATTTACAAAAGGAAATATTTCCATAAACCAATGCTAAAATTTTTATTACCTAATTACCCTGATTTGAAATAGGTTAAAATGCAAACAAAATCTGAATTACTTTACTTATGGAAAACTTGCAGAAGCATAAATGTGAAAGTTTAGTCAGTAAGTATACTTAAGTTCTAATTATGTGTCTAGCATCATTTTAGATAATATTGTGTGAGGAAAGTGGAAAAGGGAAGATTAAAAAATAAACAGATTTTCTTTGTGAATTCCATGTAATTATTAATCTAAAAATGCATGCTGCTGCTGCTAAGTCACTTCAGTCGTGTCCAACTCTGCATGACCCCATAGATGGCAGCCCACCAGGCTCCCCCATCCCTGGGATTCTCCAGGCAAGAACACTGGAGTGGGTTGCCATTTCCTTCTCCAGCGCATGAAAGTGAAACATGAAAGTGAAGTCGCTCAGCTATGTCCGACTCTTAGCGACCTCATGGACTGCAGCCTGCCAGGCTCCTCCGTCCATGAGATTTTCCAGACAAGAGTAGTGGAGTGGGGTGCCATTGCCTTCTCCAAAAAATGCATAAACATATGTAATAAATACATAATGTAAACAAAGCAAATTATGGGTTATGCTAGTAAGCATGGTAGAAGTTGTAAAAATACAAACCATGTGGACAGGAAAAAACAAAAAGGAGATATTATGTGAGCCGAGCATTGCATAATGAATATATCAATAAGTGGAGGGAGACACCAGAGCCATATTATTATGGAGAATAATATGCAATACAGGAAGATAAACCATGGAGTGTCAACACCCAACTTTACTCAACTGCCTCTGGGTTTTTTTTCACCTGAAGTCTCATTATCAACTTAAATACAGCATGTTGAATTTTGAATTCTTCCATTTTTTAATATTATTTTTCTGCCTTTGGATCCATTGTTTATTCGTATAATTAAGGCATTACATTGTCTTGAATTCATTCATGTATTTATTTGTTAATTCACATACTGATTCATTCACATACTCCCTGACTAGATACAGATATAGAGTTTACACTGGGCTATATAATGTCCACCCCTCCAAATTCATGTACACTCAAAAACCGCATGATGTGACCTTATTTGAAAATGAGGTCTTTGAAGATGTAATACTTGAAGTGTAAATGAGTTCATGCTAGTTAAGGCTAGGCTCTACCTCCAAATCCTGGTGTCCTTACAAGAAGAGGAGGTGGCACAGAGACAGACTCGGAAGGAAAAGGTCATGTGATCATGGAGGCAGAGACTGAAGGGATGTGACTATAAGCTAAAGTATTGACAACCACCCAGAGCTAGTGAGGGGCAAGAAAATATTCTTCCCAGAGCATTCAGATGGAGCTTGGCTTTGTCAATACCTTCATTTTGGATTTCTAGCCTCTTGAATGCTATAAAAATAAATGCCTGTTTTTTGCTTTTGTTTTAGCCACCCAGTTTGTGGTTGTTTTTTAGAGCAGCTCTAGGGAACTAATAGAGATACAGGTGTAGATAGAGGTAAATAAGACTTCGTCTATGCCAGCCAACTGAGATTTTGAAGATGAGTAAATTTGAGTGCATGCTCTTCAGAGGTTGAGAGTCTAGTGCAGAAAATCTGGGAATCAATTTTTAATTTTTTGTTGTTGGAACAGTGTCACCATGAGCCCTGAGCTTCCGTGCACATTCTTGCCGCGTGTGCCAGATGGCAAGCCTTATCTGTCCTGATACTGGGCAGTTTCTGTAGCTTGGCAACAGACAGGTAAGTAGGTCAAGGAAGCCTCAGCCTGATGGTGACTACTGTGTGACCATGCACCTCGCCGGGGGAGGGGGGCTAGCTTGTTTACTGATTGTTGTTATTGTTTAGTCATTCAGTCATGTCTGTCTCTGTGGCCCCATGGACTGCCGCCTGCCAGGCTCATCTCCATGGATCTCCCAGGCCATACTGAAGTGGGTTGCCATTTTCTTTTCCAGGGCATCTTCCCAACCCAGGGATCAAACCCCAGTCTCCTGCAAGTCTCCTGCTTTGCAGGCTCATTCTTTACCACTGAGCCACCAGAATATTTTTTTTGCTCAAAAGCTGTTGGGCTCTTGGTGCTGGGTTTTTCAGCTGTGATGAATCCCACCATATATAAAGTATCTATTTGGACCCATCACTTCATCCCTGTGTGCACTGGAGTCAAGGGGACCTTACGAAAAATATGCTGGTGTGTTCACCGCTTTGCTGTGTGGTAATAAGGTCCTTTGCTCCAGACTCAGGAGCGTCTTTTGTCAACATCCATGAAACAGGCTCACAGATTAGCCCACAAGTAGGGTAAAAAGATTAGCCCACAAGTAGGGTAAAATATCAGAATCCTACACATTTCTTGACACTTCTTTCTTATCCAGTTATTTACTAAATGTTGTCAACATTTTCAGTGTCTCTTAGCCTTATCCATAGTGCCACCAAATCATTAATTAGATTATCAAAAAATGTAATTGCTTTCTAAACGAACATGCACGTCACCTCAGATGGAGAGAACAACGGAATCTTCACTGCAAAGCTCCCAATACAGCGCTGCAGGCTCTTGCATCTGTCCGTATGCAATGCCTGCAGTATGTATTTTACTATCCATCTCTAAGCACTTCCTTCACATTATTAGTTAAATAGGCTAACTTCCACACCTTTGTTTAAATAATTTCCTTTGTTCAGATAGCTGCATCAAACTCTGCTTAAATCCTGTTCTTATATTAATGGACAAACCTAGCAGAGAGTCTGGAAACTGTCTTTAGCTCTCCTCATCCCTTGGTGATTCTGAACTCATTTAAAGGATCTCTGTACTTACATACAGTCTGTGCCCTAACTGAACTTATGCTCAGCTTGAGGACTGGTTGCAATATATTACGTTTTTGTTCTTGGAGCCCAGCAAAATGTACAATATATAGAAGTAGGAAATAATTATGTACAGTGAAAATAACAACATGATGCATAAAATGAATGCATGGTGGGATTTAAAGAAATCATTCCCTTTTAAACAGTGTAAAACATTGTAAAAGGCTCATTTGTTTATGCTATGTATTTAAGAAATGGCTTTGAACATGAAGCATTGAATGTAACACCGTGGGCATAAAAATTAACTTGACCCCATTTCATAGCTTCTCAGAGGAGACAGAGATGTGCTAAACTGATGCAAGAAGAATAAAGAAGGGACAAAAGAGTTGCACCCGCAATTAGTGTACATTACCATAAATTCAACCCTGTGCCTTTCAGGAAAGCCAAAATTAGTGTTTATGTTTAACTGAACTCTTTACAGATGTACGAATCAACCTCTTGAACATCGTGAGAAAATATATTCTGTTGAGTGTCATGAAGGTGACTAAGAAAATTAATTAGATCAGCACTCACAGTGTACTGTGAGTCAGAGAATCATGGAAATTACAGCAGAATTGGACCTTGGAGATCACCTTGTCCAACACCTTCATTTGGCAGATGAGGAAATTGAAACTAGATTGGTAAGGATAATTTCCCAAGGTCGCACAGATAATTAGTAGCAGAACAAGACCTCGAACATAAGTATTCAAACTCCTAACTAGGGTCCTTTCAACTGAATAAAGGTCACGCTGTTCAAAAGCATTAAAAATAAAATAGAATAAAGAGCTCCACAATCAAGCATGTTCTAAAAAAGTAAAAGTGAACATATATATTATAGAATGTTATGGAAAGATATGTAGATATATATATTATAAAATGTGTTATAGAAAGATATACAGATATGCATATGTTTCTGCCTTCTTTCTAAAAAACTTATACATTTGTTCTTCTTA
Source organism: Cervus elaphus (assembly GCF_910594005.1). NCBI lineage: Eukaryota > Metazoa > Chordata > Mammalia > Artiodactyla > Cervidae > Cervus > Cervus elaphus. Next base: position 18,213,962 of record NC_057828.1, on the reverse strand, counting down.
AAGAATATGTTGCACATTTCATCTTAACAATTATTAACATGAAAGTTTTGTTGATAATAATAAAGGTGTATAAGCAGTGAAAATGAGACAGCTATTCTGAATATGTAATTGATTTTCTGCACAGTTCATCTGATTACATCTTAAGAAATTTTCTACATTTCCACAAATGAGTCTAATACCTGAAAATTAAGATCACAATGCAATGGTATAGCAGAGACTACAATTTGTTTCTTCATATTTATTCTTTCTTTCTTGGCATAGTAATCAACTTTTTCACTGAGCATATCATTACACAGCCAAAGGTCACCTTTCCTAACCTTTCTTGCAGTGAAAGTGGTGTCAAAATAAGTTCTGGTTTCTAGGTTGTAATTGGGATGGTACGTTAACTTTTGGGTCATGCTTTCAAAGGAAAAATGTGTGATCTATTTTCCATTTCTCCCTCTGGGCTGCTGGGATGGAGTCACTATGGTGACAGCCGAAACAGCCATCTTGTGGCCTAAGATCAGATCTGTGTGTGGAAGATGGTAACACAACAGCTAAAGGAACCTAGGCCTCTAATATTGCGAAGCCCACATATCAGCCCTAAAAATCCTAAGCAGTTACTTCCATAAGATGGAAAGACACTTCTAGCCCATGTGAACTATCATTCAAGTCTTCCTTTTCATAGCAGCTTATCCTACAACTGACCTCACATAAACAGGATTGAATTGGCTGGGAAATTGATATGTTTACATTAATTGACAATTTTATGTTCAGAATATTAGACAGTTAGATTAAGAAAAAAAACAAGCCTTTGCCTGACTTCATGCTGACAGCCATTCTTTCATCCTAAGAAGAATTTGAAAATATAATCATCCATTTAATAATTCATTGCATAGCAATATTGATTTACAAAAAAGGAATAATTTTTTAAACTATTTTTCTGCACTTTCCATAAGTTCACCTTGAATTTAGAGGAGTAGCTGCTATAATAAAAGGAAGTAGATTCCACACTCCTCCTTCTACCGTAGTCTGCTTGACTGCCTCTCCTCTGTGCTTATCTGGATACTCCAGAGGAATATCCTGTTAATAAACTTCTACCATGTGTGTGTGCTAAGTCCTTCCAGACATGTCTGACTCTTTGCGACCCTGTGGACTGTAGTCGACCAGGCTCATCTGTCCATGGGATTCTCCAGGCAAGAATACTGGAGAGGGTTGCCATGCCCTCCTCCAGGGGATCTTCTTCACCCAAGGATTGAACCCGCATCTCTTATGTCTCCTGCATTGGCAGGTGGATTCTTTATCCTTAGCACTACCTGGGAAGCCCACTTCTACCATAGGACTTAGCATCTATTCTACACTAATACTAATCAATAATACTAATACTAATTATCCTACTACTAATTCTATACTATACTACTCTATCTTATATTACAATAATTTATTTGCTTATACTCTCCACTGAAGGCAGGATACCTCATGATAGATCTTTTAACTCCCAGCTTACAGACGATGTTCAGTGTCTTTGCATTTTTTCTTTCCATTTCCCAGATTTATCCAAAACTCTATTTTATCTAAAGTCTTTCTCATCTTTTATACCTTTGCTCAAATCTTACTTATTCAGAGACTCTCCTATGTCAAATGACCCTCTCCTCCAGTCATATCAATCCATCTGTTTATTTTCTCCATAGATTTTAACCTTATCCAAAATTGTATAATGTATTTATTTGCCAATTGTTTATTATCTGTCTTCCCTCTTACATTCTTCTAGATGCACATTACATAGAAGTAGTGCTGGGATTCAGTAAAGGTGAACACGGACACATTTTCTAGCTTTACTGGATTTATAGGACAGTGAAGGCAACAAACATTGAACAAGTAATGACTAAAGTGCTCATTAAGGGATTGATGTGGCTCATATGAAAACAAAATATTGACCTTAATCAGAAATAGAACCTATCTAACTCTTAAAAGCATCAATCACAAATTCAGTGAATCTCGCCATTGTACACAATATGGAATATAACTGCAAATGTGCATAAATCAGAAACTTGCAGTATGATGAGTCATTTCAAATAAACTGTGATTGAAATTGATTCATTTTTTTAATCTTTTTTACATGAATTTATTGTTCTTTTCTCCACTGAAGGGGTAACTATGTATCTGAATAGCTACTCCAAATTTTGTTTTTGATACCATATAACATTAATTCATTTCATGTTTACTGACCTAAATAGAGAATATTCAATTAAAATGGATACAGTCAATCATTTAATCTGAAGTATTAACCTATTTTTTTTAAATATCCTTAGTTTCTCACTAAGGATATCACTTAGTTTTTTGCACTTTCATATAAAGTACAAAAGCTTGGTTTATATAAAACATTCTGTAAAATATAAGATCAGTCTTTCTCTAAGTTTTATAATCAAATGTTAGTTCTACAAACACACATTTGGTTTTCATCCTGTCTTCTTTTCTTTCTATAAAACTCTGAACACACAAAGTCTCCCCAAACTATACAATCTTTTTTTTGTTTTTTCCCCAAATTGTTTGATTGAATAACTAAGTACTATAGCATAGTCAGGCTGATGCATAAAAATAACCATCACTGTGGCTTAGTTTAGAGATATATGTAAAAATTAATCACATGGTAAGTTCCCAGAAAGTAGTTACCTGCTTTCCTAGATTTTAAATGGCTTTAATGATATTATTTTGTAATTTAATAACTTAACTTTATTTATTCTGCAAATAGTTATCAAGGGACTAGTATATGGTACATAACTGACAATTCATATCTATCTGCCACAGACTGTGTTTTGAAGCTTCTAACTGATAAATCAACATGTCCATATCAAATGAACAAGACTTGGTTAATGGATAAAGGTTATCACTATTTACTGATTTCATAGAACTTAAATTCCAACTAGGTCCAGAATTAAATTTCTTTTTCTGGGGTGGTGGGGCTGCCACCCAGCTTGCGGTGGGACCTTGGTTCACTAACTAGGGGTCAGTGGAACCTGGGCCCTGGCAATGGAAGCACAGAGTCCTTACCACTGGACCACTGGGGAATTCCCCAGAATTAAATTTCTTAAAGGAGAATTCTGCCCGTGATCTGCCAAAACAAAAGATACAATGCCACACTCAACAGCTCATGATATTTGTTAATAAGATAGGGTCTCAGTATGAACTTTCACTTTATATTTGCCATGGCTTACTAGTTAAACAAATGAATATTGAAATGGCTTTACCTATGCCCAAAGTAGCAGAAAATCAGGACAAAGACTAAAGTAAGCAAACCAATTTTCAGATACATGTGGGGCAGAGGGATAGTGAATAAAGCATTTACATACCGCCAGTGTTTGGTAAATCCTTGCTGAGTCTATTTATTCATCAAGGCTTGACTTATACCATGTTAAAAAAAAAAAAGTTCTTATGCCAATGCCAATTATACAATGAAAAGGACAAAAATACAAAATACTTTTAAAATCTTTTGAATGTGTCTGATTACTACTTCATAAGAACAAACACTTAAAAGTTCTGGTTTGTGAGGTAAATCTACCATGTTTATACAGGACAATCAAATATGATTTTTACTAAGCTTTCATTTATACCTATTTCCATTTCTGTCAAAACAAAAATAAATCAGTTCAGTTTTATCTGGTACTCTCCTTTACACAAAACCACTCTGTTACTGTCTGTTAGGCAAGGATCATGATAAGGGATAGAAGTATGAGAAGGTTAATAACAAACAAAGCTACTCCTTCATTCTTTTATTCTTACTGAACTTTTCCTCTGTATAAACCAATTCTAAAATTTATCCAGCTCAGCCAATAATTAAAAACAGAAGTATTTTTTGAATTGCAATGATAGTAATTTTTTTGTCTCCTAGGTGAAGAGTGTATGGAAAGACATATTTTTGGTCATCTACATGCAAATAAGCATTGAACTATAATTTTAGTTTGTATTGCTATGTCATTTACCAGTTCTGGTAATACTTGTGATTCATGCAGTAGATAATAGGAGCATTATGTTCTTTTAAATACCATTTAAAAAGAACAGGTGCAGCTTCTGAGCAGTAAGGCCAATAAGCCAATCTGTGTTTGGAGCAGTCTGTCTCAGGTGAAGAATAAGAATGCTACTGACATAATGAAGATTTTTAAACTGTAGTTAATGTTAGCAAACAAAAATTTGTTTCAGTTGCCTTGTTAGCAGTCTTTCTCATTCCTGTAGCATTTTCTACCAAAAGTCACAGAGGATTTATACTGAAACGCCATATACTATAGTGAATAACACAGAGAATGATATTTGCATGTTATACTTCTCAAATCAAGATAGAATAAGAGCTAAATAATGATAGTAAGAATGTGAATCAGTCAGTTTTCTTAGTTTTTTGTTTTTTTTTTTTTTTTTTAATTAAAGAACATTTATTTGTTTTTCACCAAGACTTTGTCTTGAGGACGTAACTAAACTGCACTCCACTCCCCACCCCAATTTGAAGGAGGATTAATACAGTGGATGTTATAAAGCAGGTATGAACACTTTGAGGGACTGGAACCAACATTAACTGACAAAAACCAACTTCCATCTAAATCATCATAAAAATGTTTAAGTTTTTTTGTTTCTTTTTAATGGTCTTTGCAAGAGAATAGAGACATTCCTTCCTTGATAATGTTAAATTTGTAATTATTGGGTGATTTATTAAACCTTTTACAATATTTTTTTCTCTCAAAGTGTTGAAAAGCTATTAGCAAAGATCATGGTGTAATGAAATGTAATGTTATTCCTTTAAAATATTGAAGTGTGTTTATAGAGTTAAGATGCTGCTATGCATTTATAATCTGATAAAAGTATCATATGTTTTTTTAATCCAATTGTATCACAGCCCTGACTATTCATCTTACTTCTCCCATTTCTCAGCAAAATATTTACCACAGAGTAAATATTTAATGTTATTTACAGAATCAAAACCAGAACATAATACAACATATTTATTCAGAGTTTACAAGATATAGGGCTCCATAATGATCTATGGGTTTTGTGGTGTCTTTGAAGTATGTCTACAAGTTCTTTGACACTCCTTTCTTCAAGAAGTGGAGCTTAAATCTCTTCTCCTTGAGTGTGAGCTAGATTTGCATATAACTCATAGACAATGAAGAAAGTGATTTTATCCTCTGACAGTAAGTCATAAAAAGCTTTGTGTTTCCTTCTTGCTCTTGGATGACTAACTCTGAGAAATCAAGCTAACATAACAGAAGGATACCCAATGAGATCTTTGACAGCTCTATCAAGGAACTAAAAACTCCTTCCAATAGACATGCCTATGAGCCCTCTTGAAAGTAACTCCTCCAGCCCCAGTCAGGCCTTCAGATGATTGCAGCATACCAATCAATTTCATGAGAAACTAAGAAAAAACATCCAGAGAAGATACTCTCAAAATCATGACTCACACAAATTACAGTATAACCATTTATTTTTTAAGCTGCTATTTTAGAGTTATTTGTTATGCAATCATAGATAATTAATACTTTATAGTTTACAGTAAGACTACAAACTTATTGCTAAGAACTTGTTATAACTTATGTGGTTCAGTTCAGTTCAGTTGCTCAGTTGTGTCTGACTCTTTGCAACCCCATGGAATGCAGCATGCCAGGCTTCCCTGTCCTTCACCAGCTCCTGGAGCTTGCTCAAACTCATATCCATTGAGTTGCTGATGCCATCCAACCATCTCATCCTATTGTCTCCTTCTCTTTCTGCCTTCCATCTTTCCCAGCATCAGGGTATTTTCCAAGGAGTCAGTGCTTCGCATCATGTGGTCAAAGTATTGGAGCTTCAGCTTCACCATTAGCATTTCCAATGAATATTCAGGACAGATTTCCTTTAGGATTGACTGGTTGGATTTGCTTGCTGTCCGAGGAACTCTCAAGAATCTTCTCCAACACTACAGTTTAAAAACATCAATTCTTTGGCACTCAGCTTTCTTTATAGTCCAACTCTCAAATCCATACATGACTACTGGAAAAACCATAGGTTTGACTAGATGGGCCTTTGTTGGCAAAGTATTGTCTCTGCTTTTTAACATGCTGCCTAGTTTGGGCATAAGTTTTCTTCCGAGGAGCAAGCATCTTTTATTCTCATGGCTGGAATCACCATCTGCAGTGATTTTGGAGCCCCCCAAACTAAAGTCTGTCACTGTCTCCATTGTTTCCCCATCTATTTGCCAGGTAGTGATGGGACCAGATGCCATGATCTTAGTTTTCTGAATGCTGAGTTTTAAGACAACATTTTATTTTCCTCTTTCACTTTCATCAAGAGGCTCTTTAGTTCCTCTTCACTTTCTGCCATAAGGGTGGTGTCATCTGCATATCTGAAGTTATTGATATTTCTCCCAGCAATCTTCATTCCAGCTTGTGCTTCAGCTAGGTTGGCATTTCGCATGATGTACTCTGCATATAAGTTAAATAAGCAAGGTGATAATATATAGCCATGACCTACTCTTTTCCTGATTTGGAACCAGTCTGTGGTCCCATGTCCAGTTCTAACTGTTGCTTCCTGACCTGCATACAGGTTTCTCAAGAGGCAGGTCAGGGTGTCTGGTATTCCCATCTCGAAGAATTTTCTACAGTTTATTGTGATCCACACATCCAAAGGCTTTGGCATAGTCCATAAAGCAGAAGTAGATGTTTTTTCTGGAACTCTCTTGCTTTTTCAATGATCCAACAGATGTTGGCAATTTGATCTCTGGTTCCTCTGCCTTTTCTAAATCCAGCTTGAACATATTGAAGTTCACAGTTCACGTACTATTGAAGCCTGGCTTGGAGAAATTTGTGCATTACTTTGCTAGTGTGTGAGATGAGTGCAATTGTGCAGTAGTTTAGTACCTTTGGTATTGCCTTTCTTTGGGATTGTAATGAAAACTGACCTTTTCCAGTCCTGTGGCCACTGCTGAGTTTTCCAAATTTGCTGGCATATTGAGTGCAGCACTTTCACAGTATCATCTTTTAGGATTTGAAATAGCTCAACTGGAATTCCATCACATCCACTAGCTTTGTTTGTAGTGATGCTTCCTAATGCCCACTTGACTTCACATTCCAGGATGTCTGGCTCTAGATAGGTGATCACACATCATGGTTATCTGGGTCATGAAGATCTTTTTTGTATAGTTCTTCTGTGTATTCTTGCCATCTCTTCTTCATATCTTCTGCTACTGTTAGGTCCATACCATTTCTTTCCTTTATTGTGTCCATCTTTGCATGAAATATTCCCTTGGTAGCTCTAATTTTCTTGAAGAGATCTCTAGTTTTTCCCATTATATTGTTTACCTCTACTTCTTTGCATTGATCACTGAGGAAGGCTTTCTTATCTCTCCTTGCTATGTTTTGGAACTACGCATTCAAATGGGTATATCTTTCCTTTTCTCCTTTGCCTTTAGCTTCTATTCTTTCCTCAGCTATTTGTAAGGCCTCCTCAAACAACCATTTCACCTTTTTGCATTTCTTTTTCTTGGGGATGATATGATCACTGCCTCCTATACAATATCATGAACCTCTGTCCATAGTTCTTCATGCACTCTATCAGAGCTAATCCTTTGAATGTGTTTTTCACTTCTATTCTATAAGGGATTTGATTTAGCTCATACCTGAATGGTCTAGTGGTTTTCCCTACTTTCTTCAATTTAAGTCTGAATTTTGCAATAAGGAGTTCAGGATCTGAGCCACAGTCAGCTCCCTGTCTTGTTTTTGCTGACTGTATAGAGCTTCTCCATCTTTGGCTGCAAAGAATATAATGAATCTGACTTCGGTATTGACCATCTGGTGATGTCCATGTGGGCAGTTATATTTATTCACATGACAAAAATATAAGATAGTTTACTGTGTGTGTGTGTGTTTTAATTGCTCAGTCATGTCCAACTCTTTGGGACCCCTTGGACAGTAGCCCACCAGGCTCCTCTGCCCATGAAATTCTCCAGGCAAGAATACTGGAGTGGGTAGCCATTTCCTTCTGCAAGGGATCTTCCCGATCCAGGGATAGAACCTGGGTCTCCTGCATTGAAGGCAGATTGTTTACCATCTGAACCACCAGGGAAGTCCTAGATAGTTTACTACACAGTGCTAAAATAATTAAGTAAATAATAATAAGCAATAATTAAATAATTTACTTTAAAAACTATTGAGTCTTATTGTGAAAATGACCTATATCTCAGGAATCCCACGTCCTTAGTGCATATCACAGATGAATTCTCCACAGATCAGAGGCAGAACCTGAAGCTGCATGTCCATTGTGACAAAGTATATGTTGGTGGGGGTTGGAATTTGTTTGGGTGCAAATCACTCAGGGATGTATGATAAGTATGGTGGATGCCTACTATAAGATACACACAACAATCACAAAATATAGGTACAGAAAAATGTATGGATCTTACAAAATTGCTTTATGAAAAAAAGTAAGAAACAAAATGCAGAATATAACTAATGCAAATTAAATATGTATACTCAAATATCATCTCTACATATTTTACAATGACATCAGTTCAGTTTAGTTCAGTCACTCAGTTGTGTCTGACTCTTTTCAACCCCATGGGCTGCAGCAAGCCAGGCCTCCCTTTCCATCACCAACTTTTGGAGTTTACTCAAACTCATGTCCACTGAATTGGTGATGCCATCCAACCGTCTCATCCTGTGCCGTCCCCTTCTCCTCCTGCCTTCACATTTAAAGACACAGATCAAGCCCAATAGAATGAGCATAGAATGAAAGGGGAGATAAAGAAGAAATAAACATAATATCTGTATACATAAAGTGAGACAAAGTCCTAGCATAGAAAGAAAATGATAACTATGAGCTGTGTATATGATGTACTCAAATCTCTGTACCTAAGTTTCATTAAAAAAAAAAAAAAAACAACTAAACAGATAAAAGTAAAACCACCAACTCTGTTTCTTATATTTGGGGCTTAAGAATACAATAGTGCAGAAAAGACATGTTCTCCTTGCCAATTTCGTTCTCAAAATATAAGTGAAACAATAAATAAGCAGGAAATATTAAATAAGCATAAGTTCTACAAAAAAGATTAACAGTGTGATGTGTTAGAATATAAGGTACACTGACTCCTGTGAGAGAGAGCCTTGTGAAAGCCTCTCTGTGGAGGTGATATTTGAACTGAGAGCTGAATGTTTGGAATTCACTCTCTTTGCAAAGCTGAGCAAAGGATGTGTATTCCAGGCAGAGTGCAGATGCTTTGGGTTGGCATGAAAGGGATAACAAAGATCAGTGTGGCTGCCACGTAATGAGTTAGTTGAGAGTGATAAAACAGAGGCAGATCAAGTAGGATTATGTTAGTCTTAGGAGGCAGGTTTGGATTACAGCCTGAGGGTGACATAAAGAGCAAGAAGGGAAAAAAAATGTTTTACAAAGAAAAGCTGTGTAGAAAGAAAATTTTACAAAGAAGATCCTGACTGCTGTGTGGAGAGTGAATTTAAAGAAAGATGAAGGCAGAAGTGGGATGAGGCAGACTGGTTATAACACAGCTGTTGCTGTCATCCAGGAAGATGTGATGGTTGCTTAGGCAATGATGGGAGGAGTATGTTTAGAAAGATCTAGGTAAATGGATTAGAAGAACGCTAACAAGAGTTGTTGATGGATGGCATATGTAGCATGAAGGAGAGAGAGAAAGAAAGGATGATTCCTATGATTTTTATTTGTGCAACTAAGTGGATGGGGACACTGGTACAGAGTGGAAATGTTTTATGTAAATATTATTGGTTTAAATGCATCTTTTGTGGATTGAGTCACTTATCTTAAATCAGACAGTAAAGCATGAATATAATTGAGAATTAACTCTAAAAAGAAAAAAAATGAAAATAACTTAAGGTTCCCTCTGTTAACCTGAATAGAGATCTCAGTAAATTGATAATAGTTAGACATCCCCCACCCCATCTCAGAGTTACAAGAGGATTTGAGATCATAAACTTGAATATTACAGATCCTGTGTTCTCATAAACTCTGTCTCTTATTAGATCTTGGATATGATATAAGACAATTACCTCTCTGACTCTATTTGCTCACTGGTCAATGGGGATAGTTATAGTACATTCCCCACGAGGGTTGCACAAGCTAAAGGCATACAAAGAACTTTCCTCAGTGCTTGAAACAGAAATCCATCAATACTCTGTCTCTCAGAAACAATACCTAAAATCTAAATTGATTATTTTCCCTTTCTTGAAAGATCTATTTTCCTAGATGAAACTGGGATAAGGCTCCTTTTTTTCTGTTCCAGGAAGCATGAGAAATGTTGAGGACAAATATTGAGTCAAATAACAAATGGTTCTGACCATTTAGACACTACTATCTAACAAGAAAGAAAGATGTTAATCAAATAATCACATGAATCAATACAACATGACCTTTGTGCAAAGTGTAAAAAGTCCAGGTAGACTGTGCTGTGGTGGGGGCAGGGCATGAACGTGAGTAACGGACTATGGGCAAAGACTTAGTGCTGGACTTGAGTGTTTGAAGAAGGTGGGGCTGGTGTGGAGGGTGGAACAGTGTGGGCAGGGTTGCAACAGAATGGTCAGCAGGAGGTTAAAGACACAAGCAGAGGTTATGCAAAGCAAGCTGGCCAGATGGGAGACTTCAACTTTATCCCAGAGCAAATGGGTGGAAGTGGAATTACATGATCTGATTTATATAATTATAACATACATCTTCCCCTTCATGGATCACTGCCTTGTCATGGTGAAGGGGCTAGTGTAACTCAGTGGCACTATATGTCATGCTGTGTAGGGCCACCCAAGATGGACAGGTCATAAAGGAGAGTTCTCAGAAAACATGATCACTGGAGGAGGGAATTGCAAACCACCCCAGTACACTTGCTGTGAGAACCTCATGAACACTATAAAAGGACAAAATGATATGACACCGAAAGATGAGTCCCCCATGTCTGAAAGTGTCCAACATGATACTGGAAGAGTGGAGGAGAACTACTAATAACCCCAGAAAGAATGAAGCAGCTAGACCAAAGCAGAAATGATGCTCAATTGTGGATGTGTCTGGTGATGAAAGTAAAATCTGATGCTGCAAAGAGCAGTATTGCATAGGAACCTGGAATGTTAGGTCCTTGAATCAAGGTAAGTAGGATGTGGTCAAGCAGTTGGTAAGAATAAATATCAACATCTTAGCAATCAGTGAACTAAGATGGATGGGAATGGGCAAATTTACTTCAGATGACTGTTATAGCTACTACTGTGGGCAAGAATTCCATAGAAGAAATGGAGTAGCCCTCATAATCAACAAAAATGTACAAAATGCAGTACTTGGGTATAACCTTGAAAATGACAGAATGATCTCGGTTTGTTTCCAAGGCAAGCCATTCAACATCACAGCAATTCAGTGCCTAATTCAATGCCTACCATCAATGCTGAAGAAGCTGAAATTGATCAGTTCTATGAAGACCTAGAAGACCTCCTAGAATTAATACCAAAATGATGTTCTATTAATCACTGGGGACTGGAATGCAAAAGTAGGAAGTCAAGAGATACCTGGAGTAACAGGCAAGTGCCAAAGAATTGATGCCTTCAAACTATGGTGCTGGAGAAGACTGAGAGTCCCTTGGACAGCAAGGAGATCAAATCAGCCAATCTTTAGGAAATCAACCCTGAATACTTATTGAAGGACTGATACTGACATTGAAACTCCAGTATTTTGGTCATCTGATGGAAACAGCTGACTCATTGGAAAAGTCCCTGATGCTGGGAAAGATTGAGGGCAGATGAAGAGGACATCAGAGGATGAGATGTCTGTATGGCATCACCAATGCAATGGACATGAATTTGGGCAAAGAGGGGCAGAGAGGCCTGGCATTGCTGCAGTCCATGGGGTCCTAAGAGTCAGACACAACTGGGCAACTGGACAACAATAACAACAAAAACATATACCTTAGCCCATGTATTTTTTGGGGGGTATTTAATTGGCATCACCGACTTGACATGAGTTTGAGTAAACTCCGAGGGTTGGTGATGGACAAGGAGGCCTGGTGTGCTGTGATTCATGGGGTCACAAAGAGTCGGACACGACTTAGCAACTGAACTGAACCGACTTAATTTGCATAATATTCACAAATTAAATAAATGAGGAATGATAAATTGACAGCGTTTAGGATAACTGGTCCTGGAGAGCTGGAGCATGAGTCTATAGGGCAGGATGACAATTCTCTGAAGGAAGCAAAGAAAAATCCAGATGTGGAGTGTGTTCCACGTCCTCTTTACTATAAGTTTAGTGACATGGATCACCTGCTTTAATCCATTTGGAATTCAGGGAATATTTAACATCTAGAGTAGTAAATGAATATATTTTAATTATCATCAAAAGCAGTTGCCAAGGCCTAGGTTGATAAAATTTCAGCCTTGTTTAAATCTTTCTAAGAAACTGAGATGGCCTTTCTTGAATTAATCATTATAAGGCAATATAGCATTTGTTATTAGAAATGCCTCTGGGAATTAATCCATAGAACTGCTATGAAAATTCTCAATTAAAATTGAGAATCAGTAATGTTGCCATTATAGAATATTTAAACAAGATGACTTTGATGATATATATTTTGCTTAAGACTTTCCATAAAGTTCTTCTATGCAAATACTTCTGGGAATGTTTCCTGTTTCAATGATGCTCTAATGTTATGTTTTTTTTCCCACTTGTTGGTAGAATTTGGAGGTCTTTTGTTTTAGTACAATATGGATGATATTTTCAAAGTTTTTGGAAATGTGTTATTATTTTTAATGAATTGCTTATACTTAATTGTGGTGTATATATATATGGACAACAGAAACCACTTTTGGAAATCAATGTAATATTGTAGGAATAGCCAGAAATCACATTTATATGCTTCATATCCCATGGAGGTAGCAATTGCCTTGCCAACTACAAATATGTTTGCATTTAATATAACGACCAGAGATATTTGCATCTTAACACTTTGATTTCAGTTTATGGCCCCAGGATAAACAAGAGCATCAGTCCATTCATCTCAAATGATGTTTTAGAAGGGAATAGGTTATAAATTATAAATAAATGAATAATTGCTTCTGCCTCAGTTTACATTCTTCATTTGAATATTTTAGAATATTTACAATATGAGTAAAATAGGTAAGATAAAATGAAATATATGACATTTCAGTCTATTTTGTCAAAATATATTTCTGTCTAATTCTATTATCTCTACACTAATACATAAATGTATAAAATAATACCTACATTGCTATAATAGCTAGCTTCTTGATGAACAAAATTACCACAAATCTACAAAAAATTAAGTCTGCAAATAATAAGACAAATAAGACAGACAAGCACAAATGTGCATGTATGCCTGTGTAAAATCTTCTGTTCATTCACTTACATTAAGAAGGAACATGCCTTAGGTTTCTATCTTTTTAATGGTTAAAAAAAATTCTGAGCTAGAAATCCTACTACAGTGCAATTTTATTAAAATAATATTATTATCTGAAATATCCAGAATGTTATATTACTTTCATTTTTTTCATTCCCTTTAGCTTTTGTTTAAATTTTTAAAAAATCAATTCTATTTATCTGACTCAAAAGTTCTGAAAAAGTTGACTTAATTAGCACTGTACTCAAAGGTCCAACAAGCATTGCTTAACAAAAATCATCTCTTTTGAACATATATCCAGCCACCATAACTTTTTAACTCAGTTCATGTCAGATGGATTCCTTCTTTTCTATTAACATTGGCAAGACACTAGCTACAGTCTTTATTTAAGATATTACTAGGATACACTTCTAATGCTTTTGCCTGCCATCCCTCTGTGAACAATCTCATTCATCAAAATATTTAACTCTCTGAAATAATGAATTATTGTTATCATTGAAATTTTAATTAACATGAACTTACAATTTCAGCATATTTTCTAATTTTGCTCTATTCATCATCTAATTCATTTTTATATACATACACATTTTTCATATAATCTACATGACTCCTGAAATTTGAGGAGAATAATTATCCCTATCTCAATTTTTACACATAAATAAATTATAAAATACTTGTTCAAGACACTAGTAAGATGCAAATCTAAGACTAGAAAAACCGTGAAAGAAGTGCGTATGGGATAACTGTGGTCATCAACTATTGAGCACATACTATATATCAGGCTTTTATTAAATATTTAAAAATAATTTAAACTGGCTCCAAATAAATATATTTTATATTAAAACACTTGTAAATGACTGAGATATAGTAAATACGCAATAAAATTGAGCTTTCCTAAACCATCATGATACCTAGATGAATAGGTAATACTCTTTCCTAATTAATTTTATACTTTCTCCCAATGACCAGCTAACCACACGAATGAGGCAAAGAAGCCCAAGCCTCAGATTATTGAATCTTCATTTCAAATGTTGAGCAAGAAGTAGCGGGATATATGCGTGGATCAGAAGATGATTTGGTCACTCATCTCGGAAGGAAATTGGAAGGAAACCCAGAGGTCACGCCTTGGTCACTTGTCACGCTCTGTCCCCTGTGTTGAGGCAGAGTAGAGGCGTCATTGGTGGGGGACCTGTAGGCTTGGAGATCAGAGCAAAGGGAGCCAGCAGTCCATGTGCGTGCTTGCAGAACTCGGCTGTGTGCAATCTTACAGAGAGTGGCAACACAGAGAAAGATGATCCCCAGAATGACTGGCAGAACACCCAATTCTTTCCCTGGGTTCAGAGGGTCAGAGGAAGGCCAAAACACCTGAATGACCTGAACATAAAGATGAGAAAGATGCAGAGGGGAATGCATTTGTCAACCGCAGCCTAAGGCTAAATCTTATACACCTTTAAGAGAGCAACAGGGATAGACAAACCTGGAGTTCCACAAAGAGGACATTCATATCCCAGTGGGACTTAGTAACCCCCTCTTAGGTTTAGAGTCAATTCAAGGGTGAAAGAGAAGGAAAAAAAAAAAAAACAACAAGACCTATAGAGATGATCTGATAACTGAATGCAATGAAAACACAGACCAGAGTTGACTGCTAGATTTAGGAAAAAGATCCCTTAACATGCTTGGATTAAATTCCTGCATTCCATAAAAGAGTTAGATCAATGACAAAAGACTGCATCATAGAAAAAAGTGATTGATACCCCTTTATTTCATATCTGAGGATGTGACTATCAAAGTCATGCTGTGTCTCATTTTATTTATAATTTAAACATCAAGCAAATCATAACAAATCTCTTAACAGGAAAGAGGAAAGATGAGGAGGTGGCTTAAGGAAAAAAGAAAACATTTTCAAGTCACTGCAAAAAAAGAAAAAAAAAAGAAAGCTAGAGAATATACTAATTGCTAAGTAAGATCTAGAATTCAGCTAAGCCTGGTCTGAAACCATATAGCACAGGAAGTAAGTCCACATGATTGAGTTTCTCTCCAGGCAATGAATATATGATGCTAGTTATCTCTTTTTTGTACCCAACCTTATATTTATTGTAACTGTGTATTCAGGGTTCCTTATGTCAAATAGAAGGGCTATCCAATAAATAAAACTCAATCCTTGTCTCTGAAGGGCTCACTATCAATTGGAAAGACAGACACAGAAGCAAATAAATATAATGAAAATGTCATAAGTCTTAACCGAGGAATGGAGAACACAGAAAGGCAATTTTTAACTTGTTGGAGAGAAAAGTGGTTAAGAAAAGCTTTCAGGAAAGGAGGTCATATTTCGAACAAGTCTTGAAAGATATGAAAAAATTTATCAAGCAAATAAGAAAAAATAAAGACATTAAGAAAATAACATTCAAGCTGGGCTAACTTGAGATTTTGCAGTTTGTTCTACGTGGTCATAAGCATTTCTCCACTTCAATTTTATTTCTCTCAAATGTTGTTTGTATTGATGTAACCCCCACACACATTTTCACTACTGTTCAAAACTATATTGGTTTGTACTTTAAAACACACATATTATATTAGTCTAAAATAAAGACTCTTCAATAGATTGAAAGTTATAAAATCTACTCCTCTATATGATACTATCATCAATATTATATGTTTATTGGTGACCATGGGGTCATCTGCTATGAAAAAGTAATTTATCTGGGATGTCTATTTACTTAACCACATTGTATAAAATGTGCCTGAAACAGGAATCTATTTAGGCATATAATCTTATTATTAACTATTGACTTTATCATACATAGAAAAGTTAATTTTAGATTTTAAAAAATTGTTTTATTTACTAAAACCAGAAATTTTAGAGCCAGACCTAATTTAATTTTTGATGTCTTCTCAACATCACAACAAAACATTTACAGGTTGAAATGCTGAAATTAAAGCCATAGGGTATGTTTTCAAACTTGGTGAGATGACGTGAACTGTATTTCAAAACAACACTTCAACGTTGAGTCAGGCACATAATCCCGTGATCACAAAATTAACATTCCGTAGATTCATTCATCAGAAGGTCCTGCTTGCCTCTTTCCCCACGTACTGGAAAGCTATTCATACCAGCAGCTTAAAACCCTTAAGTTTGCCAAGATTCACAGGTGCCTCCTGCTGAGAATGCCCCTATAGTCCTCCACTCTCCCCTTGCAAAAGACACATCTCTATTCACAAGAGGTGAAAAACTTAGAAACAGAGAGGCTATTCTTCAAAATCTTTGAAGCCAATTCAATCTGGAACTTGAGCAGTTCTACCTCCTCTTAACAACAGGTGCAGAATGATACACTGGCTCTCTTATAAATATTCTTGAAAGGATTCCCTTCGCTTTAGCATTTTAATGCCATGTCGCTTTAAATGAGGCCAGCTCTTCCCAGGTCTCCTAATTTTAAATGCATCAACTCTTCCATACTGTACCTAATTTATTCTACTAATGAAAATATCCAGTGTCAATTGGTTTGTGTCGCCTGTGAAAATTTGCTATTAAGATATTGCTATATTTTATAGAGTTGATGTTTCTTACATTAAAAAAAAAAAAAAACCTTTTCTTTATCTATACTAAATTGCTAGACCTCTTGGTGATTTTCCAGCAAAAAAAAATGATGATTTTATGCCTGGAATTTAAATGTACACACCTTTGATTGAGACTAGAATTTGGAGATGATTTGAATTGTGGAGAAAAATTGCACCAGACTAAGGCTATTCTTGGAGAAGGAAATGGCAACCCTCTCTCACATCCTTGCCTGGAGAATCCCCATGGATAGAGGAGCCTGGTGGCCTGCAGTCCACAGGATTGCAAAGAATCAGACATGACTGAAGTGACTTAGCACATGCAAGGCTATTCTAGAATTATTACCACCATTTTCTAACTGTATAATCTTCTGAACATTATTTGATATTTTAATCTTAATTTTCCCTGTCTGTAGGACAGAATAATAAATCCTGACTTGTATATTTCAAAGAGTTAATTGGAGGATTCAATTGAATAACAGTCATGAAAAAATGTACATCTATAAGCTTAAAAATGTAAAATATAAATATAAAAAGCAAGTACAAAAAGGGAAGATCAAATATAAAATATAAAAAGATTCTTTTCTCAGAAGTAAACTTTGGAGAACATTTTTCCATCCTTTTGTTTGACAAAGATTTCTTACAACTGAAAGTTGCTAACAACAGAAAATGATTGATAAATTAAATTTCAGCAAAATTTTAAAATCCACTCTTCTAAGGACACCATTAAGAAAATGAAATAGCAGGACAGATGCTGGGTGACTATATTTGTTATTCCTATACCTGAAAAAATACTTATATCAGAAATACAAAAAACTATTACAATACAATAATGAGAAAATAAAATGCTTGATAAAAATCAACAAAATATTTGAGTATACACTTCACAGAACATGATGTATGGGTAATCAATTTGAATCTGAAATGATACTGAACATAATTTGTTGTGGGAGCAAGAAAATATTTGGTATCATTCAAGTCAGAAACCAGAAAACTAAGAATTTAAACATGGTTGGAGCTAAGAACAGAGCTAATAAATATTTTAACTTTATATAGTTGGCTTTGGGAAAGAAACAATAGCATCCATATTCCTATTTTTTGCTTTCATGGAAGATGCCATCTGAAAATCTTCAATGATCATGAATACAAATTTGAGTGGATTTTGGTTTTTAGTTTTAACAGTGTTAAACAACATGTCAAAAATATTTTTGTACTTAGGAAAATGCAACTTAAAAATGGAAATTTTAAAATATTGAGTTGAAGTTTTCTTGAGACAACTTAACTATTAAGATGCTCACTTTTGATCTCAGGAATAATTTTATGAGAAAAAATCAGATTAACCATGGTATATTAAATGGATCTAAGATAAAAGGAAAGACTGACAATAAGCCTGAATGACTACTACCAAAACATTTTCTCAAAGTCTGGCATTTTATTTTTCCTTTTGGAGCTTTAGTATTTTGGCTTGAGAGAGCTATGGCTTCTGAACA
This sequence comes from Cervus elaphus, assembly GCF_910594005.1. NCBI lineage: Eukaryota > Metazoa > Chordata > Mammalia > Artiodactyla > Cervidae > Cervus > Cervus elaphus. The sequence continues at coordinate 18,195,566 of NC_057828.1, read as the reverse complement.
AAGAATAGAGAGGAAAAGAGGATAGAAAATTCATTCCCTTATTTAAAATAAAGATAAAAAATTGAAAATATTTTCCAATCTCACAGAATTATACATCAACATACAGCTACAAGAAGATGGAAGACTGTGAGCGTATAGGTTTGTCTGGTCATCTTTATAAAGATGGCTGGTTCTTGAAGCACAGCAAGAATCTCAGCTCCATGTTAGACTACACCTAGCACCCTGGGATTGCTATCCCTCTAGACATTACATCCACTTGGATCAATTTAATTAATCCTTGACAGGTTATAAAGCAAAGAAAGCCAGGTGACAGAAATGTGAAGCACCCCAACTTCTAAAAAAAGGGAAACTGGTTCACCAACGGACTACTCAAAGGTCCAGTCTTTCAGCCGCCAACCGAGAGGTGGGCTCCCAGGTCACCTAGTTCTGAAAAGCAACAGGACTTGCTTATGAGTTCCACAGGACTGAAGCAAGCAAAGAAGCAGCTGTTCCTGAGTGTGGAAGCACGCCCTGGAGCTATGTCCCCAGGGCTCGGTGCAGAGACAGTGGGCCAAAGCTCCAAGTGCCCAGTCTTTTCTGGAAGGGATTTTACTGGAAGCTGTACATCCACTATCTGAGAGTATGGCTTCTAATTTGCATGCATCTGGGTGCTGACTGCTACCCTCCCCTTTTAGAAGATATTCCTGCAATGCAAATCAATCATACATTATATTATATCAACAAACTGAAGGATAAAAATCATGTGATCATTCCAACAGCTGTGAAAAAAAAATTTGACAAAATTCAACATTCTTTTATGGTAAAACTCAATTTTGTCAGATTCTTTCCACATCTATTGGAATGATCATATGATTTTTATTCTTCAGTTTATGTAGTATAACATATAATTTGCCTGTTTATTGTCTTCCTTACTGCACTAAAACATTAACTTCAAGTTTCTTGGAAATAAGTAAATAAATATATTTTGTAAGCTGCTGCACCTTTTGTGCCCATAAATGGCATTAAATATTTGCTGAATAAACAAATAAGTGGTTATAAGATCTAAGTAACATTAATTTTTAAATTTTTCCTTCTTCAATATGCAAGGCATTTAAAACAGTTCTTTCCAGTCAGGTAAGAATTTCATTTAAAACCTTGCACTTGAGACATTTAACTTAAAATATTTAACTCTATTTGATGATTTAGAAATGGCCTAATAAGTCTTTCACTCTTAACATTTTTAAGATGAAGACATTAATCTAACCTTACAATAGCTGTGTTTGTATGCTCTCTCCTGGACACATCCTCTGTATTGCTATAACCATATATGAAATTGTGACATACACTTAAATATATTCCTAGACTTTACAGTATTTTCTTTGCTATTTAATTACTGTAGCATCATCATCATCATTAGTACCATTATCAAAGTGATAACTTTTGAGTGTTTAATAAATGCTGAGACTTACATAAATAAGCCAGTTTAATTATCATGATACTTCTACAAGGTAAGTAGTCTCATTAGTCACACATTACAGTTAGAAAAAATGAGACAAAAAGATAAATTACTCAAGGCTATCCAGCAGTATAGTCAAGACACTTCTAAAGCACTATCCTATTTCTTTACAATAGATATTAATATCTGGTGATACTTGTCTACTATCATTATCCTCCCCTTATTTAAATATAATTTTCCACCTTCCCTTACTTGTTTTTTCCAGGTAAATTTTGATTAATATGATTTATAGTGCATAATATTAATTTGAGGGGGAAATATATTTCTAAGATTTTTCTCCATTCAGAAACATGACTAAGCTCTTCATTTACTCATAATTTCCCTTAAACAGTTTTGTTTTAGTTTATTTCCTTAGTTGTATAATTTGACATTCTTGTGAATGTAGTCTGCTATTATATTTTGCTACTGGGTTTGCTCATTTAGTAGGTGGCTACTACTACTACTGATTATTTCTTTACTTATTGTATAGTAACAAATTTGTTTTAAGGTAGTTTAGGTTTTGTTTTCTGCTCTAGTTTATTCTTGGGAGGTTTCCAGGTAAATAGTCATGCCACCTACAACTAATAACCATACCTTCTTTTAAATATTAATATCTCTATTTTTGCTAATTCCACCAGTCAGTCAGTTCAGTCACTCAGTCGTATCTGTCTCTTTGTGACCCCATGGACTGCAGCAATCCAGGCTTCCCTGTCCATCACCAACTCCTAGAGTTTGCTCAAATTCATGTCCATCGAGTCAGTGATGACATCCAACTATCTCATCCTCTATCATCCCCTTCTTCTCCTGCATTCAATCTTTCCCAAAATCAGGGTCTTTTCCAATGAGTCAGTTCTTCACATCAGGTGGCCAAAGTTCCGGAGTTTCAGCTTCAGCATCAGTCCTTCTAATAAATATTCAGAACTGATTTCTTTTAGGATGCACTGGTTGGATCTCCTTGCAGTCCAAGAGACTCTCAAGAGTCTTATCAAACACTACAGTTCACAAACATCAATTCTTTGGCATTCAGCTTTCTTTATAGTCCAACTCTCACATTCATATATGACTACTGTAAAAACCATAGCTTTGACTAGATAGACTTTTGTTGGCAAAGTAATGTCTCTGCTTTTTAACATGTTGCCTAGGTTGGTCATAAGTTTTCTTCCAAGGAGCAAGCGTCTTTTAATCTCATGGCTGGAATCACCATCTGCAGTGATTTTGGAGCCCAAAGAAATAAACTCTGTCACTGTTTCCACTGTTTTCCTATTTTGCCATGAAGTGATGGGACCAGATGCCATGATCTTAGTTTTCTGAATGTTGAACTTAAAGTCAACTTTTTCACTCTTCTCTTTCACTTTCATCAAGAGGCTCTTTAGTTCCTCTTCACTTTCTGCCATAAGAGTGGTGTCATCTGCATATCTGAGGTTATTGATATTTCTCCAAGCAATCTTCATTCCAGCTTGTCCTTCATCCAGCCCAGCGTTTCTCATGATGTACTCTGCATATAAGTTAAATAAGCAGGGTGACAATATACAGCCTTGACATACTCCTTTTCCTATTGGGAAATAGTCTGTTGTTCCATGTCCAGTTCTAACTGTTGCTTCCTGACCTGCATACAGGTTTCTCAAGAGGCAGGTCAGGTGGTCTGGTATTCCCATCTCTTTCAGAGTTTTCCACAGTTTATTGTGATCCACACAGTCGAAGGCTTTGGCATAGTCAATAAAGCAGAAATAGATGTTTTTCCAGAACTTTCTTGCTTTTTCAATGATCCAGCAGATGTTGACATTCTTTGCTTGTTCTTAAATCTAACAAGGATAAATTTTTAAACTTCAGAGAAAAAAAAGTTTATAAATATTCTTATACTAATTTTTCTTTCAATATCTTGATTTAATAAATAATGTTTTCAGGAGAAATACTTGGAGATTATAATATCTGAGGCTGAGAAAAGTTCCTTAGCAATGAGTCACTATATAATGCAACATCTTTCTGTTTTCTTCTTATATAGCAGATGACCTGACAAAGTCTAAAATCCCTGTGTCACTCTTATTCCTCATAAAACATGACCTAATGATCTTCCATAATTAAGTATTCTGGCACTGCACATCAAATTTTTTTCATGTACACTTGACTACATTTTCTTTTTTTTAGTTTTTTAATTGGAGGATAATTGCATTACAGTGTTGGGTTGGTTTCTGCCATATGAGAACAATGTGAATGAGTCATAGTTATACATAATTATATCTATAGCTATATATCCTCTTCCTCTTTAACCTCACTCCCCTCTCCCATCCTACATTTCTAGGTCATCACAGATAATCTACAGATCAGACAGTATATATATGTTTTTGCTACTTTCTCTATTTATCCTACCCTCTCTTGGTTACATTTTCAGTGAAGAAAAATGAAACTCTTTTGCTCTCATGGTCTTGGAAAAAGAAAAAAAGGCAAGCTATGAGTAAGCTCCCTTCTTGTGGTTACAGATTGGCTTGCTGTCTATGGCTATATATGGATAAACTATTGATAAATGGGATCCTGACAAGGTGCTCTTATCCTCTGTGAGGAAAATAATAGGAATTCAATAAACTAAAATGTGATCCAAAAAAAATCCACTAGTTCTGTCTACCCTAGATACTTCATCTGGGGATGAAGATGCCTTGATCTGTGATAGACAGATAACATAGTTGTCATCCTTGGAGACAGCATGTGAGGTGAAGATGACCAAGTACACACCTTTGTCTCTTCTTTTGTGTCTGTGCGTGTGATGAAAGTGAAAGTGAAGTTGCTCAGTCACGTCCAACTCTTTGAGACCCCATGGACTATAGCCTACCAGGCTCCTCTGTCCATGGGATTTTCCAGGCAAGAGTACTGGAGAGTGGGTTGCCATTTCCTTCTCCAGGGAATCTTATGATCCAGGGATCGAACCCAGGTCTCCCACATTACAGGCAGACACTTTTGACGTCTGAGCCACCAGGGGAGTGCGTGTGATAGGTTGGCTCTTAAAATGTGTCAAATCTGGAAAATCTTTGCTGAACTACAAAGAACTGAAATGGATTAGCTAAAAATGACTGACATTAACTCAGAAATCTCTATACAGCACCATCCTTCTTTGTAAATTCTGCTTGGTGCTCTGTCATTGTTAAATTCAATTTCAGGTCTTACAAGGAAAGTTCTCTCTCTCTCTCTGTCTGTGTCTTCCCAAACAGCTATCAGTTTTCTCCTTATGGACATAAAATGTATCCTTCATGTTCTTCCAGCACCTTTCTTTTTTCCCCCATAAATTATGTCTGCTCATTAGTTATTTGCTATTATCAGTCAGTTTCTTAAAATTTTCTTCTAATAAACCTATTCAGTTTCATCTAATAGTTTACTGCCTTTCTTTTAGTATTAAACTTAATGATCATATTTTTAATCCTCCAAAACCCTTCTTATTTTCTGAAGATTCCATTTCATAACTTAATGACTTTGCATGGACTCAATATCCTCTCACACTCCTTAGCAATAAGGATGAACAGGAGCCGGGACCCTTATTTTAGCAAAAATGGCAAATTTGAAGCACCATGGTGTAGGGATTAAGAACCTAAATTCTGTAGCCAAATTGCCTAACTTTGAGCCCTAAATCTACCATCACTAATTGAATAAAGACATTGATACTAGTTGAGTGCTGTGTGCGTTTAGTCGCTCAATCGTGTCTGAATCTTTGAAACTCCATAGGCCATAGCCTACCAGGCTCCTCTGTCCAAGGGATTATGCAGGCAAGAATACTAGAGTGGGTTGCCATTCCATTCTCCAGGGGATCTTCCTAACCCAGGGATCGAACCCAGATCTCCTGCATTGCAGGTGGATTCTTTAATATCTGAGCTCAGTTCAGTTCAGTTCAGTCACTCAGTCATGTCCGACTCTTTGCGACTCCATGAATTGCAGCATGCTAGGCCTCCCTGTCCATCACCAACTCCTGGAGTTTACTCAAACTCATGTCCATCGACTCGGTGATGCCATCCAGCCATCTCATCCTCTGTCATCCCCTTCTCCTCCTGCCCCCAACCCTTCCCAGCATCAGGGTCTTTTCCAAGGAGTCAACTCTTTGCATGAGGTGGCCAAAGTATTAGAGTTTCAGCTTCAGCATCAGTCCTTCCAATGAACACCCAGGACTGATCTCCTTTAGGATGGACTGGTTGGATCTCCTTGCAGTCCAGGGGACTCGCAAGAGTCTTCTCCGACACTACACTTCAGAAGCATCAATTCTTCGGTGCTCAGCTTTCTTCAGAGTCCAGCTCTCACATCCATACATGACCACTGGAAAAACCATAGCCTTGACTAGATGAACCTTTGTTGGCAAAATAATGTCTCTGCTTTTCAATATGCTATCTAGCTTGGTCATAACTTTCCTTCCAAGGAGTAAGTGTCTTTTAATTTCATGGCTGCAGTCACCATCTGCTGTGATTTTGGAGCCCAAAAAAATAAAGTCTGACACTGTTTCCACTCTTTCCCCATTTATTTGCCATGAAGTGATGGGACCAGATGCCATGATCTTAGTTTTCTGAATGTTGAACTTAAAGTCAACTTTTTCACTCTTCTCTTTCACTTTCATCAAGAGGCTCTTTAGTTCCTCTTCACTTTCTGCCATAAGAGTGGTGTCATCTGCATATCTGAGGTTATTGATATTTCTCCAAGAAATCTTGATTCCAGCTTGTCCTTCTTCCAGCCCAGCATTTCTCATGATGTACTCTGCATATAAGTCAATAAACAGGGTGACAATATACAGCTTTGACGTACTCCTTTTCCTATTGGGGAACAGTCTGTTGTTCCATGTCCAGTTCTAACTGTTGCTTCCTGACCTGCATACAGGTTTCTCAAGGGGCAGGTCAGGTGGTCTGGTATTCCCATCTCTTTCAGAGTTTTCCATAGTTTATTATGATCCACACAGTCAAAGACTTTGGCATAGTCAATAAAGCAGAAATAGATGTTTTTCTGGAACTCTTGCTTCTTTGATGATCCAGTGGATGTTGGCAATTTGATCTCTGGTTCCTCTACCTTTTCTAAAACCAGCTTGAAGATCTGGAAGTTCATGGTTCATGTATTACTGAAGCCTGGCTTGGAGAATTTTGAGCATCACTTTACTAGCGTGTGAAATGAGTACAATTGTGCGGTAGTTTGAGCATTCTTTGGCATTTCCTTTCTTTGGGATTGGAATGAAAACTGACAGTCCTGTGGCCACTGCTGAGTTTTCCAAATTTGCTGGCATACTGAGTGCAGCACATTCACAGCATCATCTTTCAGGATTTGAAATAGCTCAACTGGAATTCCATCACATCCACTAGCTTTGTTTGTAGTGATGCTTTCTAAGGCCCACTTGACTTCGCATTCCAGGATGTCTGGCTCTAGGTGAGTGATCACACCATTGTGATTATCTGGGTTGTGAAGATCTATTTGTACAATTCTTCTGTGTATTCTTGCCACCTTTTCTGCTTCTGTTAGGTCCATACCATTTCTTTCCTTTATCGAGCTCATCTTTGCATGAAATGTTCCCTTGGTATCTCTAATTTTCTTGAAGAGATCTCTAGCCTTTCCCATTTTATTGTTTTCCTCTATTTCTTTGCACCGATCCCTGAGGAAGGCTATCTTATCTCTCCTGGCTATTCTTTGGAACTCTGCATTCAGACAGATATATCTTTCCTTTTCTCCTTTGCTTTTCACTTCTCTTCTTTTCACAGCTATTTGTAAGCCCTCCTCAGACAGCCATTTTGCTTTTTTGCATTTCTTTTCCATGGCGATGGTCTTGATTCCTGTCTCCTTTATAATGTCACTGAGCTATCAGTGGGTAAACTATTTAGATAATATAAATTTAAACTTCCTTAATTTTAGGGCAATAACATTAACTTGTAACATTGTATTAAATGAGCAAAACCAGGTTAAAACACTTAAAGTTTGACTCATAATTTGTGCTCAATGCATGTTAGCTAATTACGACAGTTCTCATTAACAAGTTAGTTGCTTGATGATTAGCAAATCATCACCTTTTATCCTGGAGAAGGAAATGGCAAGCCACTCCACTATTCTTGCTTGGAAAATCGCACAGACAGAGGAGCCTGGTGGGCTATAGTCAATGGGGTTCCAAGAGTTGACTTGTAACTAAACCAGTCTTCATCATGCTATTTGTGTGGCATGATATCATTATATAAATATATATAGATATATATACACACAAATTGGCAGGGCTTCCCAGGTGGCAAGGTGGTAAAGAATCCATCTACTACCAATGCGGGAGATGTAAGAAACATGGGTTCGATCCCTGGGTTGAGAGGATCCCTTGGAGTAGGAAATGGTAACCCACTATAGTATTCTTGCCTGGAAAATTCTATGAACAGATGAGACTGGCAGGCTACAGTCCATGTGGTCACAATAAAGAGTCAGACACAACTGAGAGACTAAACACATTAAAATTGGTAAGCTTTCTTTATATTCTTACTATTTTGCCTTTAGATTTGTTTATAGCTTGTATGAACTAATTTCACTTCAGCTCAATAAAATATACTAGCTCAGACTTGATCTTTTCTGCTTCCTTTTAGACACCTACATGAAGTCTTCCTGTTGGGTTTAATAGAACAAGCACAACAAGCTGACCTTCATTTTCTCCTGTGTCCTCTGTCACATCTATGTCCTTTTGTGTTGTTCTATTTGTTGCTGTCTGAAGTACATCTGGATTGTGAGAGAAGGCATTTCGATTTTAACTGACATTGATTTTTGAAATTTATTCACTCTCTTTATAACTTGTAGCAGCTGCCTTAAATGAAATGCTTTAAAGTTTTTTATCTGTCTGTCTTTTGTTTTCTTTTCCAGTGTAAGAAATTTAAGCTGGTGTATATCTTTGTAATGTTAAGTTTTCGTGATTCATAAAGCCATTTGTTTTTAGAAAATAGTATCTTACTTTAAAGCTGAAGGAAAGGAACTCTAGGGTTTGGTCACTGTTGTTCAGTTGCTAAGTCGTGTCCAGCTCTTTGAGACCCCATGAACTGCAGCATGCCAGGCTTGCCTGTCCTTCACTGTCTCCAGAGTTTGCCCAAATTCATGCCCATTGAGTCGGTGATGCCATCCAACCATCTCATCCCCTGTCACCACCTCTTCCTCCTGCTCTCAGTCTTTACCAGCATCAGGGTCTCTTCCACTGACTCAGCTCTTAGCAGCAGAGAGCCAAAATATTGCAGTTTTGGCTTTAGCATCAGTCCCTCCAGTGATTATTCAGGGATGATTTCCTTTAGCATTGACTGGTTTGATCTCCTTGCTGTTTAAGGGTCTCTCAAGAGTCTTCTCCAGAACTACACTTCAAAAGCATCTCAGCCTTCTTCATGGTGCAACTCTCACATTCATACATGACTACTGGAAAAACCATAGCTTTGACTATACAGACATTTGTCATATACCATTTCAATTATTTGCTGTATATGTATACATGCATACCTGTGTGTATATACACAAACACACACACATACACATACATGTGAGAAATGTATGGTAAAAATTAATGATGGGCTTCCCTGGTGGCTCAGATGGTAAAGTATCTTCCTGCAATGCGGGAGACCTGGGTTCAATCCCTGGGTTGGGAATCCCCTGGAGAAGGAAATGGCAACCCACTCCAGTACTCATGCCTGGAAAATTCCATGTATTGGGGATCCTGGTAGGCTGCAGTCCATGGGGTTGCAAAGAGTCAGACATGACTGAGCCACTTTACTTCATTGCAATGACGAAAGGAGGTGAGGAAAGCTGTTTTTTGGGGGAGGGGTCCTCAGCATGAAGATTATAAAATACACTAAGTTTAAGGGTGGCAAACTGCTTCTACAATGTGTTACCAAATTAATGGGAAAGACTTTAAGACAAGTATTAATTTATTGATGCAATGACAAGTGATGGCTTTGACACAACCTATTTCATCTACACACATTGAAGCCTCCAATATTATTCATATTAAAATATTTTCATATAATATAGGTAAACTTTGAGTATTATTCCTCTCTTATGCATATACTATTATTATTATTTTACAGACTAAGACATTTGAAAATTGCATTCTATTCTAAGTTAGTCATATCATGCCTAAATTAAGATATTAACCTCTCTACATTTTAATGGAATAATCAGCAGGAAAGTTTCATGGATAACATCATAATTCTGATTTAAAAGATGAGCTTCTTATTTGAGACAATAAAACTATCACAGCATTCCAGCAGTGAATGATGTTAAGATTCCTATTTATTTTGGCAAGTAAACATACATCCATTTCTCACATAAAGTAAGTAAAATTTGTCAGAAATGATTCAAGTAGAAATGAGGCTGATTTTCAACCTTGAGTTAAATATATGTAAAAATTGAATGTGCATCTCTTCTAAAAATTTTATTGTCAATAAAACTATAAGATTTGGAGAAACACTAGTGTCTTGAAATCTATATAGATCCTCATTTTGTGGTCAATACATGGTTAATAACAGATAGTTAATAGGATGTCAACAAATAATTAATTTATTTCTTGTGTTCCACAATTATTTTCTCTGAGATATAATTTCATGTACCAAGTAATCATCACATAAAGGTGTGCATTTAATGCAGCCCTTCATCTCATGCAAAATATTGAGGTAAAAATCTTAGAGTTCAAATATATAAAAAAGTAATGTGAGAAAAATGTGTTTTGGTAAACAAATTAGCATTTAACTTGAAGTACCATATCAAGTAATTCCTTCATAGGGATGAGGTAGTGTAGTCTCCAAGTCTTTCTGAGAAAGCAATTAAAGCAATTATTTGTAAGAATTGGTACCTAGCACTCAGAAATCATCTAAGAAGTCGAGAAAATAAAGATTTTCTAAAATAATTTCAGCTCAAGGTAATTGTCCAATATTTTATGTTGATCGAAGTGATTGCATTTTAACTGAAAACAATTCTAGAAGCTGCAATATTGAATTAAAAATTGTGCTCTGTTGTTTTCCAAGTGTTTACTTTGAAAAAATAATGGGCATTTTAGGATGCAAAAATATTTGCTCTGTAAAATCTTTGTTTAAACAAATCTATCTTTTTTCTAATTGTATGACATTGTAAAACATTTGGCATGCATATATACAAAGTAGACTTTAAAGCAAAGTTTATAGTAATTCAAACTCCAAATTTTCTTGACTATGGCTGTTTTTAAGAAGTATGTGTTATGTACTTTATTTTAGAAACCAAACATTAATATCTCACAAAATGCAAACTTTTTAGCGGAATATAATGAAGAATTATCAGCTGCTTAGGGAGGAGAAAAATGAAGGCTTCCGAAAGCAGAACTTCGAAGTACCCTCTGCGCCATGAGCCTGTGGGCAATGTCAAATAAAGAACTGGTTCTAATTGTTTAAACAAAGTGATTCTCACTTCAAATAGTGCCGGAGAGAAGCAGCTTAATCTTGCACACTGTGGAGTTTGCCTCCAAGATGCTACGAATAGGACTTTTATTTCCAGAAAGTTCACTTAAGTATTAAGATAGTTCTCTGGAGCTGTCTATATTGTTGATAGTCTCAAAACTGACTATAAGCCAGCAACCCCATTGAGTTCCAGGGGAAAGGGAACTTGGGGGTAACATGCAATCTTTCTTGGAAGACTGTTTAAATGCCATGAAGATGGAGTAGGAGGTACTGAAATGACAGCAGGACATGAAAACAAAGGAACAAACGTCTCTTATTTGGAATACGTGTTACACTCAAGACTATTCCCCTTGGCTCTTGGCTTCCTTTTCCTCTGGTCAGAGAATAAACAAATTTAAAAGAAGGAAAAGACTATGCTATAAGGTTTTACTTAAAACATACAATAAACTTATGACCTGTCATTTTGCACTTTTCTCACACACATCCAAATAAACCTATACACACAAGCCCACAGAATTTCTAAAAGGAGCAGAGCCTTTTGATTCTGTTAATATTATCAGAAGCAACTACCTACAAAGAAAGCCTCTATGCTTTAAATTTGGATCACTTTCCTGTATAGATTGTGGGTTGTAGAGAGCATTCTCTAGGCAAAATTTTATGGTGACAAGTTCTCTGATTGTTCCACATGCTCTTTTATCTATGAGGAAAAAATAATACTATGAAGGGCAAGCACAACACAATAACCCCACAGATTTTTATTGTTTTAATATTGTTTTTTACTCTGGCTAAAATTAAAGACTTCTATGACTAGCATATGAGTGTCTCCCCTGGTGACTCAGATGGTAAAGAATTCACCAGCAATGCAGGAGACCTGGGTTTGATCCCTGGGTCAGGAAGATCCCCTGGAGAAGAGAATGGCTACCCACTCCAATATTCTTGCCTGGAGAATTCCATGGGCAGAGTAGCTTGGCAGCTACAGTCCATATGATTGCAAAGAGTTGGACACAATTGAGTGACTAAGCATACACACATGACTAGCATATAATTGATATTTTATAAGTAAGTATGAATTTGCCTTAAAAGATTTGTTTTCATTTAACATCTATCAATATTTAATAAACTGAACGATCATGAAATCAGTGCTGCAACTGAAGGTCAAAGTAGAAACTTTATAGATAAAGATAAGGACAATTTAGAGCTGGGAAAACTAAACCATAGTCTACCCCAAAAGTTAGGTGAAGGAAAGAGCATGAGAGAAAAAATAAATTTGTCTACTTTGAAATTTGTTTGGACGTGGCCTGTACCCAGGAGGGTGGGCACACCATTTTTTTTTTCTTTTTTATCCCCTCCTTGAAAATTCATCTTGCTGGCTTCCTTGAATCAGAATCCAGTGAAGTATGAGCTACACTATACAAGAAACAATGTGTTTCTTACAACATTTATACCATTATCCTTATGACAAATTTTATTTTGACTATGAAACACATTTTGCATAAAATTCACTACCATATTAGTATTGACATGTACATAAAAATGATATTTTTATTTACAAATAAATATTTATTTAAGTGTCTTATGTACTGGGTACTTTATAATTCCTCCATTTTTCACATTTCTCAATAATACATTGAAGATGTCAAAATATGAAACTCTTTATAAATTTACAGATTCACTAGCAAATGCCTATGAGTCATCATGGAGTGTTTGAAACACACAAAAAAATAATAATAAATTACTTTTTTAATATAGAAATGCAAAGAAAATTAATATCCTGACTTTTCCATACAGTTTCATATGAAATTGCTCCTAGCAAATTCCCTTATATTAATATATAAAAGCCATTCTTAATTAAATCACAAATTCTGCAATCTTAAAGGATTTTGGAGGCCATACAGTAAGGTCCTTTTAATAGCTGGGATACAAGTTTGGATGCAGTAACATAAGCCAAATAAGATTGGCTTCAATAACCTTCAGTTTCATTTTCTCTCAAATATGAGTACAACCAACCAACCAAAGCTAACTTCAAAGAGATTAGATATCACTAATACTAGTATGTTTTCTCATATCATAGTTTTTAGTTCTAACCATCACATCTGCATTTTAGTTAGGGAGAAGATGAAACATATATTCTTCTTTCTTTAATGCTTCATGCATTTCTTCCACTTATATCCATTTGTTATCCATCCAACGTTCAAGGGAGGCTGAGGGGTTGGTACAACATGTGCTTTGCCAAAACAAAGGGTTGCATTAGAAAAGAAAGAGAACTAAAGGAAGAAGGGATGTAACCTTTCTGTTGTTCAGTCTCTAAGTCGTGTCCAACTATCTGAGACCCCATGGAGTGCAGCACACCAGGCTTCCCTGTCCTTCACTATCTCCCAGAGTTTGTTCAAATGTCCACTGAGTTGGTGACGCCATCCAACCATCTCATCCTCTGCAACCCCTTTCTCTCCTGCCCTCAATCTTTCCCAGCATCAGGATCTTTTCCAATGAGTCTGCTCTTCGCAGCAGGTGGCCAAAATACTGGAGCTTCAGCTTCAGCATCAGCCCTTCCAATGTATATTCAGGGTTAATTTCTTAAGGATTGACTGGTCTGATCTCCTTTCAGTCCAAGGGACTCTTCAGAGTCTTCTCCAGCACCACAATTCAAAAGCATCAATTCTTTTGTGCTCAGCCTTCTTTATGTTCCAATTCTCATATCCACACATGTCTACTGGAAAACCCATAGCCTGGATTATATGGACCTTTGATGGCAAAGTGATGTCTCTGCTTTTTAATATGTGGTCTAGGTTTGCCATAACTTTTCTTCCTATGGAGCAAGCTTGCTTTCTAAGTAGTGATCATCTTTCTACTTGATGGTTGAAGCTACTTCCACACTGATTTGGAGCCCCCAAAAATAAAATCTGTCATGATTTCCACTCTTTCCCCATCTATTTGCCATTGAATGATGGGACTAGATGCCATGATCTTTGTTTTTTGAATGTTGGGTTTTGAGCTAGTTTTTTCAATCTCTGTCCTTTCCCTCATCAAGAGGCTCTTTAATCCCTTTTCACTTTCTTCCCTTGGAGTGGTACCATCTGCATATCTGCAGTTGATATTTCTCCCAGAAATTTCAATTTCAGCTGGCAAATGTGAACGTTTACGACAACTCCACAATTTGTCTTCTAGTTCTGTTAGGTCCTCATGAAATCATATACAAGCCCTTGTCCTTTGAAGTAAAAAGCTTTTGCTTTACTTTCACAGGCCACTTGACTGACTCCCTTGAGTCACTGAAGGCTGGCTCAAGAGTTAATAATTAGGAATATGAAGATGTAGAAACAAAGAATAGCTGTTGGGCTGGGAAACTGGGAAACATTTAAGCTATAAGTCCTTCCTATAGCACCATCACTGTACTCTTAGTTCCCTGGAAAATATAGATAAAGGCTTGACACACATTCCTAAGTTGTTTTTTACAGGAAGCAGACCGCTCACCAGATGAAAACTGCTGACTGAAAAACAGATCTTAGACTGGTTGAAACCAGAAGGCTGATGACATGTGAAACTTCCCTTGATGCCAACCAATTAGAGAACTGTCCACGAGCTCATCACGCACCCTGAAGCCCCCTCCCTCACACTGTGTTTAAAACCCCTTCCTTGAAAGCCACTGGGGACTTCAGGTCTTTTGAACATGAGCTGCCTGTTCTCCTACCACATGTTAAATTTTGGTGTAGTAGCTAAGACTAATATCTACAATTATTCAAGAAGGCACTGCAATTCTCATTTGTCCAATAAATCTGTGCAAAGCTATAAAACTACAGTTTGCAACAGATTGCATGCAGAAACAGCAGCGGGGATTCAATTATCTTCTCAAGCCAAATATTAAGGAAATATGCAAAAATCATTAAAGTTTAAATGTAATATATGTTATTAATAATATGTAATAAGCTTGCTTAATGTTCTTTAAATTGTATTAATAAATGCATATTTTAAAATCTCTGTTTTAATTTTACTATGGTAAATAGATTTCCATTTATATATACATATATATGTAGATTTACAGCTTCCATGACACGAAAGCTTTTCAGATTTCTCAATAATTGTTATGCATTTGAAAGAGTCTTGAGACCAAACAGGTGTTAACTTTCAGTCAAGATCATCAGAGAATTTCAGCAAGAAGATTTATCACTAAAATAACAGAAAACAACTACACTTAATTTACTGTGCAGAGTGACTCATCAAGAATGGTGCTTAAGGCCATTAAAATGGGCCAGTTGAAATATACCCCCACCTCAAATTTCTGGTTTTTGGTAAGGAAATAATATCTTTGCCTCTATAATTATTCTTGCTCAAGTTAGCAGTAGCCTATTTAAAGCAGGTTTAATCAATTTTTTCTAGGAATAAATAATATACTATGTAAATAATATGTAAATAATGTAATACCACATAGGATATATCCAAATTTATATCTATTTTTAAAGAAACAAAAATCATCACTTGATTGCTGACTATTTATTTATTAATAGAAGATATGAACTATAAACCCTGATCACTTTTTTGAATACTCAGAAACTAATTTAAGATATCCTGATAATGACTTCAAATTTTTTTCTTTTCTGTATTTCTATTGTTTATAAATGAAGAAATTACTATTTTTCACAGATTTTCATTTTCTTCATGAGCCAAACAAAATGTGATTTTTTCCAATACTTAACAGTTAAATTTACTCTACATCGTTGCTTTTAATGGTATGTATTTATGGTTCTTTATTAGTTGTTTAATGTACCATTGAGACTTGGCAAGTACCATTAAGACTTTGGAAAGTACCATTAAGAGGATATCAAGGCTGTGTATTATCACCCTGCTTGTTTAGTTTATATGCAGAGTACATCATGCAAAATGCTGAGGTGGATGAAGCACAAATTGGAATCAGGATTGCCAGGAGAAATATTGATAACCTCAGATATACAGATGACACCACCTGTATGGAAGAAAGCAAAGAAGAACTAAATAGCCTCTTGATGAAAGTGAAAGAGGAGAGTAAAAAAGCTGGCTTAAAACTCAACATTTAAAAAACTAAGATCATGAAATACAGTCCCATGACTTCATGGCAAATAGATGGGGAAACAGTGGAAACCAGTGGATGACTTTATTTTTGGGACTCCAAAATCACTGCAGATGGTGACTGCAGCCATGAAATTAAAAGATACTTGCTCCTTGGAAGAAAAGCTATAACCAACCTAGACAGCATGTTAAAAAGCAGAGACATTACTTTGCTGACAAAGGTCAGTATAGTCAAAGCTATGATTTTTCCAGTAGTCATATATGGATGTGAGAGGTGGACTATAAAGAAAGCTGAGCACTGAAGAATTCATGCTTTTGAACTGTGGTTTTGGAGAAGACTCTTGAGAGTCCCTTGGACAGCAAGGAGATACAGACATTGAGGGGCTTCCTTTATCTCAAGAGAGTTTTATGACATGTTGATGATATTTATTACTACAGGCAAATCACGTGTTCATACTTCATTTTTACTGTTTCCAGGATATATTGAAAATGGATCCAGATTTTATTTGATTTCTATATATTCTAGATTGATATCTATTTATATCTATTAGATTTAAGAAGTGAAGGAAACCAATTCCAGTGAACAAATGTTATAAGACAAAATTATTGGAAGCACAGTCAGAGGCAGTATCTCATATATGCATTAAAAATGCATTATTATAAAAATAAAATTAAAACTAAAATGCATTAAAAAGCAAGTTTATCTAAGGTGAAGAGGCACTGTTTTGCAGGAAAATATCAATGAGAAATTGTAAATTGGGATTCCAAGAACACTAAACCAAATTTAAAAAAAAGTTTATAGAAAAATTTCAGTAAAAAGGGGGCATATCGAAGAGAATGGGGGGTCAACAAAGAGAGAAAATGTCTGGATATTCAGCAAAGGAGATGGAAAAAGGAAATAGGCTAAAAAGGCATGAAAAAGAACTAAGGGGAAAATATGATTGAGAAGGATTTTTATACATCATCACTGTATGCCAGATGTTGAGAAACAGCACTCACAAAGATTTCTCCCCATGAAAGTGTTAAATATCTATTTTCCTTGCATGAATTATAGAGTGGTAACTGTTTGCTGATGCATAAGGGACACAAAGGGTCATGCTTTGAGTTTGAGAAGGAAAAGTTGAATAACAAAACTTCAGAAAGAGACGTACACTAGAGAGTCAAATAAACACAGGGGTTTAAAGGACACCTGAATTCTCTATCTCCTGTTGGGTTCACATGCCAGCTTCATCGTCATACACCATGGACAGTATTCTTACACAAAAGAAATGGCTGGCTAGTCTCCCCGCCCTCACATCTCATAGTGTTACTGGTAGAGACAAAACCAACCTGATACAATATAAATGCTATCTCTTGTCCAAATTTACATGTTGGAATCCTAACCCCTGAAGATGATGCTAATGGGAAGTGGCACATTTGAGGGTCGCTTAGGTCATGAGGATGGAGCCCATGTGAATGAGATGCGTGCTCTCCACTAGAACCCCATCATGATGGCCCCTAGATCCTGGACTTCAGTCCCCAAAACTACGAACTGTTGTTTGTGAGTCATCCAGTTTGTGGTATTTTTTGTTTATAGCAGCCTAAACAGACAAAGACACTGTCTCAGCTCCATTTGGAAGAATGAGGGAGGGCATTTATCTGCTTAATGGAAAAACAAAACAGAACATGATACGCATATTGTAACAGGCAATCCAATTTATGTAGAGTGGGAAACATTTTACATAAAGTAATAATTCATTGCTGTGTGTGTTCAGAGGTTGAACTAAAGTATTAACAAAAATATCACAGAGCACTCATCAAATATTGAGCACTTGTCTGGGAATGTGAGAGCTATCTCTAGAAACTCCAGCCGAAAACTAAGCATTCAGATTTCTTGAAATTCTGCCTGTATTTCATCTTTTCAGCATTCCACTGGGCAGGGTAATTCTTCCCAAATACGTTAAAATTTCCACAGTTTATTTCAGCATTACCAGATTCCCTTTATCCTCCCCCACCCACAGATACTGTTCAGATTTTCAGCTTCATTTTCCTCAAGTGTTCATGTTGTTTGTTCTTCCTCTCAGTTCATAATCATGTCATTTTGGATTGGACTAGAAGTGGAGATCATAAGAAGAAGGAGGAGAAAAATGGGAAAGCTGGCTGAATCCACGAAATTATACAAATCTGCATTTGGAGACAGTTTGAAACGGCACTTCAGTTAAGATCAGTTTGATATGTAAGATTTTAGATTATTGCTATGGAAGTTATATTAGTTAAAATGCGTATGTATATAAGTATATATTATATATTAAGGTATATATAATGTATAAATCTATATATAATGTATATATTTGCATTTAATGCATGGACACAATACATAATATATAGCATATACACATATATTAATATGATTGTATATGAGTTATTATTAATAAAATATTCAGTATTAACTCACAAATACCTGAATTCAAGATCCAGTCTTGTTCTATATGTTTTCCATATGATGGATACTAAAGTAATAACTTTCTTTCCTTAACATAACATGTACTATATTTATAAATTTTTCAATGATATACAAGTTAAATACTTTTAAAACACTTGATAGCATTTTAAAAGACAGAGAATACATATTAATGTTATATTAGAGCCCATGTTGGCAAATTTTTTCTTTGGAGCCAGGCAGCAAATACCGTAGGGTTTCAGGAGCATGCAGTGGTCAATAACTGCCAATAGGGTATGAAAGTGGCCACAGACAATATATAAACATACGGGCATGGCTTTTTTATTGATGCATATTTTCATATAAATGCATATAATCCTCACCCATCATACTATTCATACTATTCACCCAGAATACTATTCTCCTTTTGATTTTTTTTTTTCAACAGGCTGATACAAAAATTGCTGAGGGATAGATTTGACCTACATGCCAATTTCTAACTGCTGTCATAGAGAATATATAGGAGTTACACGACACAACTCTCAGACAAAGAATGACACAGACCTCAAGTCATCCTTCTCTGTGATGTTAGAGAAGTGATTTCATCCTATATCACTTTCCAATATTGATGAAGAAGAGATCACTTTGCAAAAACGTTTTAATAAAATTTTAGAGGTTAGTTGCAGTTTGCATGCACATCAACTCCATGAGCCAAGACAGTACATTGGTAGCTTGAAATTGACCATGGTGGAAATATTTCTACCACAAAAATCAGTAAATGTGAATAAATTAGGTTTTCTACCCCTAGAGAGGTGATTGCTAAGCCTTTACCAAGAGACTTTTAAATATATTTCTATGGACCCTTGGCTGCTCTGTGAATAAGACACGACAGCACAAAATAGTGTAGTTGAGGTGCTTTCTAGGAATATTACATGAATACTTTTCAATAATTGTTGCAACTATTGTTCTTTAATGAAATGAATATAGCATTTGTACTTATCTCAAAAATTTTTGAATAGCAACACAAGTTGACTATCTCAAAGAAACCACATGATCACAGGCTTTGGAATTCACTTCAGTAAGGAAAAGCATTTTGATGTCATGGAATTCATGAGAGGGATACTAGTAACAGTGCGGAGCTGCCACCTGGAGAGAGGGCCACACTTTACCAGAAATAAAGAGTTACACGCTGCATTATGGAGGAAAAAAACAAAACAAAACTTCAACTGCCCCACCATTATATAGGAAGAATTAAGAAATACTGTTAGTGAGATACATTTTGTTGGTCTTATTTTTCTTTGTTTATGCTTATTTTTCCAGATTTTAGAATATCAGATATTGAAAGCTAGTTCTGAGAGTCGGACAAGTTTAAGAGGAAAAAAAAATTCCATAAAGGAAGGGCAAAACACAAAAACACCTGCTAGAAGTGAATCACTGATATCACTTATTCACTTTCTCTTTCAAAAATTTCTGAAAATACACCCCACAAATTCCCAATCTCTTTTCCACTGAATTCTGCTAACAAACTCTAGTACATATTTATATTTTTTGTTTCCCTAATGTAATTTTATTACATGAAAATCTATTAAGATGGGAAAAATAAAAGCAAAGCAAAATCTCACATTCCTGGTAAAAGAAATACAGTGATGAAGAAAAAAAATCCAAATTCAGTAAAAATCTAGCAAGTAGTCTGTATTTTTTTTTAATTGTGTGGGATGACAATAGAACACATAGCAATTAAGCTAAATTGAAAAAAAGCAAGTCAAGAAAAAGTCTGAACTATCTTTGATTTATTTAGTTTAAACAACAAATATTTAGTTCTATTGCTTTTTGAATTTGTTTCAAGTAATGCATCTATTATACTGCCTATTTATTTATTCTGCACACACCTAACTTGAATTCTTGCATATTTTTCTTAGAAATATCGTACTTTGATGACACTTATGGATGTTTAATTTTTATTTATTTTTACTGGAAATTAATGTGTCTCTTTTGACATATTTTATGCCACTATTTGTTTCCTTTTCAGGTCCATTTTCCACTTATCCCTTAAACATATTTCCTATGATATTACATTCAGATCTTATGATTTCACATGCACTGATGTTTGCCATCTTAACTCTCTCAAATTTCCCCTGAGCTTCAAATAGATAATACATATATTATACATATATATATAATCTCCAGTTGTGCTTGATTAAAAGAACACTTAAAGTCAACAAGTTTATAAGCAAACTCATCAGTTGCTTCCATCTCATTTTCTCATATTTCCTTTTATGTTTGAGGATAAGATCATCTATTTCAGTGGTTTACAAACTCTAGCTCACACAGGGAGCATAAAGTTCATTGCAATTAAATAAGTGTCTTTTTCAAGCTGTAATTCTCTGTTAGGGAATATTTACTTGAAGTCTGTGGAGAAGGCAATGGCAACCCACTCCAGTATTCTTGCCTGGAAAATCCCAGGGACGGCGGAGCCTAGTGGGCTGCCGTCTATGGGGTCGCACAGAGTCAGACACGACTGAAGCGACTTAGCAGCAGTGGCACTTGAAGTTTGCAGACAGATATATAAAAAAATATCTTATGCATGAAGTAAATAAGAAAACTTACAGGAAGTATAAAAGAACAAATCTTAATAGTAGTGCTTAGATAGTAATTTACAGCAGTGAATGCTCACATTAAAAAAATGAAAGCTATAAAGTCAATAACCCAGTTTCTCTCTATGAAACTAGAAAAAGAAAATTAGAGCATCCACATAAAGCAAATGGAAAAAAAAGAAATAATAGCGATCACAGTGGAAAATCAAATAAAAACAGAAAAATAATAGAGAATATAAAGGAAGCTAAAAGTTAGTGTTTGAAAAGAAAGAAAATTGACAAACTGACCAGACAGACAGATAGACAGATCAGGAGAAGAGATAGACAAAAAAATGAAAAGATATCCCAGATACTGGAAGGAGATATTTTTATATTAAACAGTTTCTAAAGAATGGGCATCCAAATATATAAATTACTCATACAACTCAATAATGCAAATAAAAAAAGGCAAACTAAAAGAGGGAAGAAAATTCACATAGATATTTCCCTGTAGAAGGTACAAATTGGACTATAAGCACATGCAAAGATGTTTAGCATCATTAGTCATCATGGGGAAATGTAAATTAAAACCACAAAGAGATATCACTTCACAACTGCTGGGATGACTATAATCAAATGTCAGATAATAACAAGTTTTGGTGATGATGTGGAGTAATTGGAGCTGTCACTCATAGTAGGTGGGAATATAAAACATTAGAGCCATTTTGGAAAACAGTTTGCCAGATCCTCAAAATGTTAAAGATAGGATTATCTTCTGAATAGTCAATTTTGTCAATCCTAAAAGAAAGCAACCCCAACAAACCATTTGGAAGGACTGATGCTGAAGCTGAAGCTCCAAATTTTGGCAACCTGATACAAGAAGCTGACTCACTGGAAAAGACCCTCAGAAAGATGCTGGGAAAGATTGAAGGCAAAAGGAGAAGGGGGTGGCAGAGGATGAGATGGTTAGATAGCATCACCGACTCAATGAACATGAATTTGAGCAAACTCTGGGAGATAGCAGAGGATAGACGAGTGGCATGCTACGGTCCATGGGGTCGCAAATAATTGGACACGACTTAGTGACTGAACAACAACAACATATCCAAGAAAATTGAAACATATGTCCAGATTAAAAAAATAAAGCATATGTGAATGTTCACAGCAGCATCATTTATACTTGACAAAAAGTGGCAACAACCCCAAGTCCATCAAATGATTAATTGATAGGTAAAATAAAATGTGATATACTACTGATACATGCCACAACATGGGTGACCCAGAAAGCACTATGCTATATGAAAGAAGTCAGTCGCAAAAGACCACATATTGTACAAAATGTCCAGAATAATCAATCTATGTAGACAATTAGTAGATTAGACACATCTGGAGGGACAAATAGCCGAGGGATGGGCATGGGAATATGGGGCTGAAAATGCATCCAGTGAAAATGTTCTCAACTTAGATTGCATACATGTTGAATATGCTAAAATCCAATGATTGTAAAGAATGCCAATGATTTATTTTGAAATTGAATTTTAAAATGTATAAACTTTATTTTTTTTCAGTGAAAGAAATTTATAATTATAGATTTCTTAATAATGTAATAATCGAGTCAAAGTTCAAGTATTTTATAATGGTGATACTAATACAAATACTTTAATGATTTTTTTTTCCTACATTTTTCCTTAGCTTTTCCTTTTATTCATTTTCAACCTGCTCGTACTAAGTAAATGCAACTTTTAACTGCCTTGACTGATCAATACATTCAAAACCTGGGCTTCCCCAAGTCAGTTCAGACACAAGTATTTGAAGAGTTTGTCATCATTCATATAAATTGTTTGAAACTTTCACAGCAATTTCCATACATTCATGTAGAATGAGATTTATGGTTTTATGAACATGTCAAATAAAATTTAGATGCTTTTATTTAAAAGTTACATTTGAGAAGTTTCACTTTTTATTCCTGCTTACTTCCTATGCTTACAATGTAACTAGGTTTTTGTGTTTTTATGTTCACTGTCACACAATTATCAGCTGATCACCCTGTACAACAAGTTAGAATAATGTCTTGATTCTCATGATAAAAAAATAAATAAATAAAAATTCAGTCTATGTGGTTGGTCCCATTATTGCCTTACTTTGGAAAATAACTGCAATTAATCATTTTGAGACTTAAGACAACATGTTTTCAAATCATCTCTAAAAATATGAATAACACTGTATTATGCATATTACCACACCTCCATTCAGAAACTCAGTAGAACTGTCCTCGGTTGTCTGCATTACTGCACTGGTCTTACCTTTGTCTCGGCAGGCTGATGAGGGGTTGTTTATGACACCTTTTGCTAAGGCTAAAGAGCTTGTGTACAATTTTCTGCGCCTTCAGGAAAAGTTGCTTCATGCTGTTCTCCAGTTGTTCATAGCGGCGCTGAAAATTAGAATCCATTGTCCACAAATGCATTATGGTAGATGTGTTGAGGAAATAATTCATGGGTAGCCTTTTCATAAAGAACTTGAATTCATCTGAAAAAAATGCCAAAATTCAACACTTTAATAATAAAATAACCATTTTTCCTCTTCTCCAAAGTATAGTTAGTATGTTAATGCTGAAACAAATGCAATCTATTCTTCTCTGTGTGGCAAATTAATAGCAAGAAGGTAATTTTGTATGATTTAGGATTATTTTCTCTTTTGTTCCTCATAAGTTAGAACAAGAATACTCATAGAAAAAGGTAATTAAAATAATCGTTCTCAAGCAAATATTTGGGGTAAAAGTTTAACTTGAACTTAATTTTTCCATGTTCTCCTTTTGATGATAAATGAATTTGATGGTGTTGAATTTTTTTCCCCAACATTAATAGTCATTAATCTAGCTTTTATTTCTGGCAATAGCATTAATCATCTGTTCTGAGTATTGTTTATTAAATCAATATTTTCAGAAATTATCCTTAAATCAGTATAGGAGAATACATGGATTATCATTACTAAATGTTTGCAGTGGTTGAAGATATATTATTTTGCAAGTGATATAAACCATATTTTAATCACTATTCTACCCACAAAAAATTTACATAGTATGCATTAAACCTCAGTCTGTTTGTGCCTTGATTTCCTTGCTTGTAAATGAGATAGAAAATTTTTGATTATAAAAATATCATTTTACTTTAAATTTTTATGAAGTTGCAAATAAATTGTTTTAAATGGCAATTTAGTTAGTTGTAAATATCCAATTCAAAAATAGTTATTTTCAAATAACCAGTTACAGGTGTTAGTGTTTACTTGAATTTGGACAAAGTATGTTCAGACTGATTCCTTGGTAGAGACTGTCTCTATTGCAGTGTTTCCAAACCTCCAAAGTGAGTGAAAGTGAAGTCACTCAGTCATGTCCGACTCTTTGCGACCCCGTGGACTGTAGCCTACCATGCTCCTCCGTCCATGGGATTCTCCAGGCAAGAGTACTGGAGTGGGTTACCATTTCTTTCTCCAGGGATCTTCCCAACCCAGGGATCGAACCCAGGTCTCCCTCATTGGAGGCAGACGCTTTAACCTCTGAGCCACCAGGGAAGCCCCAAACCTCCAAGCTGTCACTAATTAAAAAACATGTCATTCACATGGGAAAAGATAAGCTACATTAATATACATATATATTTAAGGCAATTAATTTATACATATTTTACAAACCAGGGCTATTTCAATAATCAAACCCAAACTATTTCATCAGTGATGGAAAAGGCAACTTTTAGACAATTAACTGAAAATTATATTCATGAATATTGGGTTGATACTTTTTCTAGAGCACATAAACACAGAGTTCTGGCATGTTTTGGATGTTAAATGTAACCAGAAGAACAAGGAAACAAAGGAAAACCAGGACTTTTTATAGTAATATTCATCAGGAAAGAGTTTTGAGGATATATCCATTTGATATGCTTCAAATCATTTTTTTAAGTAAGCAGAGTATAAATAAGAGATGCATTTTAAAATTCCAATTTCACAGTCCTCTACATTTTGTTTGGTCCCATATGTCTCCTTTGACAAATTTTCTCCTTTGAATAAAAGAGTTGGGGCATGGAAATTGGAAAGCATTGCCTGGATTATTCACAGAGCAGATGCCACTACTTTGCAAACTAATCATTCATTTCATTTCATTGTCATCTTTTACTTGAACATTTCTGATAAGCTTTTATTGTTTCATGGGTTTGCATATTTTAATTATTTTTATTGTTATAGTAGTATTATGAAAGTTTCTAAATCAGTACATTTTATTCAAGTTAAAGACTCTATTAGTTTATTTATTTTATCAAAGTGGATGTAACAGTATATGCCAGCTGAAAACTGGCACTATATAATTTTTAAGAAAGAGTTTTAACATGACATTTGAATAATGACTTCATTATGAAGTCATTAAGAGTCACCATTGACAGTACCCAAAACATTTATCGGACACCTGTTGTGCACAAAACATACAGCTATTTTGATCTCTGAGTGGGAATATGAATAAACCTTTCATCTCATTTTTTTAAAATGACAAATGACATGTAATAGTTTAAAATGCTAAAATAGCATCTTCTCTGAAATTCGTTCTACTTAGAAATCAATAGAATGTCCAGAAATATTCCTCTGGATATTTTTTCAGTTAGTAAAATTTATGTTTACATAACATGAAAATGAAATTTGAATGATACATTAGAATTATTATATAAAGCTCCAGATTCACATAACTACAAAGAGAAAATACAATGATTAGTGGACACAACAGTTAACCCTATAATAATGTCCAAACCCATGTAGAAGATAAAGTGCTCTTGCTTTTAAAATGGCAACTAAACAATGACGGTGGTGGTTTAGTTGCTAAGTCGTGTCAGACTATTGTGACTCCATGGACTGTAGCCACCAGGCCCCTCTGTCCTTGGGATCCTCCAGGCAAGAATACTGGAGTGGGTTGCCATTTCCTTCTTCCCAACCCAGGGGATCTTCCCAACCCAGAAAACGAGCCCAGGTCTCCTGCATTGCAGGCGGATTCTTTACCGACTGAGCTATGAGGGAAGTATAATGACTAACCATACTTCTTTGGGGAAATAAATTTGTAAAAGAAACAAAAATTAACATCATATAAAAATATCCTAGGAGAAATGCATTCAGTATCTGGGTTATTAGCGAGAGATTAATCTGGAAACCCCTGTTTGCAAGATATGTATCAAATGAGTACTTTTGCTCAGCATAGTTTTGAGGACTATGAGAAACAAAACAACAGCAATATCAGTGGTAATAAACATCCTGTATGTCAGTCAGTCAGTCTTCTTCACAAAACTAATTCACATGAAGCAAAAAATAATACAAAAGCAGATACATGATATTAATGAATTCTGTGGAGGCAAAGAGAATTAGCATAGGTGACATCTTTTCAATAAATTATAGAAGACTAGCTAGGCACCATGTTGATGCTCAAGATTACTACTGCTTTTCCAATAAAAATGAAATCTTTTCTAAAATAGCTGAACAAGGTTTGTTGCTGTTGTTTTTTCCTTCTCCTCTAAAACAAACTCTAGTTAACACCTGATATCTAGTTAGTTAACTTTGAAATGAATTCACTGTCTCTCTGGTAACACGAGTTCTTGCTTTGGCAGGAACTCAAGTGCAGTGTTTTAAATATTAACTCAGTCCCCTCAACAATCCTTCATGTAAATTTTATCGGCACAGTTATGTATGTTGAATGCAGATGACTTTTAGTTTTGTAACTCTAATGTCAGCAAAAAACTTTTATTTTTGCTACTGCACTTACATATTGATCGCATGTATTTATATATGTATGGACTTTATTCTCATGCCTCACAGTTGAATTAAATAGGTAAGAGTGAAGAACGGAACGTTTTTGGATGTAAAAGGACCAGCCATAATATGTAGATCCTGATCTGTGCTTCTGCCTTCATTGATGAGCATGCAAAGCATTGACCAGTGTATTGATTAGACATTTTCACATATTCAGAACCTCTGCTCAGAACAGCTTTGGAATATATTTCAAAGGTGTTCTAAAGCACTCTAAATTTTCTAGAGCTTTGGGAGCACATAATTTACTTCCTTAAAAGCATAGAAAAGCAATCAGATTTTTTTTTATTTTTATTATTATTTAGAGATGATTTCTTGAGTTGCAAAACCACCAACATATCCAAAACAGAAGCTGCTGCCGTTAGAAAGTAAGACTAGGGGTGGGCAGGATTCAAGGAGGAAATTTGTGCTTTTATGATTTTTTTATTTCATATGAAAGTATTATTCTACTAAAGTTTAAATAAATATTGTTAGCCAGTAAAAATCATAGCAAAAAATACTATTAATTTGCCAGTTCAATATGTGTGTGTGTGTGTATATATATATATATATATATCTTATATTTCAGACATTTATATAAAATGCTATTATTTGATGACCTGTTATTATAAAAGTAAAAGCCTACTGGCTCACATTCTGTTTTTTGTTTTATGTATCAACTACCAAATTGGTACAAAGTACCTTTTCAGTAGAAATTACAATGCAGGATGAATAATAATTTTAAATATTATGAAAGCATAGGAATAGTCTTACTCTAATAACAAAATATTGTACAATGTATAGCAAAATAAGGAACATGGACACAGAATATCTTTAAATGAAAGGATGTAATAAGCAGAAAAGATGTGTATCAGATATACGTGAAGAATCCATGAAAACATTTGTTTTTAACCAGAACTTAGCTGTTCATTTCTCATGAGAAAAATGACTTCTCATTTTGAGATTACTACTGGTCTAGTTCTTCATACATGTCTCTCCTGTTTATGTTTGTAAAGAAAGAAGTTTTAAATAAGACATGTTAACAATATATTCTATTAGCACAAAATTTTCTGTGATCAGTAAGTTAATAAAACAAACATTAATTCCTTATACTGAATGCAGTACCTTATCTATAAATGAACACATGTCAAATCTAGTCTGTTTTTAAGACTGGGTTTTTATTTATTAGTTTGTTTAGTTTACAGTAGGTTTTCACCTAGGCTAAGTATTACCTCCAAAGTTGAAAAATAAGCATCAAACTCTACCATTGAACTTCAAAGTTATTGCTCACTCAGAGCCACTTCTAATAAAGTTGTTTCTTGAGAATCACAGTTTCCTAGAAAATAGTATGGATTCATCTGTCTTCCTCTGATTTTCAAAGAGAAATATCTACCTAGGAATAATTTAATTTCAACCCTTGACAATACACATATGCAATATTTAAAGAGGCAAGACATAAAATTGAGAAATAAATGGGAATGTGAGTAGGAAAGAAGGGCTGATGGGGAACAAAGTTGAGACAGAAAATGTAGGCAGTGTCCTAAATGGCAGAAAGTTACTAATGACTGAAATGAAAATCTGGCCCTTGAGGAAGCACAATGAATAGGCAAAACTTTGACTCATCGTATAATCCTGATTAGAACTGCTTGTTTGTGATTTTTTTTTTTTTAACTTTTATCAAGTTTTATTTTTCTCCAAACATATCCAAGGGACTACTTCAATCATTTGTACCAGTTTAACATTTTCTCACCTTCTACAGTAAATCACTGATAGGACTTTGAGTGGCCACATATCAATGCAAGTCTATTCAAATCTTTCTATAAACCATGGGTATAGAGTTTATACTGAAATTGACAAAATACTAGAATGCTGCATAAAATAAATGGCAAGCCTGTTCAATAGTTTGTGAACTGGCCAATTTTATGAGGCCACAAAGTGAGGGGTTCACGTGGGCAAAAGTCAGAAATAGAACCTAATTCCTTAGTAGCTGGCCTAGAAATGTTGTGCTTTTCCTAACCGTTTTCTTTTTCTCTGAAAGATACGTCATATTTTTATGTTAAAATATTTTAATGCAGCAAGACCATTAATCTGTCCTTCATCAGATTGCTCTGTTTATGAACCCCTTTCAAAAGTTTGAAAATTTACCCAGCACTTACCTCTACAATTATAACTATAGTTATCTCTATAGTTATACTTTATCTCTATAATGAACTATTATTATAGAACAGTCAAGACCCAGGTCTTCACATTCCCTTGCAGCTACAAGATGTAGCTATATCATCTAAGATAAAGGAATCAAGTGAACAGGAGGAGAGTTTGGATTCTATTGAAGTGATAACAGAGGATGCCTAGATCAATTCTCTAGGGAGACAGTGCTTACAGCAGAAATGATAGCATTTGCTGCTATTGGATGATCAGCCACTCAAGATGGTTGTCCTCCTGCTCTCTGTCTGTCCTCTGCTTGACCACCACCTGCTTCATCTACACCATGCTCATACGATTGGCCTTCCTATGTATTTGCCCCAGGCTTCAGCTAGTGACTATTCTAGTTTTAGATCATAACTTCAACTATTCTTATCAAAGGGCAATAAGGGACATGCCCCTCTGCTGGTTTCCTTGGCAACTGATAAGGCAACTTGACATCAATTCCCTATTGCTGGTAGCCAACCCCTGCCCACGGGAGCAAAGAAGGCCACCTTGTGCTACCCCATTGCCCACCACACATGGTGAGGTGTTGATCAAGGGTCTTGCTTCAGATGTGTAAGCTCTACCCATTCATTAAACCATTAATGTTTCTGTAACTGACTCCAGGCTCTTTCTTCAGTCTTGAAGGTGGGCAAGTGCAGGCCTTAAAGGCCTATGGGGTACAGCCCTTTAGAGATCTAGACTTCAATGCATTCAGCAATGGTGATCTCACTAAATAAGTCTTATGTAAGATTTTTTTTTTAATTTGTCTCAACCAGGTAGTACAAGTATGATTCTCTAGCTTTCTTGAAGATTCTATATGCTAACCAATATCCTTTAATTGATTCCTTATCAGATTGGGTTATCTAGAGACTGATTTTCTTACTTTCATCCAAAAAAAAAAAAAATCTGGGCTACTAGAGGTACTGGTATCATAAGTGGTTTGGAAGATTCTCCATGGATAATAGGAGACTCTTTCTGGATTTGTTGGGAAAAAAGACTTTTTAAATAAATGCAGTATTCAGGGTGGATGTTTGACAATAGAAGTACCACTTGTGTTCATCTAGAATGAAGAGCTTGTTGAAGGCACATTTGGGACCATGTGCCTATATAGAACTGAATGAGGAACATAAAAAGTTCTAAGACTGAGACTGACTTGGTTACTACAAATAGAGATGGCTTGCTTAAAGAGCTCAAAATCCTACATTCTTTTTTTCTCAAAGCACAGAATGCTGGAGACTTTCAAGGACTAAAAGAGATCTTTTATCTCTTGCAGCTGTAGGGCTTCAAAATAAATTTGATCCCAAGACTGAATTTAAATTCCTGCCAGATCTGTTAAAGTTAGAAAGAACATTTGAAGGGGTGGGAAACTGGGAACTGGAAGGTAGATTGGGGGAGGACTGGGATGAACTCAGAGTACTCAAGAACACTAATGCTCACTTTCCTTGTCCCCAAGAAACAGCATCTTCTCTCCTGCCTGATGGACTAGACTGTCTTGCTTCGAGTCATTGTAATGATTTTAATCAAAGGAATGACCGTCATTAGGAAGCAAACTTCATCATGTCCCACTTCCATCATCCATGATGTCCCAAGGGAGATTATTGAAAATATTCTGACTTTCCAGTTGTTATCAAAAATTTGCTGATTTTCTACTGGAGAAAGAACATTAAATGCATTGATAAAAGGAATGAATGCATATTCAATGAACATTATATTCTGTAGGATGGGGACATCTATTTGTGGGAAAATCTGTGTGAAATTGGATGGTAGGCTCTGGTTTTAATTCAGTTCAGTTCAGTTCAGTTGCTCAATCCTGTCCGACTCTTTGCGACCCCATGAATCACAGCACGCCAGGCCTCCCTGTCCATCACCAACTCCTGCAGTTTACTCAAACTCATGTCCATTGAGTCAGTGATGCCATCCAGCCATCTCATCCTCTGTCATCCCCTTCTCCTCCTGCCCCCAATCCCTCCCAGCATCAGGGTCTTTTCCAATGAGTCAACTCTTCGCATGAGGTGGCCAAAGCACTGGAGTTTCAGCTTCAGCATCAGTCCTTCCAATGAGCACCCAGGACTGATCTCCTTTAGGATGGACTGGTTGGATCTCCTTGCAGTCCAAGGGACTCTCAAGAGTCTTCTCCAACACCACAGTTCAAAAGCATCAATTCTTCGGCGCTCAGCTTTCTTCACAGTCCAACTGTCATATCCATACATGACCACTGGAAAAACCATAGCCTTGACTAGAAGGACCTTTGTTGGCAAAGTAATGTCTCTGCTTTTTAATATGCTGTCTAGGTTGGTCATAACTTTCCTTCCAGGGAGTAAATGTCTTTTAATTTCATGGCTGCAATCACATCTGGTTTCAATTAGGATACAATTAACCCTCTGTGACTGACGCCTAGAAACAGAGATTACACCTCAGAGGCACAGTGGCCATAGGTACTGATGACAAATACATAGGCTTTGAGGTCCTATCGAATTTGTATAATCGAAAGAAAAAATCTGCAAAAGAGGCCTGACTTCAGTTTTCATGAGAGAAGAATGCTATCTGTGGTTCCGAATGATTTCAAAGACTCAGAACTCTTATACCCTACTTAATAGACCACGTGTTTCCTTTGCATTATGAATTAATCCCTCAGGCTCCTAATGCCACAATATCTCATGAAACAGAGACGGGCCTTATAGAAATTAAACAGTAAATTGGGTTTTCTATGAAGCCTCCTGAAATCAGGTCCAATGGGATCCTAACCCAGACCATGTTTATTTTCCGGTCTCTGACTAAAGAATTAGAATAGAAAAGCTCTGTCTCGCTAACCTATCAGGTAAAACCTATAAAGGTAAGATGGATAAAAGGAAGCTTCCTTTTCCTAGGAAAAGACTAAATTCAGGTGATACTGCTTTTTTTTTTTTTTTTGTTAATGCTTGACATGGTTGCAGGACTTGAAGATCTTTTCAACACTGAACATTTTGAAATAGTAATCACATTCCATCTCTAATTAACTCACATATTGGCGATAGCTCAATCACAGAGTAACTAATTAAAGCTGCCATTCCAGATACAATAACTTACTGGGGACTGGACTCCTAGCACTAGGGAGGAAGTTTCTTCTATGGCACAAACTCTTTTATCTATCATTATAAAAAGGGAAGCCTGGAAGCAGTTTTCGTTCCTATGTCAGCTATGAGAGTGAAGCATCTCCATCACATTCAAGGGTCAAATAATTTCTCAGCCTCTGTCTGCCAAGTGACTTCAAAGGAATGCAGACCATTGCATCCTGTCATGGGACATATTTTGTTTAATGACATCATACTAAAAAGATGTGAAAACCACAAGTAACAGGTATCCTGTCTGCTGGCCAATACCTTAGCTATGTGCAAGATCTGAAAATGCTTTTTATAAAAACTCAAGCCTCTGATGTGTGAGTGAAATTTCTGAGAGTCCAGTGGTCCTGAGCATATTTGGATAGCTTCTCCAAAGTGAACAACAAGCAACTGCTCTCCTCCAGCTCCCTTTAATAACAAAACTGTAAAGATCTCTGAAGAAGCAACAAATGAATTACCTCGTAGCATCACTGATAACGATGACTGCAATGATCTCTCTTGAGATGTCAGAGGTGCCCATTGCAGATGTACGTTCTTCTTATACTTTAAAAGATGGCACTTCTTATGTGATTTTGTTACCGTTCCAGGCACAGCCTCAGAGCCAGCCTCTCCAGTTTTCCTGCTGACTCTGTGAGCTACCCAATCCGCTGTCTGCACATAAATTCCTTTTCTGCTGCAGTCAGATTCTGTTCTTGCAAGAATGCTGACTGATACAGTTAATGGGGCCCTCAAATATAATTAGAATCTGGAGTTCAACAAGAGTATAACAAATATTTTTTGAGTGTCTAATGTGTAACAATTGCTGTGCTAGTTAAGAGCTAAAATTATGTTAATAATCATTTTTGTATCTGTAGTAGTAATTTCTTCATAGGTTTAGTAAATTAAATTGGATAATAATGAAAATAAAATACCTTTTACATAATTAGTGATAAATAAGTGTTAGCTATTATTTTTCTTTTTATAACTTATTCCATGTTTCTATGTGTGCTGGGCTGAGAAGTTAAAGTGAATTATCTCATTTAATCCTTCCAGCAGCCCTAGGAAATGGGTACTATTATACTCGGAATTTCACTGAGGAGGACAAGTGCCTTAGTAAGATTCAGTCAACTGTTCAAAGTGACACAGTTATTAATTAGAGCCCAGGACAAAAGAAGTCTGAAAAAAGTGTGGCTCCTATCTTAATAAGCATAAATTCTTTTGAGAGTTGACAGAAAAGTGAAATTATTCCTTCTGTTTAAAGACTGCTTTTCTTTGTAGATTTTTTCACAACTGTTACAACATCCAATCTCATAATAATCCTGCAATAGGATGGGCAGGTTTTATTGAGATGTGATGTGAAAGAGTTTTGAATTAAGGGATCATTACACAGAGTCAGTTATGAGAAAAAATAAGAAAAATAATGAACTCAAAGAAACATAAAAAGAACAATCATTTTATATTTCTCTGAGGGGCAGGACAAAGTTTTATTTTTCTTTGTATTTTCCCTTTACAGAAGTCTAGGACATTACACACAGTATGAATTAATAGCATGTTTCTTAAATCACAAAACTGTTTGACAAGATTATGAAAGAAAGGTTTGGAGCTAAATATAAACATATATAGAATAATTCATTTGGAAAAGTCGAGTTTGGTCATATGAAATATGAGGCTGCAAGTAATTCACATGGGAATATAAAGCTGAAATAAGATGTGTAGTATAGTTCTAAGCTTTAATATTCAGGTTGAAGGTAACATTATGAGATAAAAACATTGATACATGCCTTAGGTTATGGATGAGAAACTGGCAAATGGGGTCCAGGTGGTAAAGTTACAGTGCATGTGAATTTCAGATTATCAATAAAAAATCAAAATATCCTGAAATGACATATGATCACTGGTTATAAAGAAAATTGAAAGTACATACTTATACTACAGAAGCAAAATTTATGAATGGTATCTTCTAAGTATCAAGCACTCTTCTAGGCAC
Source organism: Cervus elaphus (assembly GCF_910594005.1). Taxonomy (NCBI): domain Eukaryota; kingdom Metazoa; phylum Chordata; class Mammalia; order Artiodactyla; family Cervidae; genus Cervus; species Cervus elaphus. The sequence continues at coordinate 18,161,627 of NC_057828.1, read as the reverse complement.
TTAGTTCTCTTAATTCTACATAGTTATTGCTGTTATAGCCACTGTGTTAAAACCACACCTATGACTTAGAGATGCTGAGTAAATCCCGCTAGGAGGGAAACCTTGTAAGTAGCACCTGGAGAAAAACTGATGAACACAGAAGCAATGTCTGCTGTGAGATCAAATCCATTTGAAACCTTGTCCCCAATGCCAGACAGAGAATCCAGAGCCAGGGTGATTCTAGTGAGAAGAGAATTTACTTCATACACTGTAAATGCGAAGTAATACTCATAGGATATATCCTTTCTCTTGAAAGATAAAAAACATGCCTGACACCATCCTCTCCCAGCCCCCCGTACACCAGTTGTCAATGTTTGCAGCAGTTTTCTCTTCAACAATGAAAAATGGAAGCCAAAGAACCTTAGTGATTTCCAAATGAAAACAGGTCACAGAAAAATGGAATTTGTACTTAAACTAAGAAATTCCACACAAAATTTGTCTTTTAGCCTACGTGACCACCTTAAATGCCATAATGTACATGAGAATATATGTTAATAATAAGTATTAAAATAGTATTAATCCACAAGTAATTTAACTATTAGAAATGATGTCCAAACAGGAAACTCTTAAAACTATGTAAATAAAATCACCATTTTTGATGTTCAGATTGAATAATTTATAATAAAATTAAGTATAAGCATAAAGTTTTTTATCATGTTATTCTGATATAGTTTATTCCAGATATAAGTTCCAAGTGCAGTTAGGACTCTCAATGCACTATGGAAAAATTATCTTAGTCCTTTCTCACTTGATGGAATATTAATAAATTACTGTAGAACTTTGGAAAACCAACCTTTAACAAAGAGTAGACACATCTTTTAAATAGTGAATCTTCTCAGAAAAGAAAGCATCATAGATCCTCCACAGAAGGAGGATCTGCTTTTTAATATGCTATCTAGATTGGTCATAACTTTCCTTCCAAGGAGTAAGCACAGGGGAAGTACAGCAAGAGAAAGAAGCCCTCCTTATATCTATATCTATCTATCTGAATCACTGTGCTGTCTACATGAAACTAAGACAACATTGTAAATGAACACAGCATTGTAAATCAACTGTACTTCAATTTTAAAATATTAAAAATGAAGACCTCTCTACCAGCCACAATACATGTGTACAGACAGTTAGGCATGATGGGAAACCAGGCAGTTACTTGGCTCCATGATATTCAATAGAAATCTACTTTCTTTTTACTTCCTTTATCACAGATGCCTTGTATACAACAGAAATTAGCTACTAGAAGAAAATATGATAAAATGTTTAATAAGACAGAGTCAGTATTTTGGTAACACATAAATGCCTTGGTGTTGTTCAGTCGCTAAGTCATGTCTGACTCTGCAACCCCATGGACTGTAGACCGCCAGGCTCCTCTCTCCATAGGATTTCCCAGGCAAGAATATTGGAGTGTGTTGCCATTTCCTCCTCTAGGGGATCTTCCCAACCCAGAGGTCTAATCTGAGTCTCCTGCATTGGCAGGAGGGTTCTTTACTGCAGAGCCACCAGCAAAGTTCATGTATGTGTATCAGTTCAGTTCAGTTCAGTCACTCAGTCCTGTCCGACTCTTTGCAACCCCATGAATCACAGCACTCCAGGCCTCCCTGTCCATCACCAACTCCCGGAGTTCACCCAAACTCATGTCCATTGAGTCGGTGATGCCATCCAGCTATCTCATCCTCTGTCATCCCCTTCTCCTCCTGCCCCCAATCCCTCCCAGCATCAGGGTCTTTTCAAATGAGTCAACTCTTCGCATGAGGTGGCCAAAGGATTGGAGTTTCAGCCTCAGCATCAGTCTTTCCAATGAACACCCAGGACTGATCTCCTTTACGATGGACTGGTTGGATCTCCTTGCAGTCCAAGGGACTCTCAAGAGTCATCTCCAACACCACAGTTCAAAAGCATCAATTCTTTGGTGCTCAGCTTTCTTCACAGTTCAACTCTCACATCCATACATGATCACTGGAAAAACCATAGCCTTGACTAGATGGATCTTTGTTGGCAAAATAATGTCTCTGCTTTTTAATATTCTATCTAGGTTGGTCATAACTTTCCTTACAAGGAGTAAGCGTCTTAATTTCATGGCTGCAATCACCATCTGCAATGATTTTGGAGCCCAAAAAAATAAAGTCTGATACTCTTTCCAGTGTTTCCCCATCTATTTCCCATGAAGTGATGGGACCAGATGCCATGATCTTAGTTTTCTGAATGTTGAGCTTTAAGCCAACTTTTTCACTCTCCTCTTTCACTTTCATCAAGAGGATTTTTAGTTCCTCTTCACTTTCTGCCATAAGGGTGGTGTCATACCTTTAATTCTATCTTCAAATAGTTACATATTAGCTTTAATGTAGAATTAAGAGATGTCATATTCTCTTTTTATCATGCCATGGTTGAAAAAGATTCCTCGGATTTCTTAATTGTTGAACACTTTTTTCTCTGAATTCAATTAACCAAATACACTGTGTTGTATTCATCGAATACATTTTTCATACTGCTACTCAAATTTTTCAGGACCATGACTTTTTTGCAAAAAGACAACATGTGATGCTTCCAATTGCCCATGCTTTGTCTATTTATTCCAAATGAAAACACTCAGGCTATGGCATTTACACTTTACACACAACTGGCAGTCATGCTCAATTGTTGATTATAAACTTGGAACCATCAACCCAGTCCAAAGGCTGAGAACTCTTTCCACAAATCCCTTCCAGTTGTAGGCTTAAAGTTGGTCAGTGAAATAAACTTGAGATGTAGAAGGTGGACATTAAACAGAAGCCATTATTCTCAGGAGTTTATGATGATGAACATGTGACGGTCACACACAGTTCTTTCCAAAATTCAGTACATGGTGGGTTCTACAGAGAGACCAGTTTCCATGGACACAGCATCTTGCCCACAGCAGCACCTTCCAGGTATCTCCCTGGGCTCCCACTGGACAGCGGCCAGATGCTCACTGCCTCCTGGACCTGTCCACAGGCTCTGGCTTCTCCATCCATTCCAGGGCTTTGAGATTAAGTGGATTATGGATGTTTCTCTAATTCTCTGTCTACCCCTGTCATGCCTTCACTTTCCAAGTTTCTCCCTGCTGTAAACACTATTTTCCATGTCAAGCCCCTTTATTCCCATAAGCTTTTGTTGCTTTATTTGCTTCAGCTCAGAGGAAGGAAACAGGTGAAGCAGCTCTGGCCGGTTTTCTAATACATCCATTGTCCTCTTCCAGAACACTGACTTTGCTGTCGACCGTGATAGGTCCGATATAAAACTCCTCGCAGCCTCTGGTGTATATGCGACAATGTCCTGGCCAAGTGACAAAAGTTACAATCTGTGTCTGTATGTTGGGGTTGGTGAACTTCCGTGTAGTAAAGGTTTGATTTTCAGATTTAGGTGCTTCTCTCTCTCTCTCTTTTTTTCTCCCAGCTTTTCCCGCATCCTGTTGCATGAACTGCAGACTGGATGTGGGAGCAGCCATATAGTAACCGTGGGAGGAAAGCCAACGGCAGGGGAGAAGATTTGGTCTCCAGCTCCACAAGTCCTTGAAGCAGTCTTGGCAACACTCCCTCACCCTTGTCATCTGCCAGGTTATTGTAACTGAGGATGGGAAAGGAAGAGGGGAATGCAAGTCTTTAAGGTAATAGTCCCTTGATATTTTATCTTGAGAGTTCCTTGTTGTTGTTGTTTAATTGCTAAATCCTATCCTACTCTTTTGCGACACCATGGACTGTAGCCTGCCAGGCTCCTCTTGTCCCTGGGATTTCCTAGGCAAGAATACTGGAGTAGGTTGCCATTTCCATTTCCAGGGGATCTTCCTGAGCTAGGGATCGAACCTGTGTCTCCTGAATTGGCAGGCGGATTCTTTACCACTGAGCCACCAGGGAAGGCGCCTGAGAACTCCTTCTATTCTTGGTAATGACAGAAGACTCCAAAGAGCTTTTGCTTTTGTGGTTTATTTTATAGGTATCTACCATGTAAAATTAAACATCTATCTATTATTACATGTGAAATAATAATAATTTACCCTTGACATATAAACAAGGTATTTAAATAATAATAACTACATTTTCTAAAACAAAAGATAACTTGGGAGAGATTGGCATTGTTACATTTTTGCAAACCTCTTTAATGTCTGGCTCAAGCAGAAACACTTGATTCTTGTATCTGATTGTGCACATAGATTTACTGCCATATCATATGCCATGTCGCTTCTAGACAACTCCACTATACACTTAAGAAAGAATGAAAATGGAAAAGAAAAGCAATGATATCTCAAAATATTATAACAAGGAGTTTGTATTCATGGACATTCTAACAGTATTTCAAGGACACAAGGTTTCTCCCGAGGACCCATTGAAAACTTCTATTCTAAAGAATAATATAATATCCACTGCAATATTCAGAGTTTATGTATTAGGTAGTTAATGTATATGTCATGTAGTCAATATATAAGATAGCTATATAGTTTTATAGCTAATATCAAGCATTAATACTACAATAAAAATAATAATAAATAGGATAAATTTCATAGTAAGAGACAAAATCAGAGCTCTCTTGGTGCCTCAGATGGTAAAGAATCTGCCTGCAACATGGGAGACGTGGGTTCAGTCCCTAGGTAGGGAAGAGTTCCTGGAGAAGTCCATGGACAGAAGAACCTGGTGGGCTATAGTCTATGGGGTCACAAAGAGTAGGACATCACTGAGCAACTGACACTTTGACTTTCAAGAGGCAATATCACCTTTTATGTGCTTTTCAACAAGACAGTATGTTTCGTTTTTGAAGGAAAGGGGATCTGTGACAGTTACTTTCAAAGAATTTAACATGCGATGTTTCATTTTTCAAATCATTTAAATACAATAATCAAAGATAAAAATCATATGTTAGTTTTAAGTTAACAGCTGCTATGTACATTCAATAATCTTGCCCTTTTTCATCATAGATTATCTTGGAACTTCATGGTGCAGAGAAACAAAGCAGAAACAGTTATCATTTGATTTTTTTTTTTTCCTGAAAGTGCTGCCAAATTTCAAAGTTGAGGCATCATATTTATTTAGTGTGCTGCAGTGCTCTGTTCTTATGACCAGGGTGCTGAAAACCACCATTACTATTCTTAGTGGAGGACTCTGAAAGCCAGTCATAAAAGATATAAATGATACCATATGGCCTGAAAGCCTGATACTTTTGTAGACGCCTAGCATTGTGTACAAGAAAAGTGGGCTAATAATAAAATCATGGCAATATTACTTCTATCTCACAACAATATTTTCAATAGTAATATAAGCAATAAAAATAATAACAGGTCTAACACCACTGGCAACATTAAATTGAAAAAGCAAATTGCAAAGCTAGTGAAATTGTTATCAGAGGGATTGATCTACAATAGAACAAATATTTCAGGCTCCCAAACAAATGTTCAATAAAGTGATGCTTCACTATTGTGCAAGCATTATGATAGTGATTTACCAAAGAAATACGACTTAAAGGTATCTTGCGGTCTTTCATAGGCTGTGCCAAAACACAAAGGACCATAATGAAAGCACACTTACTTTTCTGTTGCATTGGACTTCAGTTGTTCACACACGTTACTTAAAAAAATCCTAAAAAAGACTAGACTCCCAGTTTCAAGGAATGATTCTTTGTAGTGGAAACCATGGAAACATTAGACCTTAGCCAGAAATGTTGCTGCTTCTCTGCACAAACAAATGCGGTCAGTGTAATTGTTCAGGAAAGGTTTAGGAATAATTATTTATATATTGCTAGCAAATTACAATTTTCTTTTTCCTATTGGATATTAAGGAAACTTAAAAAGAAAAGATTACTATAGGGTTCTCTGGTGGCTCAGTGGTAAGGAATCCAGCTGCCAATGCAGGAGACACGTGTTTGATCCCTGATCCGGGAAGATCCCACGTGTGGCAGAGAAGCTAAGCTTGTGCACCACAACTATTGAGTCTGTGCTCTGGAGCCTGGGAGCCACAGCTCCTGAAGCCCTCACACCCTGGAGCCCTTGCTCTGCATCAAGAGAAGTCACCACAGTGAGCAGCCTGTGCACGCAACTTGTGAGTAGCTCCTGCTTGTCTCAACTAGAGAAAGCCCACGCAGCAATGAAGATCCAGCACAGTCAAAAATAAATGGATAAAATTATGTTTAAAAAGATTATTATAAATGTCATCTTTACAGGACACTAAACATATAAACAGAGATTTATTTCTGTATTTACCATCAGTATCCAGCTATCATCTATCTAGTAATATCTGTCTATCTAGTTATCATCTCTGACCTGTCTTGTGATGGTCAGGAAAGGTGCAATTTTGCTGCTGTAACAAACCATCCTCCATATCCTTAAAACAACAACAGTGTCTTTCTTGTTCATCTCATGTGCCTGGTGGAGCAGGGGAGGACTCTACTGGGTCCAAGGCTCTGGCTCTGGAATCAACTGCACACCGTGGAACATAAAGCCTTCATGGTTTCCCCAGTAAGGAGCAAGAAAGAGACGTGTGGTTTTGTGTTTCTTTCTTTTTTCTTTTGTTTTTTACTGTCATAGGCCAGAAATGACACCTTTCACTTGCGCTTACTTTTTATTTGTCAAAATTTTTCACTCAGCACTATGTAACTGCAATAGGACTAGAAAAAAATTGAGAGAGCAAACAGAATACCTACTGAGTATTCCTCTTTCTGCAATCTGCCCTTCTCCTCATCAGATTTCCTTTGTCTTTCTTCTTCTCACATCTCCCCCAGGAAAGATAACCCAAATATTCTATCACTGTATCAAGTGCAAAGACCAGGTTATCTGAGAGGTGTGTACTAGTTTGTAAGTCAAGCTCAGATATAACATGGCTACCATGTAAAGAGACATTACTTTGTTAACAAAGGTCCATCTAGTCAAGGCTATGGTTTTTCCAGTGGTCATGTATGGACGTGATAGTTGGACTATAAAAAAGCTGAGCACCAAAGAATTGATGCTTTTGAACTATGGTGTTGGAGAAGACTCTTGAGAGTCCCTTGGACTGCAAGGAGATCCAACCATTCCATCCTAAAGGAGATCAGTCCTGGGTGTTCATTGGAACGACTGATGTTGAAGCTGAAACTCCCAGTACTTTGGCCACCTGATGAGAAGAGTTGACTCATTTAAAAAGACCCTGATGCTGGGAAAGATTGAGGGCAGGAGGAGAAGGGGACGACAGAGGATGAGAGGGTTGGATGGCATCACCAACTCATCAGACATGAGTTTGGGTAAACTCTGGGAGTTGGTGATGGACAGGAAGGCCTGGTGTGCTGTGGTTCATGGGGTCGCAAAGAGTCGGACACAACTGAGCGACTGAACTGAACCATGTGTCTACATGACAACAAATTAAAAAGATGAGTTAATTGCCTCCTATACCTAACACTACTATTTGTAAAGGATATGAAGAGAGTAGCATTAAAGCATATACATTGCCATATGTAAAATAGAGAGCCAGTGGAATCTGCTGCATGACTCTCGGAGCTCAAACCTGATGTCCTGCCATAACCTAGAGGAGTGGGATGGAGTGGGGGTGGTGGGAGGAGGTTCAAGTGGGAGGGGACATAAGCATACCTATGGCTGATTCATGCTGATGAATGACAGAAACCGGCACAATATTGTAAAGCAATACCCTCCAATTAAAAATAATTTTTTTAAAAGAGATGCGAACAGGAGACACATAGAGGTTACAATGATTAGCCATCCTAGAACACACCATAGCAGACACTGTAAGGTCTCCTTACCCTAGGGGCGGAAATTGTTTCTTGATTAGAGCTGGTGTTACTGTCTGGGAGGTTCTTCCTTTCATGATTTCCCTTTACCAGTAATTGCTTCCACAGTTGTTTTTCAGAGATAGTTCCTAGATCTGCTATATTTCTTTACATTTTTGCCTTTCTCTGTCTTAGATTTAAGGAAGACCTGGAAGCTGTGAAGATTCTAAAGGAAGATCATGTCCTTATTCTGATCTTTTACCGAACATGCATCCCTTAGATTTTTTCTTTCTTAACTTTTTAGGGCTTAGAGTCAAGAAACAGTTAGTTCTTTTAAGTCTGGAGGCCTGAAATGCTTGGACTTTTTCCCTTTCATGTCCCAAAGAGAGCTTGTCTCTTTCATGTCCTAAAGAGAATTCATTTGCTTCTTTGTTACATGGTCAAACACAGCTATTACATATCAACACATACTATGAAGGCTCTGCTTTTTAACCTCTTTCACTAGAGCTATAATTGCACAGGCCAAGGGGCTTTCCTTCAAGTGACTGAAAATGACAGCATTACCAAAGCATAATATGGGTGGACATCTGTTTTTTTCTTTTTTTATTTTATTTTTATTAGTTGGAGGCTAATTACTTTACAATATTGTAGTGGTTTTTGCCATACATTGACATGAATCAGCCATGGATTTACATGTGTTCCCCATCCCAATCCCCACTCCTGCCTCCCTCCCCATCCCATCCCTCTGGGTCTTCCCAGGACATGTTTTCTTCTTACTTGTAGATTGGCCAGTAGGCCAATACCCACTTGTTTCTGTTTGTTTCTCATGGAAGTATCTCAGAGCTAACACAAAACTACCGTGGTAGTGAGGGGAGACCAGGTTTTACAGTGACAACAAGTCCAGAGACAGCATAATCTGTATGTATTTGTCATTATTTTCAGACTCAATGTGAGCCTATTTTTTGGAAACAAATCCATATCTTCCATGCATAATGGTAATGAAAAATGCTATTTACTTAATAATTGCAAAATCAGAAAAATAATGTCTTGCTAACAAATTCCATCAGCCTGTGTTTGCAATACTAAAATCCAAGAAGCCCTAAAAACCAAGCAAGCATTTATAATTGACAAACAAGCCCAATCTTATCTATGTTCTCTTGGAAATAAATCTTGCCTGAAGCAACCTGAGGCTATTACCTGATCTCACACAAGATGGAGTGCTATGTAGCATGTAGTGTTTGTTTCATATGATCATTCTGAAGGGTGAAATATTATAAGTTTTGGAGCACATATTCACCACAGTTTTTGCATATAGTGTTGGGTTGGCCAAAAAGTTTGTTCAGGTTTTTCTGTAATATCTTATGGATAACCCCAAACTAACTCTTTGGTCAAATCAATACTATGGACCTACAATTCCTAAATCATGTAGCATAATGTGGTATCATGTGTGACTGTTTGCACGTAGTACTTTGACACGCATTATGTTTTCCCATTTTTAGTATAGTTAGATTTCTCACCTTTCCTACATTCTGTGTTTATTTTTCTTTCTTATGTCTATATCATTGTGATTGCATGGTGTGTGTGTGTGTGTGTGTGTGTGTGTGTGTATGTTTGATGGGGTTATCTGTGTGTGTGCTGTGCTTAATCACTCAGTTGTGTCCAACTCTTTGCAACCCAATGGACTATAGCCTTCCAGGCTCCTCTGTCCATGAGGATTCTCCAGGCAAGAATACTGGAATGCGTTGTATGTTGTGATTATTCCTAGTGCTAAAACCATTTGGGTTGTAAAGATATGTATTCAGTGTAATTGCCTTTTGTATAAGCTAAATTGCATTATCCCACATTGTAAGTTTTGTCAATCAAAAATCTAATACTTTATTATAATCTATGGCATCTAAGAAAGAAAGAGTAGAGAAAATATCTAAGGAATTAGGTAAAAATATTGATGCCAAAAATCTGAATCCTGGTTCTGCATCTTCCTTACTTACTGATGAGGATTAATCACATCTCAGAACACCTATGATTGTTTTGCCAGGACTTCAATACAGATAAAATTTCATCTTTCTCCCAGCCCCTACCCACTAGTTATGTAAGTATCTATAAATGCATTGACAACCACTACAAAGATGAAAGAAAACAGACTTGCTCTAAAAGGAATATTAAACACATTGAGTGAGTTAAATGATAAAACAATATCAGAGTAATAAAAAAGCCAGGAGAGATTTTAGAACTATACAGGAGGTCATATATTTAAATTCAGAAGGTTTTACTTTGTACACAATATTATGTGAAATATTTCTGTGAATAAAATTTGGTTACTGGCTTTATGGGAATACCAGTATCTATTAAATGGAGCAGACATCAGTAGAATTAGATCATGCCTACCTTTTTCCTTTCTTTTATTACAAAGTCAGCATAATATTTAAAACGTCTCAGCAAACTCTTCTCTTCACCACTTTAATAAGTAGATTTGCCAGGTGCAGCACTAGCAGGAGGCTCATAATGTATTTAAGTTTGAAAATGAGGCAATTATATTTCAAAGTTCTGATTGGCTATATTTTAATTTCAGAACTATGAGATGCACTGATTTAGCTGGTGGCTTGCTGAAGTAACCTTGTACATTTCCACCTGTTCCTTTTATTATAACAGAAACACCTTGCCAGGCATGAGAAGAGGATATTGGTCACAGAAGCCATGACAGGCTGGTCCCTGGGCTCTTACTATTGATGACATTTCTTGACAGTCACATGGGAAGTTAATTACGAGCAGGCAATTAACACCCATGCAAAATAATAAGGAAAACATAATTATATTGAGAACTCCCAGAGACTGTTTGTAATCTTAAATGTGATATTCCCAGGTCTCTGAATAGTTATGCAACCCAGATTTTGGCATGTCTTTGTGTCCACATTCTTCAACGCACATCCTATTCCTGACAAAAAGTGGTGAGTGTTAACACTCTATTTCCTTTTAAATTATTAAAAAGAATCCTGAATTTTCATCCATCTAATCACAGATTCCCTAAAGAGAAAGCAAGATAAGATTTACTTTGCATATAAAGTGAATCATCCTTGTAGAAAAACAGATCTGCTTGAAAAAGACTCAGGATACCTTATCTAATATTAGTTTGTAATCTCGTTAAATTAAATTTCTGCTTTCTCTGTTATAGGATGGGAGCTCAGTGAATAGATTCTAAAGCCAGGCCATCTAGGCATTAGTTCCCATATTGTCCTCCAGAAACCCTATGACCTTGGGGAAGGTTATTTACCTTCTCTGTCACATATCTGTTCTATAAAGTGGAGTAATGCTAGATTTGTAATATTCATTGTTATTTTTTACCTTAAATGCTAGGTATTCTCATCCTTTTATGAAATATTTTATAACACATAACACTAGTGTGTTTGCCTCAGTCCTTACTTCTGGGTTGACATGATTAAAAGTAAAGCAATTTTTTTCCCCACAAGTAGTCCAATACTCTCATATATCAGGCACCAAGATAAATGGCTCTTTCCACTTAGAAAGAGAAAGGAGACAGCAGACCCCTTCCCTAATCTAAAGGTCTCCTTGGAAATACATGCGCGTGAACCTGAACTTCACCTCTTTTGTATGTGTATGAAATATCTTCAGGAACCAACTAGCCTCCTGTATTTAAATTTTATATTATTCTCCCAGCCTAGAATGTGTTCAAATTCTGGATCTTTCTCTCTCCTTGAAAAGTACAGACCCAAGGAGATATTCCCCGCTGTCTTCCTGGCCCTTTGAGGCTTAAGTGAGGAAATTAGAGTGAGCTGTGACTACTTGGCCCTCTTGGGATAAAATAAGTTTTATTATCTTTTGAAATCAGAGTAATTAGCCTCTGCATTAAGAAACTAGATCTAACCCTTATGGCATATGAACATGCCTTTAGGAGTCTAAGAATTGCTGCAGGACAGGTAAGAAATCCAGCAAAGTTATATATTCTCAAAAGTCATAGTAAGAAGCCACCTGAGAGGATTTGTGAGGTTTATGAATTAGCACATAAATTTACTTAACAAATCAGTTAGAATCTGCTACTCAATATTAGCAAAAACGTCTAATCCCAACAGATTTTTCAATGATCTTAGAAATAAGGTATTACCAATATAATTTAAATATAAATTATAAATGTGTAAAAAGATGAAAACTTTTACACATTGCTATTTAATACTAAATATCCTTTCTTCAACTGTTTCACTTATCTATTTTTATCCTTTTGTAAAAAAAAAAAAAATTTGACCACACTGTGTGGCTTGCAGGATTTTAGTTCCCCAACCAGGGATCAAACTTGGGCTCCCAGCAGTGGAAGCACAGAGTCCTTACCACTGGACCACTAGGGAATTCCCAACTTTCAATGTTAAAATAATAAAAATTCATATAAAGCTATGTATTTGTACAGACAGACTCCTGTATACCTTTTTATTTAGTGTCTCCTAATGATTACATTGGGAGAAGGCAATGGCACCCCACTCCAGTACTCTTGCCTGGAAAACCCCATGGATGGAGGAGCCTGGTAGGCTGCAGTCCATGGGGTTGCTAAGAATTGGACACGACTGGGTTACTTCACTTTCACTTTTTACTTTCATGCACTGGGGAAGGAAATGGCACCCCACTCCAGTACTCTTGCCTGGAAAACCCCACGGATGGAGGAGCCTGGTGGGCTGCTGTCTATGGGGTCGCACAGAGTTGGACACGACTGAGGTGACTTAGCAGCAGCAGCAGCAGCAATGATTATATTTTGGGCTTCCTAGGCGGCGTGGTGGTAAAAAAAAAAAAAAAAAAATCTGCAGTGCAGGAGATGCCAGAGACTCAAATTTGACATTCCTGGGTTGAGATTTCCTGGAATAGGAAATGGCAACCCACTTCTGTATTCTTTCCTGGAAAATTCCATGGACAGAGGAGCCTGGTAGGCTACAGTCCATGGGGTCGCAAAAAGGCAGACACCACTGAATGACTGAGCACACACATACACACAGATTATATTTTGTATCAATACAGCACAGTCCAAAACCAGAACAATGACATTGGATTAATGTGTGTGTATGAAGTTCTGTGCTATTTTCTCAGAAGACTAGATATGTTAATCACTACCACAAGTGAGATACAAAATTATTCTCTTATTGCAAAGATATCCCTCTTTCTGCACCGCTATAGTCAACTGGTTTTTCTTCCTCTGACCATCCCCAACCCCTGGCAGACACTAACAATTTTTTCTCTAATATGTCATTTTGAAAATGTTATGCAAATGGAATTAGACAATAGGTGATTTACTGAAACTGTTTTCTGTTTTTCATTCAGCATAATGCCCTCAAGATTTAGCCAAGTAATCACATGGACCAATACGGATCACTCATTCCCTGTTAATGGTGAGTAGAACACAGGGATGTGAATGTGTTGCTGTTGGTTTAACCAACCGATGATGGACTTATAGTTATTTACAGTGTTCGTCTAGTACAAGTAAAGAGAATTATTTATATCTCATGAAATTATGGATGATATGTGAAGGAAGGCCTGACCATACCACTTTATTTTTATTTCTTTTTTGTGCCCTGTTTTTATTTTTTTCTTTGTACTGCCTTTCTGTGCATTTAATAAATATTGCTTAGAATTTTATTTTTATTTTTCTATAGTATTTGAAAGTATATCTGTGTGTAGGCCTATTTAAAATAGTTTCATTAGGTATTACACTATATATACATAATTTATTACAGTGTACTAGTGTGGAGATTTGGCCAGTAAAGGGAATATAGAAACAATTATCTCATCTTTAAGTTATTTTACTCTTCTTTGGCATCACTGACTCGATGGACATGAGTTTGAGCAAGCTCTGGGAATTGGTGATGGACAGGGAAGCCTGGCGTGCTGCAGTGCATGGGGTTGCAAAGGGTCAGACACAACTGAGCGACTGAATTGAACTGACTCCTCTTTTACAGTATAATTCTCAAACATTTTCTCTACATACATGGAAAATCACATCAGACAGTACTATAAATTTTTTAGCTATCAAACATAACTTAGAAAACTCAAGTGTAAACGTTTACTTATATTTTTAATCTTTCTGTTCTTTCTTTCTCTTAGATTTTTGATTAGTTATTTTATAATTTTCTGTTTAGAGAAATTTCATTAGCAATCATTTTGGGTTTCTATGTTGATGATAAATTATCCTAATTTTCCTTCATCTGAGAATATCTTGAAATTCTTTAGTGCTTGAAATGTATTTTTTCCTGGCTGTTGAATCCTGGTTAGCGTTTCTTTTCCATCAACACTGGAAAAAAGTTGTGTCACTTGCTCTGTTCTCCATAGTTTTTAATAGAAGTCATTCAAGCTGTACCCTCTTAAGAAAGGTGTTATTTCTCCCCTAGTGTTTTCAAGATATTATATTTGCCTTTAGCTTTCAGAATTTTGACTCTGATGTCCTTGGTATGGATTTTTTTGTGTCCATTCTGTTTGGGGCTTCTGTTTTTCCAACTTCTTGATCTTATAACTTTATATCTTTGGAAAATTAGGGAAATTTTCAGCTACAACATCTTTGAATAATGTTCACCCTCTCCTTCTCTCTTTCCTTGCAGGTCTCCAATGACATGAAAAGTAAATCTTCTGTTAGAGCATTACAGTTCCCTGAAGCTCGGCTTTTTTTTTGTTTGTTTTTAATTTAACTTTTTTACTCTATTTTGCCTATCTTGCTTTTAGATTCAGTAATTTATAGTGTTCTATCTTGAAGCCCATTGACTCTTTTCTTTCTTCTATATTCAGTTATTGAACCTATCTATGTTTTGTTGCAGTTATTATAACTTTCATTTATAAAATTCCCATTTGGTCTTCTGTTAATAACTTTTATTTCCTTGCAGAGTATGTAACAACAACAAAAACTTATCCTTGCCAAAAATGAAGTCTAGCCTTTGCTTTCAGCTCTTGGGAGGTGATCTGTGCCATGCCTGTTAGGAGTGCCTTTTTGCCTGGGGGCCATGGGTGTTAAATAGTCTACAGCATTATTTAGGGAGGGGCCCGACACACTAGAAAAATCAACAACATAATTTACTGCGGGAGCTTTGGGACACACAGTATCAGTTGACCTGGAGACTGAGATTAACTACATAGGCAATCAATTAATCAGTTGTGCCTATGTGATGGAGCCCCATGAAAATGAAACGCAGAGGCTCAGATGAGCTTCCATGACTGGTGATACACCATATATATTCTCACAAACCAATGCAAGGAAAGTAACATGCCCTGATTCTGCAGAGAGAGGGCAAAAGAAGATCCAAGTCTAGTAATTCCTTGGACTCTGTCCTATGCGCCTATTTCCTGGCTAAATGTTTCCTTTTCCTGAGATAATGTGTAACCATCAGTATACCCATGAGTATAGTAACTTTCAGTGACATCTGTGAGTCCTGACATACCAAAAGTGAGGGTAGTTTGGGGAAACTTCCAGACTTGCAGTTGGTGTCAAAAGTTAAGACAGTCTTGTAAGAAATATGTCACCTCTACCTCAGTAGTTGGCTTAACTTCTCTCTGAGACTTTGTATATTTTCGTTTGTTTCAATCAAGTTCCTAACTGTTCACTGTTATGGCCCCTTTAAAATCCTTCTTAGATAAATCTGCATCATCTTGCTGTTGGTATTTATTAGTGATCTTTTTTCATTCAACTTGAGATTTTCTGGTATTTCCTATGATAAGTAGTTTCAATTGAAACATGAGTCTTCTGAGTATTATGTTAGGAATCACCGGGTCTTATTTAAATGTGTTTTAGCACGTCACTTCTGACACTGCTCAAGCAAAGAAGAGCATCACTTTATTAATGCCAGGTCAAGGTGAAAGTCCAAGTTTCAGTCTTGTAATACATTGAAGCCCCTGGAAAGAAGGGCTTCCTGTTACTGCTAGAAGGGGGGTGGATCTTGGGTTTCCAATGACACTTCTCCTGATAAAGTCCTAATATGAAGGAATTGGGGACTCATCACTGCTCTACAATTAACCTCCCCTGACATTGCAGGGCCTTGGGCTTCTTGCTCCCTTGGTGGTAAACTTCTGGCTCTTCCCTAGGTCTCCTCTGACACCATGGAGGTGAGGGTAATCACTATCACGCAGCAGGACTGAAAGTCCAGGCTCTCTACTTGGTCTTTAATGACATCAGCTCATGGCAGGGTCAGGGGGTGGGGTGGTGGTGGTTGCTAAATCACAGAAATCTAGGTTCTTAACTTGGCATTTGTTGGCAGAGGTAGGTTAGGGCTACAGGTTTTTCTGAGGCATTTGGCAGGAGCAGGAATGGTGTTTACTGTCTAAAAGTTTTCTCTTTCCAGGTTGCCCTTTCTCTGCTAAAGAGAGCAGTTTTCTTGGGGTTTCTTTTGTCCCCATCCATTGATGTATTCTGAGCTTCCCAGGTGGTGCAATGGGTAAAGATTCTGCCTGCCAATTCAGATTGGACAGATTCTCCCATGGACAGAGAAGCCTGGCAGGCTACAGTTCATGGGGTCACAAAGAGTCTGACATGAGTGAGGTGACTCAGCATGCATGCACACCAATTCAGAAGGTGCAGGAAAGGCAGGTTTGATCCCTCGGTTGGGAAGATCCCCTGGAGAAGGAAATGAAAACCCATTTCAGTATTCTTGCCTGGAAAATTTCATGGACAGAGGAGCCTGGAAGGCTACAGTCCATGTGGTCAGAAAGAGTTGGTTACAACTGAGGGACTGAGCACACACATACATCGATGTATTCATGTTTCTGGAGAGCTGGTCATCTAGTGATTTGACATATAAAGTCATAGAAAAAGAAAAGGAAAATATTAAACAATGAGAATAATAAAAATATAGGATAAGGCGGTATTGTTCCTCATGGCCTCTGATCCCCAGCCTGTCTGCCACCTTTTACACATCTTTTATGAGCTCATGTTTGTTTCATAGAATGACATTTGAAGTTTTAAGTGAACTCCAAGTTTTAATAGGAATAAGGGAAAAAAAGTACTGCCAAGCCCTTGTATATTTTTCTTCATTAATTTTCTCAAAGCCACATTTACTGAAAAAAAAAAAAGCAAAAAACCTGAATCTCTGAGATATTACCTTATTTGTAATTTTCAGATTGGTAGAAAGCTGACTAAGCTGGTGCAACAATCTATCTGCTTGATTTTAGGGGGTTATCAGTAAAGAGATTACAAAAGTGCAAAATGAATAGAAATAGTGTACACATCACTGTCTTTCATTTTTCTTGCCATCTTTAAGTTACATTATGCCATCTATTAGATTACAACACTCAAATCCAAAGATTAGGACCCTAAAATATAGCTGTAAAAAAACGTGCAACTAGTGGAGTTAATTAGGGTTGCCCAAAGAGGAAGGAGGGGCTTCCCTGATAGCTCAATTGGTAAAGAATCTGTCTGCAATGCAGGAGACACCAGTTTGATTCCTGGGTCAGGAAGATCAGCTGAGAAGGGATAGGCTACCCACTTGGACTTCCTTTGTGCCTCAGTTGGTAAAGAATTCACCTGTGATGCAGGAGACCTAGGTTTGATCCCTGGGCTAGGAAGATCCCCTGGGGAAGGGAAAGGCTACCCACTCCAATATTCTGGCCTGAAGAATCCCATGCACTGGACAGTCCTTGGGGTCACAAAGAGTGGAACCTGACTGAGTGACTTTCACTTTCACATTGAAAGAAGAAGGGCTGATGTTGAAGCTGAAGCTTCAATATTTTGGTCACCTAATGCGAATTGCTGACTCATTGGAAAGGATCCTGATGCTGGGAAAGATTGAGGGCAAGAGGAGAAGTGGGTGACAGGACGAGATGGTTGGATTGCATCACCAACTCAATGGATATGAGTCTGAGCAAACTCAGGGAAATCGTGAAGGACAGGGAAGCCTGACATGCTTCAGTTCATGGGGTCACAAAGATTTGGACACAACTTAGCTACTGAACAACAACAATGAATATAACAGAAACATATCATCTACAAATGAAAGAAACACCCTTTAAAATCATATTTAAAAGTAAAATTATTTCAAATACATGTGTGAAACACCTATTCTTTTCACAGACTCAGGCCAAAAAAATGTGTGTATAAAGTATGATAAAGAAAGCCACATCTTCCACAATAGTAGATGGTGAAATCCTTGGAGCTGTGATCCAAAGGGTCAGTAATGATAAACAATTCTTTTTGGTACTAGCACAGCATTCATTTACTGTCATCTTTATAAGCACTATCCTGAGTGTCTTTCAAAGACACAATTTTATTTCATATTTTAATCTTTAGTGCCTCACATTCTAATAAAATACATAATTACAATTGGTTTGCTTAATAAAATACGTCTGGGGAGAATTTCACATTATATGAGCAGTACTGTTGTTGTTCAGTCCCTAGGTCATGTCCAACTCTTTGTGACCCCAAGAACTGCAGCATGTCAGGCTTCCCTGTCCTTCACCATTTCCTAGAGTTTGTGCAAACTCATGTCCATTGAGTCAGTGATGCCATCCGACCATCTCATCTTCCGTTGCCTTCTTCTTTTTTTACCTTCAACCTTTTCCAGCATGAGGGTCTTTTCCAGTGAGTTGGTTCTTCACATCAGGTGTCCAAAATATTGAAGCTTCAGCTTCAGCATCAATTCTTCCAATGAATGACCAGTATAATTTCTCTAAATTCACAAATGGTCCTTGGGGAAGTTGTATGATAGCAGAAAAGAGATGTTTTGAAGAATATAAAAATCCCCTCATTTAGATTTCAATGTGTCAAGGGAACTAGGATTCCGTATTTTCAAGATGCAGATGAGTCTAGGATCTGATCACAGCTTTGAATCTTCAACAGGGAAAGCTTTTCATTTTACCAACAATCTAACAGTGTTAAATTGTGTGCTCAACAATTCTCAAAGTTGGTAAAAACACAGATGGTGTTAAGACTTAGGTTCCAGTGTTCCTCAACCACAGTTTTCAAACTCCTGGGTGAAGTCTTAGAAGGACAAAAGAATCTGCCCCTCACCCATCACAAATGATCGCGTATTTCTTCTATTGGAGAGTATACAAATACTTCTCTTTTAAAACTCAGAATATCATTCTAACCATGAAAGAAAGTGACTTATAAATAGAGTTAGGGAATATGGATTAACCAAGGACTTTCGTTTCCCTAAAAAAAAAAAAAAAAATCAGTCTACACAATCAGTTTCATGTTCACTATGCTATGATTTCTGCATTATAAGTGAACTTGTGGTGTGCTGTGCTGTGCTTAATCATTCAGTCGTGTCTGACTCTTTGTGAACCCATGGACTGTAGGCTGCCAGGCTCCTCTGTCCATGAGATTATCCAGGCCAGAATACTGGAGTGGGTTGCCATGCCTTCCTCCAGAGGATCTTCCCAACCCAAGGATCAAACCCAGGTCTCCCACATTGCAGGCAGATTCTTTGCTGTCTACGAGACACCAGGGAAGCTCATAAATGAACTTAGTCATCATCTAATTATATTCAAATACATTTTGCTCTCCACAAAGCTTTTCTTTTCAATAAAAAGAAATAGGATGGGATTTTTCAAATGTTATCTTTAGTGGAAAGTGATTTTTAAATGCAAATAGGAAAATGTTAGGTGTTATGAACTAGTGATCTGTAAGTAAAGTGGTAATGGGGATACTTTTAAGATCTACTGGGTTTGAAATTAAAGATATTTAAGTGCACATATAAATAAGCACGCTGATTTCTAGGATGCAACCTCCCTGACTAAACAGTGAGAACTTATCAATCATTAATCATTTAATTCCAACAAGGAAACCTTATTTCCCTACAACAGTGGTTCTCTTCTCAAGCATTGGTATATATTAGCATCACCTGGGTCTTTTAAAAGTCCAATCCAGGTTCCATTCCACAACAAACAAAACAACATATCTAGGGATGGAATGTAGGCATCCACAGTTTTGGTGACCCCCCTGAGTTATAAATGAGCTTCCCTGATGTCTCAGCAGGTAAAGAATCCACCTGCAATGCAGGAGATGCAAGTTTGATCCCTGAGTCAGGAAGATCCCCTAGAGAAGGAAATGGCAACCCACTACAGTATTCCTGCCTGGAAAATCCCATGGACAGAGGAGCTTGGTGAGCTACAAACCAAAGGGCTGCAAAGAGTTGGACAAGACTGAGCAACTAAGCAAGCAAGCATGAGTTGTAAATGAAGAAAAGCTTTGGGAACCACTGCTTCTTTACGTTCATGCTAAACACACTATTTAAGGGTGGAAAGGAAAACCAAACAGATTTAGAGATATAAGTATATGTAATGTCTTAGTTAAATAAAATGGTCCAGTCAAGATTTGTCAAATTTCTAGATTTTTAAAAAAAAAAAGCCTTTGTTACTCAAACTGACTTAATTTTCACTAATTAAGTTACAACCAATTGTGACAAATCTGTACTAAAACTGAGATTCAGATATGTGATCCCTGAATGCTCTTATTACTTGACCAACTATTCAAAATTTCACAGGAAACAAGCAAACAAAAAAAGCATTTTTCTTTCTGAATAAAAAGGCTTCAGCATATTAAAAGATATTTTAAAGCAAAAGTTAAATGGAAATAATCCTTATGCTGTTAAGCTTCAGGGTTGACTTCAAATAATAGTTTTAGAACAGATCAGTCTCACTCTGTAAAAGAAATCTATATAGTGTCGATTAGTGTACTGACTCATGAAAGAACATTAAAATGCTATTACTTAGATGAGAAACATTCAAGTGATGTTCCTTAAATAAGTTTAGTTGAAAAGTGAGCAGTTATTCCATTTGGTATGTGTTCTTTGCATCAGCATCTACCAACTAGATAATAGTTCCATTTGATAATAGTCTGCAGGGAGGTTTCCTTTGTTAGGAAGGGATGTTAGTCTGCTCTAGAAGATTCCAATTAGTGTTAGCATCATCTTCTGAAAGGAAGGAAAGGTTTTCAATAAGGAGAAATATTAACTTTGTAGGAGGTTTTGTAAGACCCTTAGAAACATATACCTACAGACAAGGAAAAGGAGAAGTGGAATCAGTAGTGGATTTTCTCCACGATAAAATTCTTAAAAATGAAGTAAAGACAAATCAAGTGCATTTCCAGAAACTAGTCTGAGTAAAAGAGGCTCAGTTTTGGCTCATGTAAGGAAGAATGGGAGCAAGATGATTGTAACTGTTGAAAGCCAAGATTTCCAATATTCTGCTATGATAATTATGAAGCTTGTTGCCTCATATTTTACTTTAATTTTTTTTTCATTTGGTGAATATAAAGCAAACTTTGTGCCCCTCAAAAAATATGTTTTACTCTGAAGTCAATTGTATAATATTTGTACAGAAAGTAAAGATGAATGAGTCCATGATAACCCCAAAGCTCTCATCATTAACATGCTTTATGTTTAAATTGTTTGTAATTTGTGAATCTCTGTACTCCTCCTGGAAACCCTGAGTGGGCTGATTTATAATTGACCTGAGAAGACTTAATGGGCTTCCTTTGAAGAAAAGTAGCAATATGGAGGAAAAGAGGACGAGTTATAATATAAAATAAATTTGGGAATATACAACAGTATCTTGAAAAAACAGTAAAAGGATATTTGAAAAGATACAAGAGATAATATGTTGAGACTCAAGCAGAAATTTCTGCAATTTAGTCTCATAAATAAGCTGGTTCAAGGCGTGTTATGAAAGTTTACATGACATTTTACACTTTCAAGTATCTGTTAGCAACAGTTTTTAAGAACTCTGACTGAGTTAGCAAGCTTATTTAGTATTCTGGTGATCATATTTGGTGATTATTTTGGCAGTTGGAAAAATGAGCGAGCAGGTTCTCACCAAACACCAAATCTATCGGTACCTTGAAATGGGACTTCTTAGCCTCTAGAACTGTGAGAAATAAACTTCTTTTGTTCAGAAGCCACTCAGTTTGTGATATATTTGTTATAGCAACCCAAATGGACTAAGGCAGCCCTGACCTCATGTTGCTTAGAACATTTACTTTAGAAAAACTGCAATTGTAAATTCTGTCTTTGACCCTTTGAGATGTAAATCTTATTGCAGCCTCTGGACAGTTTTACAGCTCAGGGATGTCTTTCTCAAGGACCCTTTGAAATATAGCCATTAAGAAAGATAGAGTCCCTCTCATTCTCTGTAGGAGGGTAGAAGCCTACCTCTAACCCATTAGCAAACACAGATGGCCTATTGACATTGACTAAATCTCTCCCCGACTTGTCCTCCACTACTTTTCCACCAGCTCATGCCCGTATTTAAAAATTCTCCCACGTTTTGTCAAAGCAGAATTGAGGTCCCTCTTCTCTCCTATTGTAATAGTTTTGGATAAAATTGCCCTTGCCTTTTTAACTTGCCTGTTGCAATTTGTTTCTTTGATAACAAGAGCTCTAGAGCCATGTGCCACAAGTACTGAGCCCACAGGCTCTAGAATTCATGAATTGCAAGTAGAGAAACCTGAGTTCAGCTGTGAGAGAAAGCCTGCACAATGCAGTGAAGAGTCCCATGTGTTGCGACAAAGACCCAGTGCAGTCAAAAACAAAGTAAAAATTACATAGATAAATGACTTCTTTTCCTAAAAGGCAGAAAGACCATACTGTTCAAACAAAGAAACAAACAAAAAAAATATGAGCTGTTTAACCTGGATTATTGGCGTGTGTTCTCAATGCCATCATTAAGTGTTATTTTGATGGAGAGGCAGAAGGAGATTTAACACACAAAGGAGAGCGGAAGAAGAAATAACGAGACCACAGGACAGAGACTGGAGTAGCAGAGTCAATCTGAATCCGGAGGAAGCAAGGAGGTATCCTCCCCCAGAGATCCCAGAGGGAATGTGGTCCTACTCAAAACACCTTGACTTTGACACTGTGGCTTCCAGAACTGTGACAGAATTAATTTCTATGGTTTTTTCTTTTTTAAAATGCAGATTATTTTTAAAGTCTTTATTGTCACAATATTGCTTCTGTTTTATCTTTTGGCTTTTTGGTTGCAAGGCATGCGTGATCTTGGCTCCCCAACCAGGGATGGAACAACCCCCTTCCTGCCTTCGAAGGCCAAATCTCAACCCCTGGACCACCAGGGCAGTCCCAGTTTCTATACTTTTAAGGCACCAAGTATGGCAATTTGCTGTAGCAGCCCTAGAACATTACTAGAGTTTATCAGAAATCATTTTCAAGCATATCTTTTAAAAATTGCAATAATTAGACTATTGTAAAAATGTTAATTCCATTCCAAACATTTTGGATGGAGCCCACTCTTTGATTAAAGTAATACCATAACATTACCGTATGTTGACAACTGCGTACTGTTTTCATAAGAAAAAGCAGTAGTAAATGAAAGCAATCATATTATTTTTAGTAGAAAATGTAGTGTTTTTCTCTTTTTTTCTAAGTACTATTGTTGAAATGATAGAACTGGGATAAGCCACTTAAGCACCTGTTTTTAAGGAGGATGCTGTTTAAATAGATAAACTGAGCCAGAACCCTGGAGATACTAATGAAATTCACCAGTTTAGGATAAACAGCTTCAGTATGGATTTTTGATAAGAAAACAGCTGCTCATCTAGAGGTAGTAGTAGCTAAAGTCTGAAGGCCGTGAGATTTGTCTGTTCTGGAAGATATGATGTGCAAGGAACAGATGGTTAGCATAAATAATTCAAAATCACTCTCCAGTCAATTCTTTGGGTAAAAACAATGTGTTGAACTATGTTTACAAGGTTACTTGGAACTTTATGCATACAAACTATTTCTGCCTCCATTCCTAGCATGCAATTTCCAAACAAAGTACAAATTTTAATCATTTAAAGATTAATACTCTAAAATCAATACAAAAAGAGGCATGGTATGCATTATATAATAACACTATTTGTATATTATATGGCTTTCCTGGTGGCCCAGATGGTAAAGAATCTGCCTGCAGTGTGGGAGACCTGGGTTCGATCCCTGGGTTGAGAAGATCCCTTGGACGAGAGCATGGCAACCCACTCCAGTATTCCTGCCTGGAGAATCCCCATGGACAGAGGAGCCTGGCGGGCTACAGTCCATGGGGTCACAAAAGAGTTAGACACGACTGAGCGACTATGCACACAGCACACTTATGTATATTATATGTGAAATCACAATTAAATATATTTAGGTCTTCTGTGTAAATTCTGTTGAGGTTAAAATGATATTCACTTACAACGTACATGTTGGTAAGTGATCATGGAAAACCAATATCAATGTTTATAACAATCAACAATAAATAAATGAAACTAACTTTTGCATAGTACTTTATACTTTATAAACATTCTTTCTAATCCTTCAACTAATTTTTTTTAATTTTATATATACAAATCTAAAATCACTCCATCAGTTAAAAAATAAAATACTAGCCTTATAGCTTTATAATCCTACTTGATGCTTAAATTTTATGGTAAAGGTTTTACATATCTTTTGTTAATTACTCTAATCTTTCTTTCTCTTTCTGGAAATAGACTTCTTTCCTTTTACTTAAATTTTTTCCTATGCTTTATATGTATGAATAATTCCTTTTCTTCTATTTCACAGAAGCATATATACCTATACCTGTGTTTATCCATGACTACAAGTCTTATAACATGATTCATAATCTTCTTTCCTTTGTTTGACTAACATTTCCCTCTTCATTGTTTCAACCTTTTCGGTATGAAGATGGGTTTGATGAATTTTCTAAACAAATGTTTACCAGACTCTGTATTCTCCTCAATACTCCAAAATTCTTCCTCTTTCCATAATAGAATTTTTTGAAAAAAAAAAAAAAAAACAGTATTTGTTTTTTCTCTACTTTCTTTTCACTAAGTTATTCTTAAGCTCATGTTCAGCTACACGTCACTAATACCTATGTATTTGGCAAATATTCTCAGTCTAAAACACTTCATTTCAGTAACTATTGTGGACAGTGCCCAGGAAGAGTTAAGAGTGAGTTTTCTGCTCCAGATCCTATGGAAGCTTTCAGATTTCCTCTGGCAACTCTTGAGTACCATTCTCTAACCAAACTTTATAAGTGTTATAGTTTCTAACCCTATAAAGAAGACATCTCCATCAATCACTAATATATTATTCTGACCCTGGCTTCAGTTTCAGTCATGCTTTCTTGAATAGTAGATTCTCTGCCTTGAAGAATGCTACATTTCTACTCGCCTACCAATAGTGCTCCATCCTCTGCAATCAGCCTGCCATCATTAGTCAGGTATGGCTCCAGGTGAGGCATATAAAACTAGCCTTCTTACGTGTTATACATCAAAAAGTCAAATTACTTGTCCAACACCACAACACCACATAGCTATTCAGGTACTGTGAGATTTAAGAACTTTCTGGGTGATTTACATGAGCTTTGATAGAGTCTGGGAACTACTGCACACACATCTTTCCTCCCAAAATGTTTAAACATGTATCTGTATTCCATCTTGTTTGGTTTATAGTTGTTTCATTGCTAAGTCATATCTGACTCTTTGCGATCACCAGGGACTGTAACCTGCCAGGTTCCTCCTTCCAGGAGATTTCCCAAGTAAGAATATTGGAGTGGGTTGCCATTTCCTTCTCCAGGGATCTTCCCGACCCAAGGATCAAACCTGAGTTTCCTATATTGGCAGGTGAATTCTTTACAAGTGAGCCACCAGGGAAGTTGTCATCTGTATTCCATAGTCAACACTTACAACAAGAGTTTCCTGAGTCAGAAATTCAACAGAGAAGCACATATCTATGTACTGATTTTGACCTATTGAAAGAAAGCTATGGATGACCATCATTAGGGACTTAGGTACTTCAGCTATTACTGCTTCCTGTACCCACAGTGGTTGGTTACAATAGTTCAATTTTTGTTTGTTTATTTATGTTCTGGAGATGTGTAACATTTAGGAGAATTTTTAGAAAACACTTTTACTTTGTATTTCAGAATCTAATAATTAAATTTAAGCCATCAGTCTTCCTAGGGCAATGCTTAACCCATTGAAAGAAACCATCCTATGAATGGCATCTAATTATCCACTAGGAAAATGTCAAGGGCACTCTTAACTGTGAAATTTCTCTCTCAAACAAACACAAGCAGGGTTAGGCCTAGAATGGACCCATTATTATAATTAACAGAATTATAAATTGTATGATAACAAACAGGCATATTGTTGCCACTGTTATGCATCTATTTTGATCTCTCTTCTTCCATTACCCCTGTGGGTATGATGAAATTAAGAAGAATCCAGAAATGTTATCTTATTCACCACAAAGGCTAAGACTGAGCAAGAAGAAGACAGAAGCCCCAGGCCTGGTAAACCAGTACATTTCAGTCCAACTTTATCCCCTTTGAGTATAGTGACTAGTACAGAATCATGCACATGGCACAAATCAGAACTATGAAGTTCCCATCCATCTGTCCATCCATCCATCAATCCATTTTTTCTGTGACATTGGAGAAAAAACATTATTCTTTCTCACTTAGGCTAATCTGGTAGGATAAAATTCTGATGCTCTTGGTTTGTACGTGTGTGTTGGTAGTCATCTTTATCACCAACTGGGGGAAAACTGTCCATGATGAAAGTCATAACAAAGAAAAGACAAGATAATAAAGTGGTAGATCCCTGACGATTGCAATCTGCTTCTTTGCTCTAGGGTCATTTTGTTTAAAATGAAAATCTAGCCATATTTCTCCCCCCAGTCCTATTTTAAAATGACTTCATTTAAGTCAAAATGCAGCATTATTAACATTAAAAATAAACACTCAGTTCCAGTTCAAGATGGTAGAGTGGAAGGATATGTGCTCATCTCCTCCTGCAAGAGCACCAAAATTGCAACTAGATATTGAACAACCACTGACAGAAGGATGCTGAAACCCACCGAAGAAAGATACCCCACATCCAAAAACAAAGAAGAAGCTGCAGGAGGGTGGTAGGAGGGGCACAATCAGGATTAAATCAAATCCTATATCCACCAGGTGCATGACCCATGCACAGGAGAAAAATAATATCAAAGAAGATCTCCCACTGTTCTGAAGGTTCTGAATAATACGCCAGGCTCCCCAGACTGGAGATCTGACAAAGGGACTGGGAATCCCTAGGGAATCTGGCCTTACGGGCTAGTGGGATTTGATTATAAGACTCTCAGAGGACTGGGGGAAACAGATTTAAGTCTTGGAAGGCACAAACAAAATATTGCATGCACCAAGACCCAGAAGAGAAGAGCAGTGACCCCCACAGGAGACTGAATCAAAACGACCTGCTAGTGCTAGAGGGTCTACTGTGGAAGCATGGGTCAGCAGGGGCTCACTGCAGGGATGGGCCACTGGAAAGTCCCCCATGGCATAAATCCTCTAGGAGTTGGCCACTAACCCTATCATAGAGCCTATAGACCCCAAGGCTGGATTGTCTCAGGTGAAAAAGCTACCAGGGAGAGAGTGTAACCCCACCAACGAGAAGATAATTGGATTAAAGGTTTACTGAGCAAGGCCTAGCCACAATGGTGTTATCATTCACCTAGAACCAGACATCCTGGAATGTGAAGTCAAGTGGGCCTTATAAAGCATCACTACAAACAAAGTTAGTGGAGGTGATGGAATTCCAGTTGAGCTATTTCAAATCCTAAAGGATGATGCTGTGAAAGTGCTGCACTCAATATGCCAGCAAATTTGGAAAGCTCAGCAGTGTCCACAGGACTGGAAAAGGTCAGTTTTCATTCCAATCCCAAAGAAAGGCAATGCCAAAGAATGTCCAAAGTACTGTACAATTGCACTCATCTCACATGCTAGCAAAGTAATGCTCAAAATTCTACAAGCCGGGATTCAACAGTACATGAACCGTGAACCACCAGATGTTCAAGCTGGATTTAGAAAAGGCAGAGGAAACAGAGATCAAATTGCCAACATCCACTGGATCATCAAAAAAGCAAGACAGTTCCAGAAAAAACATCTACATCTGCTTTGTTTACTACACTAAAGCCTTTGACTGTGTGGATCACGATAAACTGTGGAAAATTCTGAAAGAGATTGGAACAGACCTCCTGACCTGCCTCCAGAGAAATCTGTATACAGGTCAAGAAGCAACAGTTAGAACTGGACATGGAACAACAGACTGGTTCCACATAGGAATGGTAGTAGGTCAAGGATGTATATTTTCACCCTGCTTATTAACTTATATGTAGTGTACATCATGTGAAATGCCAGACTCGATGAAGCACAAGCTGGAATGAAGATTGCCAGGAGAAATATCAGTAATCTCAGATATGCAGATGACACCACCCTTACCGCAGAAAGCGAAGAAGAACTAAAGAGCCTCTTGATGAAAGTGAAAGAGGAGAGTGAAAAAGTTGGCTTAAAACTCAACATTTAGAAAATGAAGATCATAGCATTTGGTCCCATCACTTCATGACAAATAGATGGAGATACAATGGAAACAGTGACCAACTTTATTTTCCTGGACTCCAAAATCACTGCAGATGGTGATTGCAGCCATGAAATTAAAAGATGCTTGCTCCTTGGGAGAAAAGTTATGACCAACCTAGATAGCATATGAAAAAGCAGAGACATTACTTTGTCAATAAAAGTCTGTCTAGTCAAAGCTATGGTTTTTCCAGTAGTCAAGTATTGATGCGAGAGTTGGACTATAAAGAAAGCTGAGCGCCAAAGAATTGATGCTTTTGAACTGTGGTGTTGGAGAAGACTCTTGAGAGTCCCTTGGACTACAGGGAGATCCAACCAGTCCATCCTAAAGGAGATCAGTCCTGGGTGTTCATTGGAAGGAATGATGCTGAAGCTGAAACTCTTAATACTTTGGCCACCTGGTTCGAAGAACTGACTCATTTAAAAAGACTCTGATGCTGGGAAAGATTGAAGGTGGGAGGAGAAGGGGACGACAGAGGATGAGATGGTTGGATGGCATCACCAACTCGATGGACATGAGTATGAGCATGGACAGGGAAGCATGGTGTGCTTCAATATATGGGATTGCAAAGAGTCAGACACCACTGAGCAACTGAACTGAACTGAGCAAGGCCCTACCCAACAGAGCAAGACCCAGTTTTTCCCATCACCAGTCCCCCCATCAGGAAGCTTACACAGGCCTCTTAGCCTCAGCCATCACAGAGCAGACAGAAGCAAGAAGCAGCACAGCCTCACAGTGGCTGTAAAACATCACATTACAGAAAGGTAATCATGATGAAAAAGCTGAAATTTATGTCACAAAGGGACAAGATAAAACCCTAGAAAAACAACTAAATGAAGCAAACTTCCAGAAAAAGAATTCAGAATAATGATAGTGAAGATGATCCAGGATCTCAGGAAAAGAATGGAGACAAAGATTGAGAAGATCCAAGAAATGGACTATACAGTCTATGGAATTCTCCAGGCCAGAAAACTGGTGTGGGTAGCTTTTCCCTTCTCCAGGGCATCTTCCTAACCCAGGAATCAAACTCAGGTCTCCTACCTTGCAGGCAGATTCTTTACCAGCTGAGCCACAAGGAAAGCCCAAGAATCCTGGAGTCACTTTTTCTTCCCTTCTCCAGCAGTTCTTCCCAACCCAGGAATTGAACCAGGTTCTTCTGCATTGCAGGCGGATTCTTTACCAACTGAGCTATCAAAGAAGCCCCTAAGAAATGTTCACCAAAGACCTATAAGAACTAAAGAACAAACAGATTAATAATACACTAATAGGAATCAACATCAGAATAACTGAGGCAGAAGAACAGATAAATGACCTGGAGGACAGAATGGTGGAAACTGCAGAACAGAATATAGAAAAAAGAATGAAAAGAAATGAAGACAGCCTAAGAGATCTTGGGGCAACATTAAACACACCAACACTTGCATTATAGGGGTCCCAGAAGGAGAAGAGAGAGAGAAAGGACCTGAGAAAATATTTGAAGAGATAATACCTGAAAACTTCCCTAACATGGGAAAGGAAATAGTCAACCAAGTCCAGGAAGCACAGAGTCCCAAGCAGAATAAACCCAAGGAGGAACACACTGAAACACATAGTAATCAAACTGACAAAAATTAACGACAGAGCTAAAATATTAAAAGCAACAAGGGCAAAGTGACAAATAACATACACAGGAATTCCCATCAGGCTATCAGCTGATTTCTCAGTAAAAACTCTACAAGCCAGAAGGGAATGGCATGATACGTTTAAAGTGATGAAAGAGAAGAACCTATAGCCAAGAATACTCTATCCAGCAGGACTCTCCTTCAAATTTGATGGAGAAATCAAAAGTTTTCCAGACAAGTAAAATTTAAGAGAATTCAGGACTACCAAACCAGCTTTACTACAAATGCTTAATGAATTTCTCTAGAGAGGAAACACAAGAAAAGGAAAAGACCTACAGAAAATAAACCCCCTGAAATTAAGAAAACGTTAATAGGATCATACATATCATTGCCTTAAGTGTAAATGGGTTAAACGTACCAACCAAAAGACATAGACTGACCGGGTGGATGACTAGTTGCATGTATGCACTTCCATTTACCATATCACTTTGCTTGACCTGCTCAAATTGCATGTAATTATATTGTTAAGTTAATCATGGTCCTAATGTGGTTTGCAAGTATACTTATCTCTTATTTTTTGTCTGGCTATTGATTGTGAAAACTGATAAACATCTTTTATTATCATGACGATGCAACTATTACTCACTTAATACCATTGTATCATGACTGGCCAACAGAAAAATAATAGAACTCTATATATCACCAAAATTAAGACCTAATAGAAAAACTTGTAATCACTTTTTAAAATCCAGATGCATATCAGAATTATCTTGAAACATTTTGAAAAATACAAATGCTTAGGGTATTGCTTTTTTCCTCCAGAGCTCCAGATACGTTTCTAATGAGCAGTCATGTTAAAAACAACTGGACTCTGTGATGATCTTTTACTTTTATCTGGTTTGTTTCACTTTTTCTATTTCACATTCAGTACTCCCATTTCATTTAGTTTATGTTCTCCAATTTCTCCCTCTCATTTTTTCTTTTTGGATGTTCTTTCTCAAGCCTTTATAAAGTGTAGTAGGAGAGCTTTTGTGTACATATATAAATATGTATAATATATATTTTTAAAACATGAATTTTTGCATAACTAAAATTATGACATTTTGATTCCACTTGTTTGACTTAGTAAGACTAGAATGCTACATTTCTAATTAAAAATAGGTATGCAACAAAGGTTTACTGTATAACAAAGGGAACTATAGTCAATATCTTATAATAATCTATGATGGAAAATGATTTCAAAAATAATATATGTGTATTTGTGTAGCCAAATCACCTTGCTGTGTACCTGAAACATTGTGAATCAACTATATCTCAATAA
The DNA here is from genome assembly GCF_910594005.1 of Cervus elaphus. Lineage (NCBI taxonomy): Eukaryota > Metazoa > Chordata > Mammalia > Artiodactyla > Cervidae > Cervus > Cervus elaphus. Next base: position 18,130,636 of record NC_057828.1, on the reverse strand, counting down.
TATATATAAACATAAATATGTAAAAACATAAACTTTCATCCTGTGACAAATTAAAATGCCAGTCTCATTTCTACCCTTTCCCCCTCTATCTTGCATCTTGGCAGTCCCTGACCATGACTGGCAGATCCCTGGTAAAGTTATCCTTCTTGGCTAAAGTGTTCACTTCCCCAGAAGCTCTTTCTCACTGCTTCTCATCAGTATATCACACTTTATTTTTCTTCTTTGCAACAATACCACCCCCAGGCCTACCTGTGTCCTATTTATATTGGCATCAGCTATTAAAATCTCTCTTCTCAGACAGATTTCGTGTTCTGTAAGGACAGTCATCATCACTATATATCTCTTCTGCCTGTTAAATACCTAGTCCTCAATAAACAATTACTGTGTGTGATCATGCCCTAGCGGCTCAGTGCTTTTTGCCTGGTTCCAAATTCTACTTCTCCATAACGAGACAGATGTTGACTTGGGATGAGTTAGAATTGGGCTGAAATAGAATAGGTGGAAAATGACCTCAGGCATCATGGGGCTCATGTTTTAGTCTCTTCCTAGAGAGGGCACAGTACAGGAGTAGGGAACAAGTGTCAAATCACCTACCTAGGCATTTAGACTTTCAGGAAACATTTACTTTTATATCTGGGTCTTAGCAAATTAGCTATGACTGCTGAGACACTGACATAGTTCCCACTCCTAAATACCTACACATTTTGATCAATTAGTCATTGAACAATGGAAAAAAAAAAAAGGGTGATTAACTGTGAGGGCAATTTACCCAGCAAACAGCACCACTTAGAAAATGCATTAAGAGAGCGACTATACTTAGGTATTGTAATGGTAAATGTGGTAGCTACAATTTTTACAGGTCATCTTCCTATGGGCTTAATGATTCTCAAGAAATGTGTCATTGTATTGATTTGCATTCATTCTCCTTCAATTTTTTACTAGGATCATCTCTGTAAAATTCCATTACTCAAATTTATGTATGATTTTCTCTCACTAAGATTATTATTAGACATGCCTAGGCTTTATTGTAGATGTAAGATGAAGTTATAACTCCCATGCTATACAAAGATATAATGCTTTTAAGTGCAATACAATTCATTAAAGGGAATATATATTTATTCAAGAATGATTTTCTTTTTAAATCTGCATTTTATTCTCTAAAGGAATATGGGTGGAGTTAGAATGAAAAGAGAACAAAGAACATTTTTAAAAGACATGTGTTACAAATGCATTTCTCTTTTTTAAAAAAAAAATCTATTTCTTACAGTTTCAACTAACTGGATTCCTCTGCTGCTCTCCACCCCACTGGGAAGGATTTTCACATCCTAGAATGTTATCATCAAAGCTAGCTTGGAATTTAAAAATACTGAGAAGTTCAAGCATTGTTTTAAAGACTGTTGAACAGATGTAGTTTCTCCTAAGAGACTTTCTTGATGGTAAATACCTTGTATTTCATCTGAGAACTTCAAAATATAAGTATGCATTTTAGCATAAAGTAAGACATCAGGAAAAAAAAATTATCAAGCATGAAGAATAAGGACATGTTGGCATTTTATCTGTGGCTTTGCTTACTGAACAATTTGAAGTAAACACTTCAAACTGAAACACTGGTGAATATTTTTCACAGATATAAAAATACCCAATCAGAAGTGGCATAATATATCAAAAATTGGCATGTGAAATATACACTTGGGCTTGAGGGCATTCCATCAATGCTCAGAGTTTTATATAAGTGGAGTTCAAATATTGGATGGGTAGGATATACTATTTGATTTATAATATATTGATAAAACTGAGAGAGAGACCCACAAGAGACTGACCCAGACTTGCCTGTGAGTATCCAGGAGTCTCCGGCATAGGCGTGGGTCTGCGGTGGCCTGCTGCAGGGTTGGGGGAACAGAGTGTAGTAGTGCATGCATGGGACTTCATTACCTCCACCATAATTGGCCTCAGGTCAAATAACAGGGAGGGAACATAGCCTGCCTTTCAACAGAAAACTGGATTAAAGATTTTCTGAGCAAGGCCCCACCCATCAGAACAAAACCCAGTTTCCCCTTCAGTCAGTCTCTCCCATCAGGAAGTTTCCTCTAACATCCCTAACATCAGGAGGATAAGTCTCCTATCCTTCTCCATCAGAGGGCAGACAGACTGAAAACCACAATCACAGAAAACTAGCCAATCTGATCACATGGAACACAGCCTTGTCTAACTCAGTGAAACTATGAGTCATGCCATGTAGGGCCACCCAAGACGGACGGGTCATGGTGGAGAGCTCTGACAAAATGTGGTCCACTGGAGAAGGGAATGGCAAACCACTTCAGTATTCTTGCTTTGAGAATCCCATGAATGTATGAAAAGGCAAAAAGATAGGAAGGACACTGAAAGGTGAGCTCCCCAGGTCAGTAGGTGCCCAACATGCAGAAAGAATGAAGAGGTGGAGCCAAAGCAAAAAACAAAATCCAGTTGTGAACATGACTGGTGATGGAGGTAAACTTCATGCTGTAAAGAGCAAGATTGCATAGGAACCTGGAATGTTAGGTCCATGAATCAAGGCAAATTGGAAGTGGTCAAACAGGAGATGGCAAGAATAAACATCAACATTTTAGGAATCAGCAAACTAAAATTGACTGGAATGGGTGAATTTAACTCAGATGACCATTATATCTACTACTGTGGGCAGGAATTCCTTAGAAGAAATGGAGTAGCCATCATAGTCAACAAAAGAGTCCAAAATGCAGTACTTGGATGCAATCTCAAAAATGACAGAATGATCTCTGTTTGTTTCCAAGGCAAACCATTCAATATTACTGTAATCCAATTCTGTACCCTGACCAGTAATGCTGAAGAAGCTGAAGTTGAGTGGTTCTATGAAGACCTTAAAAACCTTCTAGAACTAACACACATAACAGATGTCCTTTTCATTATAGGGGACTGGAATGCAAAAGTAGGAAGTCAAGTAATACCTGGAGTAACAGGCAAATTTGGCCTTGGACTACAGAATGAAGCAGGGCAAAGACTAACAGAGTTTTGCCAAGATAACCCACTGGTCATAGCAAACACCCTCTTTCAACAACACAAGAGAAGACTTTACACATGGACATCACCAGATGGTCAATACCAAAATTAGATTGATATATTCTTTGCAGCCAAAGATGGAAAAGCTCTAAACAGTCGGCAAAACCAAGGCCAGGGGCAGACTGTGGCTCACACCATGAACTCTTTATAGTAAAATTCAGACTTGAAGAAAGTAGGGAAACCCACTAGACCATTCAGGTATGACCTAAATCAAATCCCTTATGATTATACAGTGGAAGTGACAAATAGATTTAAGAGATTAGATATGATAAACAAAGTGCCTGAAGAACTATGGACAGAGGTTCCTGACACTGTACAGGAGGCAGTGATCAAGACCATCCCCAAGAAAAAGAAATACAAAATCAAAAAATGATTGTCTGAGGAGGCCTTACAAATAGCTGTGAAAAGAAGAGAAGTGAAAGGCAAAGGAGAAAAGGAAAGGTATACCCATTTGAATGCAGAATTCCAAAGAATAGCAAGGAAAGATAACAAGGCCTTTCTCAGTGATCACTTCAAAGAAATAGAGGAAAACAATAGAATGGGTAAGATTACAGATCACTTAAAGAAAATTAGAGATACCAAGGGAAAATTTCATGCAAAGATGAGCACAATAAAGGACAGAAATGGTATGGACCTAACAGAAGCAGAAGATATTAAGAAGAGGTGGCAACAATACACAGAAGAACTATACAAAAAAAAATCTTCATGACCCAGATAATCACAATGGTGTTATCACTCACCTAGAGCCAGACATTCTGGAATGAGAAGTCAATTGGGCCTTAGGAAGCATCACTATGAACAAAGCTAGTGGAAGTGATGGAATTCCAGTTGAGCTATTTCAAATCCTGAAAGATGATGCTGTGAAAGTGTTGCACTCAGAATGCCAGCAAATTTGGAAAACTCAGCAGTGGCCACAGGACTGGAAAAGGTCAGTTTTCTTTCCAATCCCAATGAAAGGAAATGACAAAGAATGCTCAAACTACCGCACAGTTATACTCATCTCATAGGCTAGCAAAGTAATTCTCAAAATTCTCCAAATTGGGCTTCAACAGTACGTGAACCGTGAACTTCTAGATGTTTAAGCTAGATTTAGAAAGGCAGAGAAACAGAGATCAAATTGCCAACATCCACTAGATCATTGGAAAAGGAAGAGAGTTCCAGAAAAAATATTTACTTCTGCTTTATTGACTATGCCAAAGCCTGTGACTCTGTGGATCACAACAAATTGTGAAAAAATCTTCAAGAAACGGAAATACCAGACCATCTGACCTGCCTCTTGAGAAACCTGTATGCAGGTCAGGAAGCAACAGTTGGAACTGGACATGGAACAACAGACTATTTCCAAATCCGGAAAGGAGTATGTCAAGGCTGTATATTGCACCCTGCTTGTTTAACATATATGCAGAAATAGATGGAGAAACAGTGGATACAGTGTCTGACTTTATTTTGGGGGGCTCCAAAATCACTGCAGATGTTGATTGCAGCCATGAAATTAAAAGTCGCTTACTTCTTGGAAGGAAAGTTATGACCAACCTAGACAGCATATTAAAAAGCAGAGACATTACTTTGCCAACAAAAGGCCATCTAGTCAAGGCTATGGTTTTTCCAGTGGTCATGTATGGATGTGAGAGTTGGACTGTGAAGAAAGCTGAGCACTTTTGAACTGTGGTGTTGGAGATGATCTTGAGAGTCCCTTGGACTGCAAAGAGATCCAACCAGTCCATCCTAAAGGAGATCAGTCCTGGGTGTTCACTGGAAGGACTGATGCTGAAGCTGAAACTCCAATACTTTGGTCACCTCATGCGAAGAGTTGACTCATTGGAAAAGAGCCTGATGCTGGGAGGGATTGGGGGCAGGAGGAGAAGGGGACGACAGAGGATGAGATGGCTGGATGGCATCACCGACTCGATGGGCATGAGTTTGAGTAAACTCCAGGAGATGGTGATGGACAGGGAGGCCTGGCGTGTTGCGATTCATGGGGTCACAAAGAGTCAGACACGACTGAGCAACTGAACTGAACTGACAGAGTAAATCATGAGAAATGCTGGAATGGGAGAAGCACAAGCTGGAATCATTATTACCAGAAGAAATATGTGAGTAACCTCACATATGCAGGTGACACCACCCTTATGGTAGAAAGCGAAGAAGAACTAAAGAGACTCTTGATGAAAGTGAAAGAGGAGAGTGAAAAAGTTGGCTTTAAACTCAACATTCAGAAAACTAAGATCATGGCATCTGGTCCCATCACTTCATGGCAAATAGACAGTGAAACAGTGGAAACAGTGACAGACTTTCTTTTTTAGGGTTCCAAAATCACTGCAGATGGTGACTGCCCCCATGAAATTAAAAAACGCTTACTCCTTGAAAGAAAATTTATGACCAAGTGAGACAGCATATTAAAAAGCAGAGACATTACTTTGCCAACAAAGGTTCATCTAGTCAAAGCTATGGTTTTTCCAGTAGTCACATATGGATGTGAGAGTTGGACTATAAAGAATGCTGAACACTGAAGAATGGATGCTTTTGAACTGTGGTTTTAAAGGAAGATTCTTGACAGTCCCTTGGACTGCAAGGAGATCCAACCAGTCCATCCTAAATGAAATCAGACCTAAATAATCATTGGAAGGACTGATGCTGAAGCTGAAACTCTAATACTTTGGCCACCTGATGTGAAGAGCTGACTCATCTGAAAAGACCCTGATGCTGAGAAAGATTTAAGGTGGGAGGAGAAGGGAATGACAGAGGATGAGATGTTTGGATGACATCACTGACTCAAAGGACATGAGTTTGAGTAAACTGCAGGAGTTGGTGATGGACAGAGGCCTGGCGTGCTACAGTTCACAGGCTCGCAAAGAGTCGGACACAACTGAGTGACTGAACTGAACCAAACTGAATTGATATAATTGATTTCTAATATACTGATCTAACTTTGAAATGTTGTGATGCTATGAGGATATTTCAAGTCTGCCTGCTAAATAACCCAAAATACTATCTATCTCATAGCTTCGGTTTTCCCTTGTATTAATTTATACACTATGAATATAATATGCAAACTCAAAACTCAAAGAGTTGATATTTAGAATAACAAATAACCTACCTTAAGAATGAAAATAACTATCAGTTCTTGGATATTAAGCATGGATTATTTCAAGCTACTCGCTTTCCTTCTCAAACACTGACACAGTTGAAGCCGGTGGATCCACAGTTTTCATAGAAGTGTGATAGACTTAATGAATATTCACCTATTGTTGGTAACATTTTTGTGATGTCCTTCCCTGTGGATGAATATTACATTCCTACCCTATTTAAATTCATGACTGGTCATATAAATTCCTTTGGCCAGTAAACCGTAAATCTACAGGATACAAGTTTCTGAGCAGAAGCTTTAGAAGCCAAAATCTATTCATCCATCGTTTCTTTGCCTGAAATGACTACAGGTAATGTTCCCACGTTCAAGTGAAAGACTATACTGTCAGCCTGGGTCTCTGATGAGCAAGGGACAGAGGGCAGCTGACTCGCAGTACACATACAGGGCAAAGGCTAAATTAATGTATGTGGTTGTAGAGCTCTAAGCTTCTGAGGTCATTTGTTACCTTGTCCATCCTGGCTGATATAAAAACTAGAGTTGGTAAAAGATTATTCTGGACATTGTGTATTTGCAGAAGCAGGCTAGATGTCTCCCCGTGTCACTAGATGGGGAGAAAAAATGATAGGGTCAAAGTAGGGGCATGGTTACATATGAACCGAAGGAAAACCATTTCAAAAAGCCAGGTGCAAGCTTATTACAATTCCAAATACATTTAGTAGCAGGCCTGCAGCCAAGAAAAAGATATATCCTTTCCCTTCAATTTCTACACATTGAACTTCATGACCTTTTGCTTCCAAACCCAGAAAGTATTAGTCACTCAGTCATGTCAGACTCATTGCAATCCCATGACTGAAGCCCTCACCGGCTCCTCTGTCCATGGGATTCTCCAGGCAAGAATACTGGGGTGGGTTGCCATTTCCTTCTCCAGGGAATCTTCCTGACCTGGAATTGAATGCAGGTTTCCTCCATTTTATTTATTTATTTATTTTTTCATTTATTTTTATTAGTTGGAGGCTAATTACTTTACAATATTGGAGTGGTTTTTGCCATACATTGACACGAATCAGCCATGGATTTACATGTGTTCCTCATCCTGAACCCCCCTCCCGCCTCCCTCCCCACCCCATCCCTCCGGGTCTTCCCAGTGCACCAGCCCTGAGCACTTGTCTCATATATCCAACCAGGGCTGGTGGTCCATTTCACCCTTGATAGTATACTTGTCTCAGTGCTATTCTCTCAGAACATCCCACCCTCACCTTCTCCCACAGAGTCCCAAAGTCTGTTCTGTACATCTGTGTCTCTTTTTCTGTTTTGCATATAGGGTTATCATTACCATCTTTTTAAATTCCATATATATGCATTAGTATACTGTATTGGTCTTTATCTTTCTGGCTTACTTCACTCTGTATAATGGGCTCCTGCATTTTAAAGCAGATTCTAAACCAAAGGTAATATTCTAGTGATACCACATACTTCTATTATGACTTACATAAGCCTTAAGGACCTAAAGAAGAGTGAAATGCTAGCACAGTATTTTCATGTATGAAAACTTTAAGACAAACTAATTAGATAATTGCCTAGTGCAGAACAAGAGGATAGGGGAAAACATTAAGCTAAAAAGATATCCTAACATACTTAGGTGGGTAAATTTACCCATTGCCCAGGGCAAGACTATCCATAGCCTAAAATAATCTTGCAAGTGAGCAGTTTTTGAATTAGGCCTAAATTAGAGCTCACTGCTTTACTCAATGAGAAACACAGAAATCATGGAATGTTATTTCAGGTGTAAAAGGCTATGAAAATTATTAAAATCAATATGGAACTCTTCACAAATTCCACGAAAACCCTAGTATGGTTTATGATGAGGTTCTGCTACTTGCCCTGCTAAAAAGCAAACAAACAGACTGCCAATGTGTGTGTGCATATTAAATTGCTTCAGTCATGTCCAACTCTTTGCAACCCTATGGACTGTAACACCAGGCTCCTCTGTCAATGAGATTCTCCAGGCAAGAATACTGGAGTGGACTGCCATGCTCTCCTCTAGGGATATTCCTGACCAAGGGATTGAACCTGTATCTTTTATTTCTCCTGCATTGGCAAGTGGGTTTTTTACTGCTAATGCCATCTGGGAAGCCCATCAAGTGAAGTTGCTCAGTCGTGTCCGACTCTTTGTGACCCCATGGACTGTAGCACACCAGGCTCCTCCGTCCATGGGATTTTCCAGGCAAGAATACTGGAGTGGGTTGCCATTCCTTCTCCAGGAGATCTTCCCCACCCAGGGATCGAACCCGGGTCTCCTGCATTGTAGACAGACGCTTTACCATCTGAGCCACCAGCAAAGTCACCAGGAAGCCCATGGTTAATAAGAAATCATGAAAGACTGTGATGTAATCAAAATCCAAAAAGAGCTCAATGCAAAAAATGGCAGAAATATCCAAACAAAATTAAGTATAGCATTTATTTCAAAAATGTGTTGGGGGCGGGTGGGGGGAAGGAGAGAGGATCTAATTTGCCAGCAAGTTATTCAAAACATACTTAGAAAATCTTGCTCACAATTCAATGTTTATGAACAGTATGACATCGTTGCCAAAAAATTAATGGATTCTCAGTCTGCATTATGTCTGTAATAAAGGAGGTATTTATTTTGTTTTATTTTACATTAATAAAACTACAATTACCAAACTGTGCTCTATTCATTCTGAATTCCATTGACAAACCACAATTGCCCCTAAAGGATTATAAGAATAGTTAATGGTTCAAAAATAAAGGATGATCTAAGAGAGTGGGAATATTAAATTTGCTAGTACAAATACATAAGAGTGATGGAATAGCTTGCAAATACCGGAAGCCTTCCCTGTGGAAGAGGGAAGTGGACATTTGTAGCAGCACAGACAGGGTTACAAAGAACAGTTAATGTGACATATGTTTCGGCACACGGGAATAGCGTGCTACTTTTACAGAAACATGAGGAATAAATAGAATATTAAAATAAATGAGTCATCTTATAATTAGAGCCATTCACACTGATACTCTTCAGTTTCATGATACACTGGATTCCTTATCACTGGAAGTTAAAGTTACATAATCAACACTAAATAGTGTAAGGACTTCCCTGGTGGCTCAGATGGTAATGAATCTGCCTGCAATACAGGAGACCCAGGTTCAATCCTTGGGTTGGGAAGATCCCCAGGTGAAGGGAATGGCTACTCATTCTAGTATTGTTGCCTGGAGAATTCCATGGACAGAGGAGCCTGGAAGATTCTTCATCAGGGAGCAGGTTTGACAAACTGACCACTAAAGGACCCGTTGGTTTTAAAAGGCTGAGGCATGTCTCTACTCCTCAATGGTGTTTGCAGACATTGATCTTGTTATTCTATGTGTGTTATCTTTCACAGCCAGTGTGACACATTTGGTCAGCCTTCCTGGGATGATAATTGTGCAGAATTCACACAACACAGTTACCTGACAATCTGACATAACACCACACATTTGTTTTCCTGCCAATTAACTTCAAGATCTTTCCACTAACACTTTGTCAACTCCTTAAATGATGCGGTGACTTTTGCCAATAGAAGGGTGATTTTTTTCTTCACAGCTAGCTGTTAAGATCATACTAGCAAGATAACAAAAATTAAATGAGACTCTCAGTGACAGGCCATTTAGCCGCATGGCAGATGCTACATGCATGCTATAGGTGTCACTATCAAAGAGTGGAGTAGGTTGAAGGGATATTGGTTAAATCGAAGAAAATATACCTTTTGCAAACAGATTTGATAAGTCTTATGAGCTATCTGGCTATGCTCTACAAAATGTGCAGTTATCAATGTACACAAAATCTTGAATTATCATAATAGTAATGAAAAGTAATTTTTATAAAAAGTCAGAGATACAGAAATACTATTGTTAGCGTGACAGCCTATATTACCACATTTAAAATTAGAATCTTGTTGAAATACAGCTAGCAAATATTAACAGTGAGTGAATGTATCCAGTATGGAAATCAACTCCCTCTAAATAGAATTATTATCTGTTTTGGCTCTAGAGTTTCCTATCATTCCGTAATGAAATAAGCAAATGATAATATATATATAATTCACTGTCAGCATTTAAAAGAATCTAAGATATACAAAATTAGTTATCAATATCATATTTCATGCAAATATACATTACACACATTGCCAATGTCACTTCATGCATCTATGCATTGTCTACAAGTATATTCATTTTACTGCAAGCCACATTTGTAGCAAGCCACTAAGTTAAAATAGGGATTCCCTGTAGGCTCAGACAGTAGAGAGTCTGCCTGCAATGTGGGAGGACTGGAGTTCGATCTCTGGGTCAGGAAGATACCCTGGAGAATAAAATGGCAACCCCAGTATTCTTGCCTGGAAAATCCTATGAATGAAGAAGGCTGGTGGGCTACGGTCCATAGGGTCACAAAGAGTTGGACACAACTAAGCAACTTCACTTTCACTTCACTTTCAAGATAAAATAAGCTATGACATACAGGTGAGGAATTTCCTTATGTAATAAGAGCACTTGTTCATGAAACAGTTTGGCATATAAAACAAGAATCATGTATTTCTGTCTGAGTTTGAATTCTTTTTTTTTTTTTTAAATTTTGGCATGACTTTTGAGATTTTATTTCCCTGACCAGGGATCAGCCTGTGACCCCTGCAGTGGAAGAGCAAAGTCCTAACCACTGGACTCCCAGGAAATTCCCTGAACTTGAATTCTTGATTTACCACAAAGTAGATATGTTGGAAAAGTAACATAGCATGTATTAGACCTGGCTTTCCTACCTGTAATATAGAAACAAAAATTCAATTATATTAGTAATCTGTAGGATTATTCTAAATAATAAAGGGGATAAGGTCTAAACTACATCAAAGTGTTCCATATACTCTCTTTGAAAGCCATCAAATAATGAACTTGGAAAATATAGCAAATATTTACCATGATTCCTCGGAGAAAGTGGTCAAACTTAATGTCTCATAATGCTCCATTTTAGTTAAATAGATCATGATACCAGTCTCTACATTTCTTTCATCTTCAGTGAAACAGAAAGTGTAGACTGCCCATATGCAAGTGAGCAGAGGGGATTTTCCCAGCATAAAAAACATCACCAAGATACTGCCAAGTTTCAACAACAAAGATTTATTTCTTGCTCATATGACACATCACCTCAGAGCGGGCGGGCTCTGCTGCCTACTGTTCTGTTTCAGTGACACGAGCTGCCAGAGTCTTTACTGCTTGGATCACCATCAATCAACTCCTTTGACTGAAGAAGCAAACCTAAGACACTGTGCCTGGTTCTCAAAGGCTTCCTCTAGAGAATGACAAGCTTTGTTTCCTCTCCCATCTCCTTTATCTAAACAAGCCCCATGGCCACATCCAGGGGTGCTGCGAAGTCAATTCTCATATGCCCATAAAGATGAGAATCATCCACACTTGCTGAAGAGCATGACTGACAACTTTATCTTATAAATCAATGTCATTAGACAATCTGGAAATGTTTTTTATATACTTTAAATATCTAATTTTAAACACTTTATGAGTAAGCAAAATTTACATGAGATATACCTTGACTTTGTGCTCATGTCTAAGTAAGTAAATAAGTGTTAGTTGCTTAGTCGTGCCCGGCCCTTTGTAACCCCATGGACTGTAGCCCACCAGGCTCCTCTGTCCATGAGATCTTCCAGGCAAGGATATTGGAGTGGGTTTCCATTTCCTTCTCCAGGGGATCTTCCCAACCCAGGGATTGAACCCGGGTCTCCTGCACTGCAGGCAGATTCTTTACCGAATTAGACTATCTGCATGAATCCAAAAGTCCAGGTTAAATTTCATATATTGTTGTCTTTGTTTATCAGTGAAATAACTGATGAAGCAGCCCATGTAAAAGACAACAAAATTAACTCTGCACCTATATAAAGAGTTCACTCACTTTCTTTAGCAAAATAATGAAACTTAGTAATAAATGGGATGTTATGAAAATGGATGGGTAGAACTACTTTGTAGTTTGTCAGAGGGGACACTGTCTAAAAATTAAATTAAATTTATACAAACTTGGAATATTTAACTTATAGAGTAGTGAGTATGTTACGTTAGAAGATTTTAACAAAAGCTATGTGACCATTATGAGGTCACTGTGGAAGATATGAATGCATTGAGTATTGATAGCCTTTGTCATATCTTCCTAGAATTTAGTTGAAATGAATGACTATTTTTATTAAAATGACCCAGAAATCATTAAAAAAGTCATCACATAGACTCTTATAAAACCAACCAAACAGTAGCAAATAAAATTTCTCTGAATATTCACTATTATTTATTAACCTCTCTTCACCATAGTCTGTATCAATGAGAAAACAAACAATAAGACACTTAATAAAGTCACCATTTATCTTATTTTTATGATGCTGAATCAAAGCCTTGAATGATTTGTTTCCGACTAAACCAGATAGGTTACCAATTTATGGGTTCTAATAAATACAGACTATGATAGCTTTAGAACAAACACTCACATATATTGAGAGATAATTCTTCACAATAAATACTTTTAAACTGATGGAAAAAACATCGTGTTTTTGTGTTAGGATATATCTATATAATCTATCATGTTATTTAAAGGGGTTGTTCATGCTATTATTCAGATTTCAGTGATAGAAAAGAAGACTCCCCCCCAAAACAAATAAACAAACAAAAAAACTCTCAAAATACCTTGGTAAAAATAATATAATATAGAGGCAAGGTATTTTTGTTTCTTAGAAGTTGTTTTTTTTTTTTTTTTTTTTACAATATGCCTCCAAAAAGATGAATTGTGCTATAGTTATGGTGACATTTCAAGAGGTAGTAAATGAGGTAGATTGAACCAAAACCTGGGCAATGTCTTGACAAAATATATTTTGTTATCGCCTTCATCAATCAAACAATATACATTGCAAAATATATGATGTCTATCAAATATGGCACATTTTCCTTGTTTCTGTCACTGATTAAAAAAATGGTGTTCTCTGCCCTCAAGAAACATTAAACTTTTTTAAGATAATTGGGATGATGGCACTGATCTAGGTATGGAAATACATCAGAAAAACTGGAACAGGTAGAAGGAACTTGGCAGAAAGCCTTTTGCGATCTAAATCAGGAATCTTTGCATAAAACACACGCTTGGCATTCTACAACCATCTTATTTCAGATGATTTAAAAAATTAATTGAAGTACAAAATAAAATTTGGCTATAGCAAAGATAGTATTCATAATATATTAAACATAACACAGCAAGGCATTGATGAATTAGAACAGAAACAGTGACTACTCAGAAGAAAAATCAGTTTTGCTATGTCAGCCTTGAAGGTGCACACAGTTTTTGGTGCTGAGAGTATCTGTGAATTGAAGTATAGCCAATGAACAGATTATCACAATAAATTCAAACCTATATACATACTATATAACTCACAACTGAGATTTGATATCATAAAAAAATTATTTTCTTTCCCTTACTCTTATATTTCAATTACCAAATACTAGGATACTGCAGTGGATTGCCATTCCCTTCTCCAGGGAATCTTCCTAACCCAGGGATTGAACTGGTGGTTCTTACCATCTTCTGCATTGGCAGGTAGGTTCTTTACCCCCCAGGTCACCTGGGAAGCCACTGAGAAGGGAATGGCAATCCACTCTGCTATTCTTGCCTGGACAATCCCATGGAGAGAAGAACCTGGCAGGCTACAGTCCCTAGGATCACAAAGAATCAGGCATGACTGAAGTGACTTCACACAGAAAACAATTATGTTTTAAGTATAAGCATATGACTTCCAAAAAGATTTACTCATGAGAAGGCAATATTATATATGGTAGTTAATTTAGAATAATAATTTTAGATCTAGTACCTTTAATTAAATAAAGGAACTGAATGACAAATGAGATAGCTGAAGTTTTGAGTTTCATCAAAAAGCTTGTTACCTATAAAGCTTGTTTATCAGATTTTCCAGAATTTAGTTTGGACACAATTATGGGGACAGTAGGGTTGAATATGTCAAAATTACATTAACAAATACATACATTTTCTTTTCCTGCTAGTATATAACTGTAGAACTTCAGATAGCAAGAGCAAAATATATATTTCTATCTAAAATTGTATGGTTAGAATATGATGTTTTCAGTTGCTTGTGTCTGAAAAGCCAACTGTGCCTGATATTACATCTATTCACAAACATTCTGGATCCTCTTCTAGGCATATGGTAAAATCACACTTCTCTGTTTCCTTTGAAATTGGCCTTGGCTATAAACTGATCACAGGTAATGGGAGCTGTTTTCCAGTAGCTCATATTAACTCCCAGCAATTCAAGTAAGAGCCAGAGACAATTTACAGCACTTTTTCCATGGCTTCTATAGCCAAACCACTCCAGATGGTGACACTTCCTTCAGCCTGAACCCAGAAGTGAGGACAAGGCAGTGCAAAGACTCCAGCTAACCTGTGTGGACAGGAAGCATGAGTGAGAAATGAGCTTTTTATGGCTGAGATTTGAGGGGTGTTTATTACTATTGACGTGTTAGCAAGCTGATCTTGACTTGCATGGAAATGAAAGTCAAAATGGATGGTTCAGTCCATGCTGAGGAAAGCAAAAGTGTGCTTTTGTGACACTAACTTAATGGATCGTGGCTATGTTAGAGACACTGTATCAGAAGCTAGAATGATGACCATCACATTAAGCAGTGGAGAAACATCTGGTAAAACTGTTATCTGTGTTCTTGGTGATGAAGATCATTGTACCCAATAAATGCACAGTGCCAGGGAAGAAGCCAGCAAACAGAATGTTAGTTCTGATGCTAATGACTGTTTCTGGCAAGGTATGGCAAATTATGACCCTCTGTCACGGTGACACATTGCTCCAGATGGACACCTTACTGTCAGCCCAAGTCCTGGAGGAAGCAGCATACAGAGGACTCCAAGCCAGCTCACCACGGACAAGTGGTATGAAAAAAATAACTGCAATGTCATACTCCAAAGAGAATTTTTGATTGTGCATTTCTATAGCTAATTACCTAGATTTTGGGTCTGATATACCACCTCAAACTAGTGAATGAGTGAGCCTGAAAGCAAAAACAAAAGGGAATAAATAAACAACTAATCAGAGTTGAAAGAGACAAACACTTCTCAATTCCTAATATTAAAACAATATAGTTAGTTACAATGAGCTAGAGCACAGAATAAATTAATTTGTCTTAGGGAGTATGTCCCTAAGACAAAAGATGTAAGAACCAGTAAATATTCTCACTGGACAAGGCACCGATAAAGGAGTTTAACACCATCGCATGATTCAAATGAGAGAGGTAGGAAGATAAATAGAATGAAAAAGAAAAGAGAAATAGCAAATTTAGAAAACAGATCTAGGGACAGCTGGGTGTGACTAACGTGTAATAGGAAAGAACAAATCTGACTCCAGACTGGACCTGATTCTTTTACTTTAACCTTTGTGTTCTATAGTTTTTTCTATAAGTTAAGAACGTCGCCAGGCTTCTCAAGGTGGCACTAGCGGTAAAGAGCTCTCCTGCCAATTCAGGATACATGAGAAGTGGGTTCAATCCCTGGATCGGGAAGATCCCCTGGATGAGAGCATGACAACCCACCTCAGTATACTTGCTTGGAGAATCCAATGGACAGAGAAGCCTAGTTGGCCACCGTCTAAAGGGTCGCAAAGAGATACAACTGAAGTGACTTAGCATGCACAGATGCCAAGAATGTTGCCTATCATTTAAAATATACATGAGTCATTCTCAGGGCTCTGACCTTCAAAG
Source organism: Cervus elaphus (assembly GCF_910594005.1). NCBI lineage: Eukaryota > Metazoa > Chordata > Mammalia > Artiodactyla > Cervidae > Cervus > Cervus elaphus. Next base: position 18,114,675 of record NC_057828.1, on the reverse strand, counting down.
GCATAACACTTTTCCATTCATATAGAGATTAAAAGTTGCAAAACAGAGAATAATATTTGCCTTGTTAGAGGTTTATAGGAACATCACAACCTGATCTATGTAGACAGCAGTAAGAACAAAGGATTCTGAAAGCAAGAAGTTTGCAAAAACCAATTATATCCCTTCCTCTTTTAGTATAAAAGAAGCCTGAATTCTAAATAGGGTGAGATGGTTCTATCATCACATGACATACTACAGGTTAAATTATTGCTTCTTATTAATCCAAAAATAATTGAGGATAATTCAGAATGTGAGATGGGAAAAATATCACATTGCCATTTAGTTTTTGTTGTGTGTTTTTTTTTTTTTTTTTTTTTAGTTTTCTGGCAATTTTGTTAAATAGTTGCATAATCCAAATTCAAATAAATTGTGGTTTTAATGATTTAGATATATTGGTAAAACTGTAAAGACTTTTTATTAGGTTTTTTATTAAGTTCGAATTCTTGATCCAAATCTGGTTAGAAATTATCTCTAAATAGTTGGCAAAATACTTTTTGTTTTTATCTAATTAAATACAATATATAAACTAGTTTTTGTTAGGCACTGTGACTGTGAGGGTGCATGTGAGGGTTTTTTCTCTGCCTCTATTTTTCTCTGTATCTTTCCCTATGTACTCTCCCTTGCTATAATCAGTGTTACATATATGCCATCATTATTTCTTATTAAATAACATTCATTTGTTTCTCAAAATATAAAGGTAGAGAATGGATAGATTTGTTTAAAATATAAATATTTCAACCAATACTTCTCTCAGATGGCAAAATATGAAAAGAGAAATACATTCTATTTTGGAAATTTCTGATGCTTTTATTTGCAGGCTATAAAAGGTGTATTTTCCAGGACTCTATTTTACAGAACAAAACAAATCATACATAATCAAATAAAAAAGAGCTTAGCATTATATACTAATCAGATATACTTTTATTCATGGTGATAACAGAAAACACTGATTTTACTCTGATTTAGTTTTACTCAGTGGCAATAGAAAACACGTACAACAGAAAGATATTTGCAAGTTATCCTGACCCGATACAATTTGCAGTACATTTTGGTTTTTTGTATGTGTGATGACTGACATCTGCATTCTGCATGGTTACTATGTGCACTTTCATTTACACACTTCTACACTTAATGCTATTTGTAGTTAAGAAAGCATTTCCTAAATGCAGACACATTATTCTGTTTTGGTAACAAAACAGGTACAAATATTTTTTTTTTCCTCAGCTTCAATCAAAATAACTTTTAGATATGTTATTTGCATTTTAAATTTAAATGAAAAAAAACATACAAGCTAATTTGAGTTAAATGTTTGAAAGTAACCTAAAATCCCACTCTAACTTGCATAGTCTACCTAGAATATACCTTGATTTGAATTTTAGGCTTGTAGACACATATACACAAATAACTATGCATTTTACCTAAAATTTCTAAAGAGTTTCCTTGACACAATGTCACTGCTTTCCCAATCAGTAGGAGTATGAAATAAGTTGGTGCATTTCCTTACAGTACCAAGAATAAAGTCTGTCAACTTAAAGGTGCCTGTGGGAGGTGGGAACAATTTAGAAATCTTTTCCCAATTAAGTACCTGCCTCATACTTCTTGTATTTTCTTTATCTCTATGAGGTAAAATGTTTTATTTCTCAATAAAAAGCTTTTGAAAATCTATTAAACGTGGTTATCCACAGATTTCACTAGTTTTGAGAGAAATCCAGTAAAAACAGAATATTTTATCAGTTATTTAGTTCCAAGATTGAATAAGTTATCTTTTACTAAAGATCTAATATAGTAACAAAATTTGGGATTCATTTTTAGCTATCTATATGTTGAAATTGATAAACGAATACCCTCCACACTACCTACGAAGGATCAGAAAATTTATAGCAAACTAAGGTCACTCCTCCCATTAGATATGAATCAGCTAAATACATTAGGCTCCAATTAAAACAAATAATTAAATATAAACATTTTCAACATTATAGACAGTTTCAGAAATATCATGCAAAAAAAATAGATTTATCCTGTAAATCATTGTTTTCTCAATATCAACACAAGTGAACCAGTACGATAAGAGTCCAGTTTTAAACTCAAGATGGGCAATCCAAATATGAGTTAAGATTAAAGCATCTGATTGTATTAAGAATATTAGCTTTAAACTAGTAGTTCAAAACCTCTGGACATTGAATAATTCTGACTAAATTTTGACTAAATTACTACCATTTAGGCATACACTATGTAGGAAAATTTTAAAATATTGATTCACTTATTCTGAGATTATGTTCTTTATATTGTTTAGATGTCAAAATTCTTATTTTTATTTTTAAATTTGCAATTAAATTATGCTATAAATACAATAACATGAACATAAGTAGAAACCCAGAAAATTTTCAGAAACCCACATACAATGGTAGCCAACCATGGATTAAAGAATCTTGAGTTTTTAATACTAGATAGGGCATGAGGACCTTTATCCATTGCCTCAGCCCTTGCACCAGGAAAGGCATCATATTCCTGATTTGGACTAGCACAGCTCAAATTTGCACATTGAGAAATGGCAACCCACTTCAGTATTCTTGCCTAGAAAATCCCATGGACAGAGGAGCCTGGTGGACTAGAGTCCATGGGGTTGCAAAGAGTCAGACATGGTTGAGCCACTGAGCACAAACACACACACACACAAACACACACACACACACACACACACACATTTCAATTTCTTTTTGAAATATGTATATATTTCAGTTTTTTTTCAATTTGATATTAGAGAGAGTTATTCATATTATTCTGGATGGATAGTCTTATCCCTCAGTTTTATAGAATGCCATTGTATAAATATACAACAATTTTTTACTCTATCTTTGTGGATGAACATTTAGTAGTTTTCACCTTAAGATTATTAAGCATAATGCTACTGTGAACATTCTTGTACCTTTTTGGGTATTCATTGTTGCAAATATGTACATATTTCTTTTGGATTTCTATCTAGATAATCTAAACCTTTCTCTATTTATCTATTTGACCCAGATAATTTTTCTTCTGTTTTCTCCTTTATTGTCTTATTATAGGGTGATCAAAAAATTTTATCTTATTTTCTTAGCTACAAATATTTTCCTTATTTTATTAGATATTCCAGATATCATTCTTGATTTATTTCACTCTAATGCAAAGTACATCTCTTAGCACATCCTCAACAATGCCAGTAACTTGGGATCCTTAGAAACTCTTTCCCACTTACCATCCATTATTACACTATTGTCATACATTAAAATCTTACATATATTTTATTTCCACATTATCTCATAATTATTATTTTGTACAGGTGATATTCACTTATATTTTCTCACATACATTTGTCATCTCTGGCATTCCTCTTCCCCTTCACATGGTCAAGTTTCCATTAGCATTTCTTGTCTGAACACATCTTTATTTTCACCTTCATTTTTTTTAGTGGTACATAATTCTAGATTGTCATTTTTTAGCACTTTAAAGATGCCAAAATCTGTTTGTGTTTTTGTTTTGATAAGTCAGGCTTATTATTAGTCCAATGAAAGTAATGTTTTTCTTTTTTCTCTAGTTACATTGGAAGAATTTTATTCTTTTTTTCAACAGATATGCCTAACTGTGGTTTTGCTTGAATTTACTTTTCTTTGTGTTCATTGTGCTTTTTGAATCTGTGAGTTGAATTTGGGTTTTCAGTTTTTAAAAAAATCTACATCCTTTACATTTTTCCCTAGGTGTATCCAATTTTCCCCTTCATTCTTCTTGTGTCTCAAACTGTAAAATATGTTAGACCTTTCAAGCATATCTCACATGCTTCTCATGCATCTATCCAATATTTTGTTGTTGGTTTCCCCACTCATCCCATTTTGCCATTTCTATTTTATTTACCTGTCTCCATATTCACTGATCCTGTCATCCACTAAGCCAAGATTCCTATTAGAACAAAACTTTGAGTTATTGATTTCAGATACTGAATTTTTATGTTTTAGAATGTCCTTTAGTTTGTTTCATAAATTCCAAATCTCGGGTGACTTCTGCAATACTCCATCTAATTTACCTTTCCTTTCCTTTCATTTTTTGAACATTTTCATGATAACTATGTGAAAATTGCTCTTACTAATTTCTATATCTGAATCATCTTACATCTTTTGCAGGTTCATGTGTGCTCAGTCTCTTAATCATGTCCGACTCTTTGTGACCCCAGCAGACTCCTCTGCCCATGGGGTTTTTTTAGGCAAGAATACCAGAGCAGGTTGCCATTTCCTCCTCCAGGGGCTCTTCCAACCGAGGGATCAAATCCTCATCTCCTGCATTGGAAGGCAGATTGTTTACCACTGAATGACGTGGGAAGTCTGGTTTCTTTTCCGTTTTATATTAGCCATAAGGTCTACTCACATGCTGATAATTAGAGATTTCAGTTCATCCTAAATAAAAAGGACTGCAGAGGTTTTAGAAAACATTTTTTCTCCTCAAGAGATATCATTGACCTTTTAAAGATAACCTTTTTAGGATCAAGATTTGAGCTGTATCTGTGCTGGGTTATGCTTACATAAAACTCAGTCTAGCTCTGACTCTTCCCTGTTCTTAGGGCATGATGCTTCAGAGCTTTCCATTAGGGACCTAGTAAGCATACGCTACTTCAGGCCTATGACACCGAAAAAGGTTCAATTCTATCATGTAGAGGTTTTCAGTTTATCTCTTTAGTCATCTGCCACGGGTTAAGGCAAATGTCTTAAAGAGGGCTCTGGACATATATTTACAACTCCTTAAGCCTCTAATTTTCTTAGTTCGATCAATTGTGACCACAAAATTTTCATCTGATTTCTCTGTCCTGGAATACCAGCATTTTCCAGGGGCTAGTCCTAAATTTTCAGTTTCATACTCTGCCCTGAATTGACAAATGTGCTTTAAGGAAAAACTGTTCTAGAAACACAGTGGTACTTCCTCATTCTCTCTGGAGTATCCCATCCTTTCCTGTTCTATTTTCAATCTCCTCCCTCTAGAGAGCTTTTATCCCTCAAGCACTTGAAAGTCTGTGGTAAACTTCATCTGCTTGCAAAGATTTTTGAATACTTCTTTAGCATCCAGCACTATCTGAAATTCAGTAAATAACTTGTGGTAAATTAAACTTCTTTAGGCCTATTGAGTCTAAAATTTTGTAATTCTACTCTCCACAACCTTCTATTAGAAGCTTTGCTGGTTTCTGTTTCGTTCATCAGCCATTCTGCTTGGCAAAATGATGAGTCCTCAGCCTCTGTTCAGATAGGTAAATAAATTAATGAATAAAAAGGAAAGAAAGAAGGAAAGAAAGACAGAAAGGCAGCCAAGTAGAAAGAAATAAAAAGAACAAGTTATGAATCCTAAGTGTATATCTTGTGCCAGGAATTTTAGTCCATGCAGTTGTGACTTTTATGATCTGTTATATATTTAAATGTATAATTTTAAAAATTATTCAACTTTTAGTTACTATCAACAGATGTATTGGCCTACTTCAATCTACAATATTTCACCTGAAACAAACCCCCCAGTTTTCACTTGGTGATTTTCTAAAATATTCTTTCAAAGCAAAATAATAGGGGTAGCATTCCGATGTGAGTGCTATAGACTTGGGGCTCCTAGGATTCTCTGACCTAACATGCCATACACTGTAATATGTAGACAGAGGTTTGCTGTTTTCTTTAAATTTAACCCTAGGAAGACTAATTTATATTATAGCTTATCTAAAAGTGTTGCATTTCATCATTATTTTTAAACATCAGTTGGTTCTACTTGAATATAAGATTAGGTTTCTAATATATTACTTATGAGTGTTCGATAGAAAAACTAACAGGAAGAATTTGAGTTTAGAAATTCATTCCAACAATGTCAAGAAACTGCTTAATTATGGTGGCATTCTTAGTCCAATAACTCTGATTCTCTTCTGGACTATTCTCATGGGCCCTGAGTTCCCCTTGTGAGGAAGAATCCAGAGAAGGATTTTTCTATACTTTCTTCACATTAGGGGAATCTCATGAATGTGCACTTTTACTCTACTACTTATTTTTAAGCCAAATTTTTTCTCCATTTATTTTTATTAGTTGGAGGATAATTACTTTACAATATTATAGTGGTATTTGCCATACACTGACATGAATCAGCCATGGATTTACATGTGTTCCCCATCCCGATCCCCCCTCCTGCCTCCCTCTCCATCCCATCCCTCTGGGTCTTCCCAGTGCACCAGCCCTGAGCACTTGTCTCATGCATCCAACCTGGGCTGGTGGTCTGTTTCACCCTTGATAGTATACTTGTTTCAATGTTGTTCTCTCTGAACATCCCACCCTCACCTTCTCCCAGAGAGTCCCAAAGTCTGTTCTGTACATCTGTGTCTCTTTTTCTGTTTTGCATATAGGGTTATCGTTACCATCTTTTAAAATTCCATATATATGTGTTAGTATACCATATTGGTCTTTATCTTTCTGGCTTACTTCACACTGTATAATGGGCTCCAGTTTCATCCATCTCATTAGAACTGATTCAAATGAATTCTTTTTAATAGCTGAGTAATATTCCATTGTGTATATGTACCACAGCTTCCTTATCCGTTCGTCTGCTGATGGGCATCTAGATTGCTTCCATGTCCTGGCTATTATAAACAGTGCTGCGATGAACATTGGGGTACACGTGTCTCTTTCAGATCTGGTTTCCTCAGTGTGTATGCCCAGGAGTGGGATTGCTGGGTCACATGGCAGTTCTATTTCCAGTTTTTTAAGAAATCTCCACACTGTTCTCCATAGCGGCTGTACTAGTTTGCATTCCCACCAACCGTGTAAGAGGGTTCCCTTTTCTCCACACCCTCTCCAGCATTTATTGCTTGTAGACTTTTGGATAGCAGCCATTCTGACTGGCGTGTAATGGTACCTCGCTGAGGTTTTGATTTGCATTTCTCTGATAATGAGTGATGTTGAGCATCTTTTCATGTGTTTGTTAGCCATCTGTATGTCTGTTTTGGAGAAATGTCTCTTTAGATCTTTGGCTCATTTTTTGATTGGATCATTTGTTTTTCTGGAATTGAGCCTCAGGAGTTGCTTGTATATTTTTGAGATTAACCCTTTGTCTGTTTCTTCATTTGCTATTATTTTCTCCCATTCTGAAGGCTGTCTTTTCACCTTGCTTATAGTTTCCTTTGTTATGCAAAAGCTTTTAAGTTTCATTAGGTCCCATTTGTTTATTTTTGTTAAGCCAAATTTAAATAAGCTTTTATCTAGTAATGTCTATGGAGTTTATTTCTGCCATTTCTGAATTTTTATGAGTGCATACTTGTGTTTCCCATATTGTTACTTATAGAATAGACTATGTTACCTGTAATGGCCTTCATTTCATAAAGCAATGAACTTTAATAAAAAGTTGAGTGCCTCAACTTGAAATGAAAAATGATGATAACAACATATGATGATCATTTTTGTTAACAGACTAATAAAAATCCTCAGAGTATGGTAAGTATAATTATGTAGCATTTAGTCAAAAGTGTTGGACATGACTAACTTTTAAATTGGCAAAGAGGTTTTAATTGCCAAGAGGTCAGGTTTATGTTCCTGAAAGTTATAATTTTGCCAGTGTTTCATTTAACTGAACTCACTTAAAACAATGACAATGAAATTTAATATATGTTCACAATAAAAACCATGAATCTAAGCATAGAAGGAACATATCTCATCATAATAAAGGCCATATATGACAAGCCCACAGCTTAATATCAGACAAGAAAAACACCATAGATGATTTCAACAAGCCCTCATCATTTTGCATAGTAGAACCACAAAATTGTAAAATAAAATGGAAGGTAATAGACCTAGGAAGAGTTTATAAATGCATATTTTGTGTGTGTATATATATATATACATATATATATGTATAAATAAAAATGGTGTATAATAAATTATCCTACTCAATTTTAGTAATATTTCTCCTTATATAAAAAGGAAGAACTGTCTAGAATTAAGCAGAGTCTGGACTTTGAGCCACCGCAGCTGCCCCAACATGAGCCCTGCGGGAATGCAAGACGGCAGCAGGATGCCATCAACCTCTCAGACTCTGCAGCAACCCTGCCAGGTCGCCAAGGTGACCCAGGAAAAGCAGAGGATACTGGCCCCAGAAGGCTGAAGTGCATAAGGCAGGAAAGACTTCCATCAGCCTTGACTTTTCATCTTCTCTTACATTGAAATAGAGAAGGAAATGGCAATGCACTCCAGTATTCTTGCCTGAAAAATCCTATGGACAGAGGAACCTGATGAGCCATAGTCCAGGGTCTACGGGGTCACAAAAGAGTCGGACACAACTTAGATACTAAACAACCACAGTACACAGAAAAGCAGAAAATTCCTTAACTTGAGATGTCTGGTTTCCCTTAATCAACAGTATCTTTTGATGTTCCAACTACCTGGTCCTTGTTCCAAAAATGCTATAATCCTGGCTCCTGCCTTACCTCTTGGGGCCATCCCTCAGAGTGACTGGAGAGTTCTGTCTCTTCAGAGCTCTTGAAGAGCTCAGAAAATCCACCAAATAAAGCATAATTACATAATTCTCAATGTCCTGACTGTGCACTTTTTTCAGTCCATAGTTTAAATTCTTATATTGAAAAAAGCAAGGATCTTATCAAATGACTAATATGTCAGCTCAAGAGAGGGCTAGGTTCTAGTACCACAGTACATAGCATACAAAAAGTACCACATAGGGTTTCAGTAAAATACTGAATAACCAACAATAAAAGCAATATCCACAGCCAAAGAATGAGAACAAACTGAATAAATTCCTTCCAAGGATGTAATAGTTTCTTCCAAAAGGGCAAAATTGTCTCTTCAATATAACATTTTTTTGGTGGATTTTAGAAGTGTTAGATAAAAATATATGTCTTACCTGATTCCTCAAAGTCAATGTTGTAGGCTTTCCAGGTTTCAGTTATGCGAAGAAGATTCTCTTCCATGGCTTGGATATCCATGGAAGGGCAGTTGCATTCTGGGAACCTGGGGCCACAATGACACCAGCAGTCATTGTCCTTGCAGATAAACTCTCCCTCTGAGTTGCAAGCAATATAGCTCAAAGCTGCTTGTACAAAACGCTCCTGAAGGTAGTCTGGAAGTAGGACTTGCAGCCCTTAAAGAACAAACCAAAAAAGGAAATTCATTTTGATAAAGGCCAAAGTATAATACATAATTACAATATTCAGAAAATGTCAAAAATGTAGCATATTAAGTTATAGATTTATGCATATTTTAATATGATCATTAGAAAGTTATTGAATTCTGAAAAATTTGCAAATGTTTATCATGTTTTTCAACATATACTAGCTCCAAGCACTGTTCAACACATGCAAATCCATGGCTGATTCATGTCAATGTATGGCAAAAACCACTACAATATTGTAAAGTAATTAGCCTCCAACTAAGAAAAATAAATAAAAAAAAAAAAAGAAAAAAAAATCCAAACACCAAGCTTGAGGAATTTAAATGATTAGAACAAAAAGCATTTTTTAATGTGTTTTCTACTGTTGGATTAGATTTTTAAAAATAAATTGAAAATTCTGTCAAAAAAAAAAAAGAATCTGGGAAATTATAAAGCATTTAATATCTCAGACTATCTGATTTTGTTTTTTAAATTGATTTGATTGGCTACTTGAATTTATTGATCGGAACATTTGATTACTTTTATGTAATGTAGATAGAACCTACCTTTATATATTTTGAAATGAGGTGTATGCATTTCTTTTCCACTTATTTTCAAATACTTTCAATATTTTTATTCTACCTTCAAACTACCAGCTCATCTCTACTTAGATATTATTTGCTACATTGGCAAAAGTGTTATGAAATGTTGCTGTATCTGATGTCATTAAAACACACAACTTTATATGAGTATGTTTTTCAAATGATCACTTCAATTGACTACAGGAAAGTCATCAGAGAGACTGAGTTGTTTCACTGATTATTCCTCATCAGTCATAGTGATACAGTTTACTTCTTTTCCACATGCAAGTTAAGTTACTAATTCTTAAGAATATATCAAGAATAAAAATAAGGCTATCAAAAATATTTAGGGATCTCTACTAGTTTTACATTTAAGCATTTGCTACAAAAATCTAATCAAAAAGGTAAATATTCAATATAATCAGTAGGTAAAAATAAACATAAAAGTAGAGGAAAATTTATTCAATACCTCACAGCTATTTACCACAAAATTTGATTTTTACCTCTTTTACATGCTTCCTTTCTAACAAAAAAACAAACAAAACAAAAACACATTTTTTTTTGATACAATCATTATCTACAAGGCTAATTTAACTAAAATCATGAATTAACATTTAGGGGAAAAAGTCTATCTTTTAAAAGTCTGACAATTGTACTCATCTCATTCTTTCAGACTAATTCTACCACAGATTGGTCCGGAAAAGTACTCAACACATATTTATTACTTTATTATTCATTTTTATTTCACCTCAAATAATTATTGAATGCCTTCCATTTAGAAGAGACTTTCTAGGGAAAGTACAATATGAAGATGACCAATTCTTGCCCTAAAGGCATTTGCAATATACTTAGTAGAAGAGGCAATATAATATATAATATTAGAAGTATACAATGATATTATACAATAGTACTTAATAAGTACTAGAGTCAGGCTACATATATTTCACTAGGTATTATTAATTGGTAAAGCAACCACATTAGGTTAATAAGATTAATAAAACCTTTCATTAAAAGGTAGACTGGAACATTATTTGATACATGGATACTTTTCAACTTTAAGAGATTTGCGGGGGCGGGGCATGGGATACTATATTAGCAATATCACACATGAACTATGGAACATTTTTTTTAATAGCAATTAGTAATATTGTTTTAATTCACATGCACTATGAGAATGCGATGAGTGCTTAGAAAAATAAATCCAGGGTAATTTTTTAGGAGACAGAAGAAGAATGGGATCTACTAGACAATACTTTATATGATGTAAGGCAGGTGAAATATGTCAAATGACTTGGAGGAGTAAAATGATAAAGCTAGATATATTCTTAAATGTCTAGTCCTGTAGGTCATCAAATGACTGTATACTTCAGAAATATCTAATATCTGCAAATATTGATATCCAGTGTTATAAACTGGCTAAGTCAGAGTCTCTGTTAATGAGACTCAGGACTTTGGACAAGATATATGGAACCTGATTATCTCAATTAAAAAAAATCAAAATTGAAAGAAAATCAAAGAATTTATGTAACACTTAAAATGTCATAAACCAAGTAGTTATAGTATAATTTTTAATCAGTAAAAATGATAGCGCCTTTGCAGAAACAGAAAAGGCTGGAAAAGTAACTTGAGAAGGAAAGCCTGCTGGCAGAAAATGATGAGTTTAGCTTTAGACATACAAGGATTTCTGTTGCATGTTATCTCTGCTTTATATCTATCTATCAGTCGAAAGAAAGGAAACTGATATTCTATAAAACCATGCTAAAAATAACAATTTTTTTGCAAAAGAGGTTTATAGTCAGACCGCTCAAAACTATTTAACTTTACAACTAGATCATTAATGTAAACAATAATTAATACCTAGACAGAAAACTTGGACTGCCTTAGACAACTCAGAAGGATTGGGAGGGCTGTCCTATAGACATTTTGTTAATGTACAGAAACAACAGAGTAAAAATACTGATGAAACCATTATTAGAAAGTCTCCTCGATTATGAGACAAAGCAGAGTTCTGAGCCTAGGGGATATTGTGAAAGTGAGCATGTGAGACAGGGCAAGTGTTACAAGCTGAAAACCCACTCAGTAAAACATAACCATGTCCAGTATTGGACGACCAGTTTTTTCCAACCAAACTTCTCACTAGGAACAACTAGAAAATATAGAAGGCATATTAAAATAATCTGTTTATACTATATAGTGCAGGGAACTATTAGTCAATATCTTATAATGCAAAACAATCTAAAAAGTATGTGCAGAGATATTCTTATATATATATATATGTATATATATATATATATATATATATATATATATATATATATGGCACAAAATCACTTTGCTGTACACTTGAAACTAACATGACATTGTAAATAAACTATAATTCAACTTCTAAAAATCTGTTCAAAAGGATGCAAAGTCCAATAAAAGTGAGGATGTCTAGAACTACCATGACAAGAAAAGGATCCCTGAGGTGTGAACCACATAGCTTTTGTCTTAGACTTTTGTCCAGTTAGCAAACCAAAAATTGAAATTTAGAGCCAGTCATGATAAAGATAGTAAATTTCTCCAGATTTGTTAGGGTTATATACTCAAGCAGTAATTAAACAAAAAATTAGATTTCATAGGTTTAAGCATACTTTCAAACAAGTCAATTAAAATGGATTGAAATGCTACTGTAAATAAAAGTAAACCTTCTCTGGAGAAAGAAAATATCAAGAATTTTAAACTATTTTTATAAAGCACAGCATCAAAATTTAATAAAAATAATGAGCATATAAATAAGAAAGAATAGTTTATCAAAATGAACTATAAATTAATTTCAGTCACCCAATAAAGAATTAAACAAACACAGTAGACAATTTTGACAAAGAACTGGAAACTAAAAATTATAATCAAATGGAAATTCTGCAAATAAAATATATATATACATATATACATACAAACACATGCACACACACATATAGGAGTTACCAATAATAGATTTAATAGCAGACTAGACACAGCTGAAGAGATAAACAACAAATTGGTATATGTCATAAAAAATATTGAACACAGAATAATAAAATGGCAAATGGATATAAAGAACAGAAAACAGCAGAAAGGACATAGTTCAGTGCTCAGTCGTGTGCGACTCTTTGTGACCCCAGGGACTGCAGCACACCAGGCCTCCCTGTCCATCAACTCCCAGAGTCCACTCAAACTCAGGTCCATTGAGTCGGTGATGCCACACAACCATCTCATCCTCTGTCATCCCCTTCTCCTCCTGCCTTCAATCTTTCCCAGCATCAGTGTCTTTTCCAAGGAGTCAGTTCTTCGCTTCAGGTGGCCAAAATATTGGAGTTTCAGCTTCCGCATCAGTCCTTCCAGTGAATACTCAAGACTGATTTCCTTTTTAGGATTGACTGGTTGGATCTCCTTGCAGTCCAAGGGACTCTCAAGAGTCTTCTCCAACACCACAGTTCAAAAGCATCAATTCTTCGGCGCTCAGATTTCTTTATAGACCAACTCTCACATCCACACATGACTACTGGAAAAACCATGGCTTTGGCTAGACAGACCTTTGTTGGCAAAGTATTGTCTCCAGTTTTTAATATGCTGTCTAGGTTGGTCATAACTTTTCTTCCAAGAGAAAAGACACATAGGTCATGACTAAATTATCTAATAACACAGTTAATTGGAACTTCATGATGAGAGTAGAGAAAGAAAGAAGCAATATTTGGTGAATAAAAATTTAAGATTTTAATAAATTCTTGAGAGATGAATAAAGTTCTAATTTGCATCATACAAACATAAAGTCTAGCAAGACAGACAACTGTGAAAATGATCAGCTGACCAGAGATCTTCAGTGCAGTATAGCTCATGTCTCACGGGCATGAGTTTGAGCAAGCTCTGGGAGATGGTGAAGGACAGGGAATCCCAGCATGCTGCAGTCCATGGGGTCCAAAGAGATAGACACAACTGAGTGACTGAACAAAAAATAGCTCATGTGCTACCTAAAGGAATATGAAGAGTGTGAAAAACTAAGGACTCTCTTGAATGTGGTGAAGTTGACATCTAAATTTTTTATCATACATTAAATAGATCAAAAGTAGGTAATCTCTTATAAGTATCTTAAAATAAAAATATTTCATCACATATCTGTATGTACTGATGGAATCTAATCCCAGTAATCTGGCATCAACATTCTCCTTTAAAAAGAACAAATGAGCAAACTGTATGTGTGTGTGTATGTGTTGTGTGTGTGTGTATGTTCTCTCCTTGAAATCACCATTTCATTTCACTGTCCTACAAGTTTTTGTACTAATATACTATATTTTATTACTAAACATCTTTCTTTAATCACAATCATGTCTCTACTATAAAAATCAATGGTTGAAAATGTATATATGTTTTTCTGAAAATTATAAATAATACAAAAGTTTGTAGCATGGATTACATAAAATATAGTTTTTTCATAATGAAAATAATTTTAAAAATCACTATGATTTGAATTATTATAATCACTGATAATATACAATTAAATAGTTATATGTATTACAAGTATTGATAAATAACTTTTAAAGATAAATGTTATCTGCTCCTTGAAAACTCATGATTTAATGAATTGATAGAGCTTTGTTAATTACTGTGGGATTTTTCTAGAAATATAAATTAATATGAATTATTTCAAATTAAATTATTTGCCTTCTTTTAATTTTTATATATGTAAGCTCTAAGAACCCTGGAAAAGGAAATGACAACTCACTCCAGTATTCTTGCCTGGAGAATCCCATGGACAGAGAAGACTGGTGAGCTATATCATGGGGCTGCAAGAGTCGGACATGACTTAGTGACTTAACCACCATCAAGCTCTAAGAAAATGTGTTCCAACATATCAATAGATTAAAAAATAGGAAACAGGTTAGTTTTATAAGCAATATAATTGCCTAGTGCTCCATATATTATCTATTTGATAACACAATCTTGTGCCAATTTTGCTGAAATAAAGCGTTAGGAACCAACTGATGTGGAAAAGTATTTGTTACCTAATCACATGGGTCATTCACTTTCTGGGAACTTTACCAAATATTACTACCAAAATATAATAACTTTGAATTACTTCTGTTACCCTTTCATGCAAATGTACCTTGTTTGATATGTTAAATTCTTAAGTGGGTTGAAAAATTGGAATATCATTCATTTCAGTATGTATTTGCTAATACTTCCTATGAATTACATTTTGTCATGTGTATTAAATGTATTTTCATCAGTACTTCAGAGTAGTAGATATGGATCTTTCAATTAAAAAAAAAAATGTGTCTGCTCTGAAACCTGATTGACAAAGCCAGACAAACAGTTAGCAGATAAATCCAGCTTACTCGCTGCCAGGAAACATTTGATTTCATTTGTTTTCAGTCAAAATCAATGTGCTAATTTGCAATGCATATCTCTGACAGCTCATTTATGAATGTCAATTCTAATATAGATAGTTAAGTCATGGAATTCGTTTTGAATTTTTTGCCTAATGCTGTACCTCAGTAATTCTTATTGATGCTTTCATTGCTTTGATAAAATTCTACTTCAGGAACAATTCTTTTTCTTCTATAAGACCAGAGCTTCAGAAGAAGAAGGTCAATAGTAGAGCTGAACTCGATATCTCCAAGTGGACCAAGTACTAATTCTAGTGCTTCATCTCACGCTTACAAGCAAAACACAAGGCCTCTCTCTCTCTCTCACACACACACACACACACACACACACACACACACACACGTCATCCATACCTATGCACATCTACCCATAAAACCAGCTAACGATGAAAGACGCAAAGACCTACAGTAGTACTTTAATAAAAGATTCTTCTGAAACATCAGTTTTTGCAATTGCACATATAGTGACCCAGGGTTTTATAAATACTTTTCAAAGTGATGTATCATGGTAACATTCTGGAACTGGTGAATGTTTTGCATTCCTTTTTTTCTTTTTAGTGGAGAAGGGCTACTATTTTTTGTTATATATTATTTATATATATATAACACATAAATAATACATTTAATATATATTAAAGATGAGAATGAATAGGTGAATCAACATGATACTAGTAAGTACAGATGAAATTTAAGAAAGAAAGAGTACATGGGATATTGAGGGTCTTGATATTGATTTTCACAGTATTATCTTTGCAAGAGTCTTTGTGCATTGTGGTACAAATATAGTTGTAACTAGTCCTATCAAGTAGTAAAAGGTGAAAGAGATGCAGGTTTCTGCCTTACATAAATTGAAGGGAACAGAAAAAATAGTTACACAAAATGGGTATGTCACTTCATTTATTCCTTGTGCTGGTTTTTTTCCAAGGGTGATAGGAGGCAGAAGTTTTGTGTTTAAATATTATATTCTTAATGCTGAACACAGTGATTCACAAAGAGTAAAAATCAATAGTGTTAATA
Source organism: Cervus elaphus (assembly GCF_910594005.1). Taxonomy (NCBI): domain Eukaryota; kingdom Metazoa; phylum Chordata; class Mammalia; order Artiodactyla; family Cervidae; genus Cervus; species Cervus elaphus. The sequence goes on along the minus strand of NC_057828.1, from coordinate 18,098,495 downwards.
AATAAAATTGGATCAACTGAAATAAACATACTTGACATAAAATTTGCTTGTCTTTCTCTAGTAAAATTAATACTCTGATGGAAAGTCAATACATTTTAAAAAGGGGTGAATAGTAGAGAATTATAGGTAATAGTGAGAGATTATGCTTCTATTTAAATTAGAGAAAATATTTCAATAACTTTAAAGCTAAAATTGACAATAATAACTTGGATAGCATTTAGAGTTTAAAAATTTAAGCACTTTCTCTGTAACTTTGTACAATTCAAATTGAATGAAATCTATTTATTACTTAAGTTAAATTTAAATAACCTGATGCCTTTAAATTTTTAGATGGAAAAATTGAGGAAAAATCCCACAAATTTATGAAATTTTAAACATTTTTATGTAAAACTGAATAATGCAAATATAGCTCTAACTTAAGCAATTAAAGAAGGTAGACTAGAGAAAATCAACTCAAAATTACCCTTTTGATCAGTGAATTAAATTTAGATTATGTGTCATCAAAAAGGTATTTTTGAGCTTATTCAGCTAGTACATGTTTAAACATGTGGATACATAACCTTTCCCTATCTGTATGAATGAGTGATATACACATGCTTAAACATTTAGGGAATAAAATAAAATTATGGTTTTAAAAGGTTCTCTGTTGAATGATTTCACAAAGTATAGTAATAGAAGACGATAAATTATTACTATTATCACAGAATTTATCTTTATAAAAGAAATAATGCAAGTATAAATATTTTGTTAATATACTCTTAAGAATATGTCTATTTGTCAGAAGAGAAAGACAGCCTTAACTATCATATTAAGCTATGCTTAAAATGTCAAAGTTTCACATTACAGTATGCTTAAATATGGTTACAATTTTATCAGAATCTATGAAGAGAAAGGGCTTCCCCTGTGGCTCAGCTGGTAAAGAATCCTCCTGCAAGGCGGGAGACTTTTGTTCGATCCCTGGGTTGGGAAGATCCCCTGGAGAAGGGAAAGGCTACCCACTCCAGTATTCTGGCCTAGAGAATTCCAGTCCATGGAGTTGCAAAGAGTCCAACACGACTGAGCAACTTCCACTTTCATATGAGGAAACAGTTAAAGCTCAAGGAAAGCTAAGGAAAACTGCTCCTTATTGAGACAATGATTACTGTGCGGAACAAAAATATTATCACAATGCATTTTCAATTGTTATCAATTATTTAATTTAAAAAGCAAAGTGAATTTTGACATTCTCTTCATCTGGTCTAGAATGTTTATATCAGTTAAAGATTAGGAGCCTTTTATAAGAATTTTAAAAGCCTAATACACGACTGAAGAGACTTTGCAGCAGCAGCAATACTGAACATACAGCTTATTTTAAAAAAAAAGAAGAAGAAGAAAGAAATCACAACTGGATAACTGTCATTCAGGCTCATAGAGAATTAATGAAATTTCACCTACATACCTTGCAACTGAATCTTATTCTCAGGACTCTGAACCAGAACAGAACTGACAGAATCTAGGTTGTCATAGTTACTGCAGCCAAGAGGACCCGTCCTTGTTTCTGTTACCTGAAGAACAAAACATCAACTTTATTATATGTACCAGACTTTACCATGTTCTTGCCATCCAATCTATTAATAGTTGTCACACACACATACATTGGACAGTAAACATCACTAAAAGGTCTAGGATCTGATACACATCAACAATACACCTAAGCAGAAAGAAGACAAATGTTGCCTTTATCTTCAATTCCATTTCCTTCCCTTTGCCCATGCATCAATCTTCAGAGAAAATAATGGAAGCCCTCTTTAGTCAACAACATCACTCATATAAGGTTTCCGAATTTACCAAGACTGAATTTACCAAGATATGACAGAGCATGCTCCTTTAGGTAGAGAGCAAGTTTTGACTCATATGAGACTAGTTTCTTCTTTGTTCATCTCTCATCAATAAATCAAAACCATCTTCCAGGCTACTGTCTAAAGACTGATTTTATTATTTCATTTTTCTACTTAAAAATCTGCAATTTCCTACTCTTTTATGCTGGTATCAATATTTAAACTCTTCTGCTTGGCCTCCATCTGCCCCTCTTCTCCCAGGAGGCAGGCAATCTTGCCGTCCAGTTAGACTTTGTTAATTCTCTGCCTTTGCTTATACAACATCCTTCACCTTATCCCACCTTTCTCCTTTTAGATAAATTGATTTTTTTTATCCTCAAGATTGACCTTGTGTTCAAACACCTACACAAAGTAGTCCCTAATGATTCCCACTTGTATTACTTCACCATTTCTATAAAGTTATGGTTTGCAGAGTCCAGCCTTAGCACTTAATTATGGAATCACATATTATAGAGAGATTTTGTTCTCCCCATGGGTATTTGGGATGAATAGTATCAGATGAGATGTTTGAGTGATTACATCTGACTGGAAATTTATCCTGAGGATTTAAAAAAAAAAATACAAACATATTTTAAAGCAGAGAAGTATTATAATCATTTGGGGGGGTTTAAAAAGATACTCTTAACAACCAGAAAGGTTTGCAAAACATTGTTGATCTCATTTTATTTCACAGTTCACAGCCACACAATGGCTTCCCACCTCGCTCAGGGTAAAAGCCAGAGCTCCTTGGTATGACTAAAAAGATGCTCTATTTTCAAGCTTCCTGACACCTCTCTAACTCATCTCTTTCCCTCTTTTCCTCATTTACTCCATCCCAAGCACAATGGCTTCTTTGCTGTTCCCAAAACATGCTAGCTATTCTTCTGTCTCATAATTTTTGACTTGCTGTTCCTGAAATGCTCTTCCTCAAAATATTTCTAAACTCATTCCTTCACTTTCTTCATTTCTACTCAAATGTATCTCTCTCCGATCACTTGGACTAACCAATGTTAAATGAACATCAGTTCGGTTTAGTTGCTCAGTCGTGTCCAACTCTTTGCGACCCCATGAACCGCAGCACTCCAGGCCTCCCTGTCCATCACCAGCTCCCAGAGTTTACCCAAACCCATGTCCATTGAGTCGATGATGCCATCCAACCATCTCATCCTCTGTTGTCCCCTTCTCCTCCTGCCTTCAATCTTTCCTAGCCTCAGGGTCTCATGACATAGCTTCCCACATTTCCTTCTTCCAACTATTATTTCCTCTGCTCCTTACCTTGGTCTATCTTTTCCATAGTAGTTTTCAGCTTATAACATGCTGTATAATTTACTCATTTATCATGATTATTGTCAACACCTCTCATTAGAATGCAAATTCTACCAAGCACAGGGGATATTGCTTATTTGTTTAGTGAAGTATTTGCAGAACATATCATGCTCTTGTGTAAACCCACAGGTATTAATATTAAGACAAAGACAAGAGGACAGTGTGAGGGGAAACCCAAACCTAGGAAGACATTAATGCCATTATTATGATAAAGAAGGCCTGAGTGGATTAGTGGCAATGTGATTTATCTGAAGAAGATGGCTTTTGAAAAACTAGAGCTAATAAGATTATGAAACATTGAGAATGAAGTTTCTAGACTAAATGATAACATTCAAATATAAGGCAAAGAAACTCCATTGTGAAGAGCATGTGAGGAAGCCTGATTTTGACCATTTTGACTCTGACTTGAACAACACTCTTAGTTGAAAAGATCCAATAAAAGAAGTGACAATGTGGTATGTTTCTTGGAAGCTATTTCAAACATGGAATTACTATTTGGGGAGTCAAAAACACATAGGTGATAGTCAAAGACAGGGCAGCGATGGACACATCATCTCAGGTGCATGGAGAGGATATATAATTGTATCATGAAAATTCTGTCACATTTTCTAAACAGCAAGTCCTTTAGAATAACCCAGATTGGCTATGAGCACACAGCAACCATTGGGGACGTGGTTTACTCTTTCTCTAACACCACATAAACTTGTGTTCTCATCTACTGCTCCTCTCCAGTGGTGGCATTGAATATTCCTTATTTTGTTCAGGAGAATCATTTCCGATGTTGATGTGTCACATACAGTCATGTACATATGTATGTGTGTGTGTGTAATTAACATTAAATATAAATGATTCATAACAAAGAATAACAGGAGAATCTTCTGTCTCTGGGATTTCCCAGGCAAGAATACTGGACTAGGTTACCATTTCCTTCTCCAGGGGATCTTCCCAATCAAGGAATCAAACTCATCTCCTGCACTGGCAGGCTAATTCTTTATCACTGGGCCACCTGGGAAGACCATTTAGAATTTGAGATAATATAAATCTTCATCTTGTTCCATCAGATAGTTTAACTATCTCCCCCAACACACGCACACAAAAATACATACCACATTAATACAAACAAACTCCAATATTGCCATTTTAATGACGCTTTCTAAATAAATATTCTCATTGACATGAGATCTTAGAAACTGGTATGTAATCTCCTAGACAGTTAACTGTTGAAAGAGGATAAATAGGATTATTTTATCTCATTACAGACAATTCCTATTCAATTACTATGTTCTTGAGAATAAATACAGGGGATTTAAATAAGTCTCACAAATTTTCAGAATATTTGAATATCTGTGTATGCGTGTTCAGTTGCTCAGTCATTTCTGACTCTTTGTGACCCCATGGATGGTAGCCTGCCAGGCTTCTCTGTCCATGGGATTTCCCAGATACTACCTCTATTTCTATTGATCATTTTATTCCTGCACCTCTAGAGTATATAATAATAATAATAATAATACTGCATATTCCTATTTATAATTTTATTTTATATTTTATTATTCATAACTGGCTTCACTAATCATTGTTTGATTTAATATAAAGTTAAAAAACTTTAGCATGTTCAATGATGCAAATCTATTTTTCCAATTGTATTATATTTTAAGAACCCTACATGTCAATACTAACAAATGTGTCTATAATATTTTATATTTTCAATACTAACGAAAGGAATAAAAATGAAAAGAAAGTAATAAAAGCTAACTTAATGTATAAACATTTGTATAAATATGCTAACTCTACCAAAAATGAATTATGTAGTTGTGCCACAAATTATTTCAACTCTTGTTTATGAGCTGGTGGATGAGCATCTGACTTAGAGGTCTCCATATGTAATGTAACAAAGGAAGAGCTATTCAATAGCTAAACATAAAAATGATGAAGACTAACAATAACCCAATACTGATAGCCTTCAGTGTTTTTAGAAATGACATGCAGAGTAAAAAAACATGTTTTTCTTTTAATCAATTATCTCTTGGTGAGAGGATGCTGAAACAAAGGAAAATAGATTTTAGGACACAAAAATGATACCCTTTCTGAGGTGTTACATTGATTTGTGGTTTTATCTGAATATCATGAGGAAAATTAAGGGGCTGGGAAGCTGAAGAGGGGTGTGGTGTGTACAAGAACAAAAACTATGACTTGGCCAGCTGTAAAACGCAAAATCAAAACTTTTCAAAATGTACTGATATTTAGCAAAAATTTGTCTTCACACTGTAACAAATGTGCTCTTCTCTAATTGACAACTGGTGTAAACTGTTTTTAAATATGTCGTTAATATTCAGAGAGGATATTAAAAGTATTAAATGAAAAATATGACTGTGTTTTCATTTCAGCTTTTCCTATATTGTTTCTATTTTGTTTCATTAAACCACCATCTATCATTTTCACAATCAGAGAATTTTACAGAGAATAAAAGAAAATAAATAACTTTCTTATTAAAAGGGATGACTTGGAATTATATAAATAATAATATAAATTCAACTTTATTTAGGTTAAAATTAAAATGGCATCAATAATTCATTCGGAAATAAGCAGGCTTTGCTATTTTTGATCATTTTTTGGGTTTTACATATTCTAAAAGTAATATCAGCACCACGTGACAAAAATGCATTGGATTTATAAAATTAATTCAATAAGAATTAGATTTGCTTGAATCTGAAGAAAAAAAAAAGAATAGAAAAAAGTTAAAACAATGATTAAAAAAAAAAGGTGGAACTAAAGAAGAGTAATCAAACAAAAACCACATCACATTCTTAAAGGAAAATAGTATTATTAGAGAGTCTGTTGTTTTATTAATAAAGTTATCACATTATATCTTTAAAATATTTCTGGTCATCATTAGAACTCCACCACTTACTAGATCTAAGTTTCAAGTTTCTGTCCAGTGAAATAGTTAAAATTTTCTTACAGTCTGAAGAGTCTGTGAAGAAAAATGAGATAACCAATGCTATGTGCTTATCATGGGCCTGGAGGACAGTAAGGATTGCATAGCAAGTGTAAAGTGTGTGTAAGTATTTGCTATTGAAAGGCGGAGGCACTATAATAACCCTGTGGTAAACTTTTTGGAATCATTCACAGTCTACTTCTAAGACTGTAAAATTGTAATATTTTTTTCTGACATCAGTGCTGCATATTAACATTTTTCTTTGAAAAGAGAAAAAGAGTGCCTACATTTTAGATCATCCTAAATCAAGTTTTAGTCATGTCTGACTCTTTGCAACCCCATGGTATGTTGCCCACAAGGCTCCTCTGGCTATGGAATTCTCCAGTCAAGAATCCCGGACTGGGTAGCCATTCCCTTCTCCAGGGGATCAACTGCACCCTTAAATGAGGCTATGCACAAATTTTACAACTCACATCAATGTGAAAATCAAGCACAATATAGTAAGAATAATCCATAAGACTAAACCTAAGACAATGGTATAGAAAAAAATAGGCAGTTTGATTGCATAGAAAAGCATAGAACAACAGCAACTACACTGAAAATAGAAAAAGGTGCCTTAACTTGAGTATAGAAGACAACTAATGAGTCTCAGAAAGGTATGCATGCATGAGAAAAACTTTATGCACATTGAATGGAAAAAAGTGATAGAAAATGCATATGCACTTTGTAAAATTATACATACACATATACCATAAATAGCTCTGTGAAACTGCTATTACACCAGGCTTTCTTCAAATGGAAAAAAATATATTAGTTCATCATTTTGACTGAACTAATTATTATTTATCAGTTCAGTTCAGTTCAGTCGCTCAGTCAGGTCCGACTCTGCGAACCCATGAATCGCAGCACGCCAGGACTCCCTGTCCATCACCAACTCCCGGAGTCCACCCAAACCCATGTCCATTGAGTCGGTGATGCCATCCAACCATCTCACCCTCTGCCGTCCCCTTCTCCTCCTGCCCTAAATCTTTCCCAGCATCAGGGTCTTTTCCAATGAGTCAGCTTTTCACATCAGGTGGCCAAAGTATTGGAGTTTCAGCTTCAACGTCAGTCCTTCGAATGAACACCCAGGACTGATCTCCTTTAGGATGGACTGGGTGCATCTCCTTGCAGTCCAAGGGACTCTCAAGAGTCTTCAACATCACACTTCAAATCAGAGACTCAATAAAAAGTATAATTGTATGAATAGTATATCTCTTATTGCAAATCTGTAAATGCACATTTTTTAAAGTTTTAATATTCCCAGAAATTTTATCTAAACTTAAGAGGGGGAAGTATTTTTACCTCTTAAGCTCAAAAAAAAAAAAAAAAAGACAGGAATGTGTCTATTTTCTATTACAATGACTTGTCATCTCTAGACTATTTATTGATCATATGATAGGAACATGGAATAGCAGAATTCTTGTTTGTTCCAACCTGTCATTTTTAATGGCAAAATTAATACATGTTTATGTCAGAAATTCAAGCAGTGAAATAAATTGAAAAACCAAGAGAAACAATTGCTTTCCCTGATTACATATTTGCTTTCAACTTTTTACCAGACTTGAAAATGGTTGTGATTATGAGTAATTCCTATTCAGGGCCACTGTTTATCCATAGCATCAAATTTTCATGTGTTTCATTGTTTACAGCCATTTTTCCTTTAAAAATATTATATTCAATTGGTTCCAAAGTTAGAGTATATTGAAAGTTTTTGAATAATTTCATATCTCCATTCATTATGTATATGGAACAATAGATAAGTATAATGTGGCTCATTTACAAAGAGTTATACCCAAGAAGTAAACCTAATATTTTCCTTCTGCATTCAACTGTCTCCTCTACATTCTTACATCTTAGCCATATAATATAAAAGAAGTGCTAACATTTAAGAGAGAATCTTGCTAACCTATATTATAGCAAAAGAAACCATCTACACAGGGATTGGTGTGGGAGGACTAATGAAATTGATTATTGGTATCTATACCCAGATGAACTACATTACCAGATACTGCCTACAGGTTTTAAGGTGGACCACATTTCCCTCAGAAATGCTCTATTGTATAATGCATGGCAAATGCCCCTTCTTCCAGAAATAATCCTTCTAATCTTTAATCACCTCACACACTTTAAAATGGTACTGATGAGCCTGCTTGCATGGCAAGAATAAAGATACAGACAGAAAGAACAGACTTGTGGACGCCACAGGGGAAAGAGAGGGTGGGGCTAATTGAGAGAGCAGCGCTGAAACATACACATCACTGTGTGTAAAATAGCTAGCTAGTGGGAAGCTGATGTATAGCACAGGAAGCTCAACATGGTGCTCGGTGACCACCTAGAGGGGTGGGAGCGGGGTTCCAGAGGGAGGGGGCGTATGTATACTTATGGCTGATTCACACCGTACAGCAGAAACCAACACAACATTGCAAAGCAATTATTCTCTAATTAAAAATAAACTTCAAAAATTTTAAATTTAGTTGAGAATAAGACTAAAGTAGAGGACATCAACCATATTTGTCTCATATTGCATTTTATGTCTTAACAAGCTTTCTCATTTAATACAAAAACTAATATTTTTTTCAAATATATATATGCATTTTTGTATAGATTTTATATCAAAAGTTATTCATTTTACTATCTCTTTATTTATCAAAAATATCAGTTAACATAATTGTATTCCAACAAATGACTCAATATGCAGAATATATGAAGAAATCCATATGATCTCTGGTTTCCAGTTCTGCATATAAGGAGCTTGGAAGTCACCATTCCCTCCTCATAACAAGTAAAACAGATGGAAAAATCCACAAGTCTTCTTACATCCATAAGAAGGAAACAAACTGCTGCTCCAATATTGGAAAGACAGACAGGGAATACGGGGAATCACAGTCCAAAGCAGAAACTCATGTTGAAACAAGCATAGGAATCAGTGCTAAGGTAAGAACACCTGAACGTCCACTGACAAATTGTTGACAGCAAATGTGTGGAAGGGCTTCCCTGGTGGCGGCTCAGACAGTCAAGGATCTGCCTGCAGTGGGGAGGCCTGGGTTTGATCTCTGGGTTGGGAAGATATCCTGGAGAAGAGAATGGCTAGCAACTCCAGTATTCTTGCCTGAAGAATCCCATGGACAGAGGACATGTGCTACAGTCCATGGGACCACAAAAAAAGTCAGGCACAATTTAGTGACTAAAACACACACAAACACACAAACACACGTGTGTGTGTGGAAAGTTTGGGAATTAAAAATAACAGAGAGACCCAGTCATAAGAAGACTTTCCACCATTTTTTGAGATTTACCTCAAGGAACTCAACCAGCTTCCTACAGTAAATATTTAATGATATCCTCTTTCTTTCCACAGCGGGATGGAAAAGAAACCATTTTGAAATACTCTAGAACACTCTGTTCTCCTCTGTCCTCAGAGAAAGCTAGATAATCAGAGGTTAACTTTCTATAGGATTATCTCAGCCTGGGTGACCTAGGGGAAGGGAAATACCCGATTCTAGCACAGAGTCAGACACGACTAAAAGCGACTTAGCAGCAGCAGCCCATTCTAGCCATCTTGTTCTATTCCAGGTGTGAGGGAGGAAAAATCTGAGACACTTTTATGAATTTTACAGTTCAAAGGTATAAACTCTATGAAAAATGACCAAACAATAGGACCATAGAATATTTCCCCTTCTCCACACCTCATCATCCCATTACTTAAGACCTGTTTCTAGCAGTCCCTTTTACCCATCAATCACATTCAGCTACCAAGAAAAAGTTACAAGGAATACCAAAAGGCATAAGACACAGTCTGATGAGACAGAGCAAGCGCCAGAACAAGGCATGACAAGGATGCTGGGATTATCAGATCAAGAATTTAAAATTACTATAATTAATACATAAGAGCTCTAATGGATAAATTAATATATAAAAACAGATACACAAGTAGAGAGAAGAAAATCCAAGAAAGAACGAAAACAATGCTAGCAATTAAAAAAAAAAAACACTATAATGGAAAAGAAGAATGCCTCCAATGGGTTCATTAGTCAACAGATCTGAGGAAAGAATCTCTGAGCTAAAGGATTTATCAATAGCAACCTCAAAAATCAAAAGTAAAGACAACAGAGACTAAGTTTTTTTTTTTTTTTTTTAAGGAATAGAATATCCAATGATTGAGGAACAAACACAAAATGTGTGACATAAACATAATAAGAATTCCAGAAAGAAAAGAGAACAAGGAGCAGAAAAAAAAAAGAAAAAGAAAGAAACAAGAATGACTTAGAATTTCCCTCAAATTAATGTCTAAGATCTAGCCAAAGATCCAGGAAACTCAGAAAACACCAAATAGAAAAAAAAATGCCCAAAAACTAAACTAAGCAATCATTTATAAATTACAAAAAATAAAAATTAAAGAATAAATCCTGAAAGAAGCCAGAGAAATAAAATATGTTACCTACAGAGGAACTAACATAAGAATTACATCTGGCTTCTCAGAAACAAAATGAGACACTGAAATATTTATATTGTTGAGCAAAAAACCTATCAACCTAGAGCTCTATGCCCTACAAAGTTATCCTTCAAAAATGAAGGGGAAATATACATTCACAGACAAAATTTGAGAAAATGTGTTGTCAGTAGACTGGTCTTGCAAGAAATGTTACAAGAAACTCCTTATAAAGGAAAATGTTTAAAATATTATAGTTCAGAAACTCAGATCTATGTAAAGAAGAACATCAAAGAAGGAATAAATGAAGACGAAATGAAAACTTTTGTTTTTCTTATTCTTACTTGACTGAACTGACAACAGTTTGTTCAAAATAATAAAATCAAAATATACATATTATATATATGTATATTTATATATAAAATATATATATAAAATGTGTGTATGCTTATAGATAGACAAAGTTAGGTTAATATGTACCATATTCATTATTGTTTTGTTTGTTGACCTTATTATTTTTTTCTACTTTTATCTTCCATTCTTTGCCTGCCTTTTGTGTTTTTAACAAAGCATTTTACATTATTCCGTTTTCTCTCCTTTCTTAGCATAGCGATTATAATTCCTTCTTTTTTTGTTTTTTGTTTTTTTTTACATTTTCTAGTCCTCATCCTGGAGCATGCAATTAGAAATTATAACTAATTTAAGTCTACTTTCAGATAACACTACACCACTTCATGGATAATGTGAGTAACATAATAAGAAAATAAGCTTAATTTGTCCTCCCATCTCTTGTATTATTCTATCATTCTTCACATTCATTTCACTTAAATGAAATAACTATATCAATAATCAGTTTTGAACATCAGCACACCAATTAAAAGACAGAGATTGTCAGAATGGAGCAGAAAACAAGGCCCAACTACATACTGTCCACAAGGAGGCCACTTCAAATTAAAAGTACATTAAAAATAAATAAATAGGGAAAATATACTTTAATAAAAAAAGTAACAGGATAATTATATAACTATCTTAATTTCAGACAGAGCAGACTTTGAAGCTAGTAGAGCTACAAGGGATAAAGAAGGGCATCAGACAATGATAAAACGGTCGTCTCTCCAAGGAGATATAATAGTACTTAATATCTATGTGTTTAACAACACTGCATTGAGCTAGGTGAGGCAAAAATTTACAGAATTATAAAAAGAAATGGATGAATACAATAGCTCAGTTTCAGATTTCAACACCTTTCTTTTACAGAAGAATAGGTCCAACAGGCAGAAATCTACAAATCAATAGCAAGATGGCAATGAAAGTAAGTAAAAGTGAAAGTGTTAGTCATCCCATTGTGTCCAAATCTTTGAGACTCCATGGACTGTAGCTCTCTGTCCATGGAATTCTCTGGGCCAGAATACTGGAGTGGTTGCCATTCCCTTCTCCAGGGGATCTTTCCAAACCAGGGATTGAATCTGAATCTCCCACATTGCAGGTGGATTCTTTACCATCTGAGCCACCAGGGAAGCCCAAGATGGCAATAGCAATACTTAAAAAAAAAAAACTTGACAAAATATATGATGCTAACATCTGATAATCATGAAACTACAGTTTTCTTATCAGGGAATTAAAAAGAACAATGAGCATCATCCATTCTCAAATGGCTCAAAATAGTATAAAGATAGAAAATGCCAAGTATTGATAATAATGCAAAAGAAGTAGAATTCTTATAAACTGCAGCCAGGAGTATAAATCGGTACAACCACTTCCACTTTAGAAAATTCTTTGTAACTATCTACATAAACAGATGTTGGCACATCTTAAGAGCCAGCTGCTGCTGCTAAGTCGCATCAGTCGTGCCCGACTCTGTGCAACCCCATAGACGGCAGCCCACCAGGCTCCGCCATACCTGGGATTCTCCAGGCAAGAACACTGCAGTGGGTTGCCATTTCCTTCTCCAACGCATGAAAGTGAAAATGAAAGTGAAGTTGTTCAGTCGTGTCCGACTCTTCGGGACCCCATGGACTGTAGCCCACCCGGCTCTTGGGTCCATGGGATTCTTCAGGCAAGAGTACTGGAGTGGGTTGCCATTGCCTTCTCCCTTAATAGCCAGACATACAGCCAAATATATAAATATATATATGAAAATGTCTGTAACCCAAAGAAACATTCAAGTATGTTCACAACAACACCATTCTTAATAATTCCTAACAGGAAAAAAAAAAGTTAATTAATAATTTGAATGTATAAGTAAATTGAGGATTCAAATACTGTACCACAATAAGAATAAAGTCAATGACATAGAATAACTAGAATGAATCTCACAAATACTTTGTCAGGTAAAATAAGTCACATATATTATACTTCCACTAACAAGAATCTCAATATCAGAGAAAAATAATCTATGATGTTACAAGTCAGAATGTTGGTTAGACTTTGTGAATAGAAGTCACAGAAGAAGCTATAAGTGGGACTTCTTGGATTCTGGTAATGTTTTATTCTTTTATATAGATGTTGGTGGTTGAAAGACATTCCAATCTCACAATCTGAACATGATTGTGTACTTTCTGTATATATGCTTTATATCATTAACATATTTACCAATAAATGTTGGCTAATATTGCCCTCAAGAATTACACTGGGGCAGGGACCATGTCATCTACGTCTACATCTGTGAGTGCTGTGAGTGCTCAGTCACTTCAGTCATGTCGGACTCTGCGACCCTATGGACTGTAGCATGCCAGACTTCTCTGTCCGTGGAATTCTCCAGGTAAGACTACCAGAGTGGGTGATATCTATCTATTTATCTGTCATCTATCCATCTGTCATCTATCTAATACTACAATACTAGCTTGTATCTTTGCAAATTTACCTTTCAAATGTACCTTTCAAATTTATTATTATTATAATGTGATTTTGCAAAAAGAAAGTACTAAAATCTGACACTGAATGATTATGAAAAATGTTATTTTTAGATGATTAATATAATAGCTTAATTTAATCAAAACACACTCCTATTTAATTGTCTTAAAATATCATATTTATTTTATCTTCTTTCAAGGCTACAGTTATGACTATTCTATGATTACAGATTCATACATGATAAATCAGCCATCCACTAGGAACTAACGTGAAGATCAATAATTCTTATTTTTATTTTGTAGTTATTCATAATTCCAAAAAATATACTAAAAAGAAATTAGCCTTTTCCTAATAATCTCATCTAGAGTAAAAGTGAAAATTGCTCAATCGTGTCAGACTCTGAGACCCCCATTGACTATACAGTCCATGGACTTCTCCAGGGCAGAATACTGGAGTGGAGTGGTTGCCATTCCCTTCTCCAGGGGATCTTTCCAACCCAGGGATTGAACCCAGATCTCCCACAATGCAGGCAGATTCTTTACCAGCTGAGCCACCAGGGAAGCACAAGAAAAAATATAGTCATATAAGGAAGCTATTTAAATTTCAATTTTTCCCAATGTTAATTAATTTTCAGGTTTACTTTGGTTAAAAAGTTCAGAAATTTTTCACAAATATCATATTGTTTGATATTAAAAATACAAGTGTTTACTGAGTTTCCATAACTAGTACTCAAAAGAGAATCTCTAATGATGACAATGGTATCAAAAAAAGACCCCATGGGTCTACTTGGAAAGACTTTTAAAAGCAATGAATTTTTAAACAAAATTAAAAGCACGATTTCCCAAGAGTAGAACATTATTGGGAGAGTAAATATACTAAGAATTAGGAGATTAAAACCCTCAACATATTTTAATATCTTACTCTTCTTCTTACCACAAAATAGTCTTTGTTTCAATATGGGAATTATATAATTACAATCATCTACTTATGTTGTCTTTTTTACTTATCTGACTATAAAATCCTTACTCATAATTAAACACTGCCTGGCACATGGTAGAAATAATAATTGTGAACCAAATCTGTGGATATTTTACTTATTATTTAGAAATCTTTATTTAAAAATACTCTAACATTTTTGAAAACCTCTTGAAGAAAATGGAGTACCCAGCACATATAAATTTTAGAGCTCTCACGAGTTCTAGAAATCACGTAGACTCACTATGTCACTACATAAATGATGTATCTAGAACCAAGGGAAGTTTTACTAACTCCCTTTGACACAAGAAATGGAGCTGGACTGGTTTTGATCCTTTTGACTTAAGAATCTTGCAACCATTTCAAATATCATGTTGGCTTTCCAGCACTCTAGACTTGTTTCTGAAACTTTTCTTGCCTTAATCAATATAATTCATTCTCTCTCTCTGACTTTCTTTCTCTCACTCTAGCAATAAAGTTATAACAAAGCACAATTTAATGGATCTGGATTGAAGTACAAGTCAATTAGAATAATGTAATATCTTGGGTCATTCTCATGAGCAATAAATATTGCTATGAATGTATTGGTTAATATAATTTTGATGGAAAGCCAAGTGAGTTAGCTATTATTATAAGTATTAATTCATTAATGCTTTGAAAGATAACCCTCCATATATTCTTAAATTACTCTTCCCCAGGCTTCTAAAAAGTAAAATACAAGTGTTGATTACTTTCTGTGTGTGTGTGCTAAGTTGCTTCAATCATTCAGACTCTTTCGGACCCTATGGTCTGTATCCTTCCAGGCTTCTCTGTCCATGGGATTCTCCAGGCAAGAATACTGGAGTGGGTTGCCATGCCCTTCTCCATCACTTTGCCCACAAAGGTCCATATAGTCAAAGTTATAGTTTTTCCAGTAGTCATGTATGGATGTGAGAGGCAGAGCATAAAGAAATCTGAGTGCCAAAGAATTGATGCTTTAGAACTGTGATGCTGGAGAAGATGCTTGAGAGTATCTTGGACTGCAAGGATATCAAACCAGTCAATCCTAAAGGAAATCAATCCTGAATATTCACTGGAAGGACTGATACTGGAGCTAAAACTCTAATACTTTGGCCACCTGATGCAAAGAACTGACTCATCAGAAAAGATCCTGATGCTAGAAAAGATTGAAGGCAGAAGAAGTGGGGAACAGAGGATGAGATGGTTGGATGGCATCACCAACTCAATGGACATGAGTTTGAGAAAACTCCGGGAGATGGTGAAGGACAGGGAAGCCTGGTGTGCTGCAGTCCATGGGGTCACAGAGTCAGACACGACTTAGCAACTGAACAACAAGGAATGAGAAACAACGGAGAAAAAGTATGTGAAATAAAGTATTAAGTACCAAGAATCCACCTGATAATGCAGGAGACCCAAGAGACATGGGTTCAATCACAGGGTTGGGAAGATACCAGGAGTCGAGAATGACAACCCACTCCAGTATTCTTGCCTGGAAAGCTCTATGGACAGAGGAGCCTGGTGGGCTATAGTCCATGGGATTGCAAAGAGTCAGACACAACTGAGCACAAACACAGCACAAATATTTAATACAAAAGACATGGCACACATTTAATTGAGGGACAAAATAGAGTATATATTCTTGGAGAGTATCTGCTTCAGTGCGGTTCCCGTTTGTACTTGCTGTTATGAGTCTAGGCATGGCTACAATGATTGACCTATTTTTCACACCCTACAAATTATCCTCTTTCAAAATAATACACATGTACATGACCCACAAACACCCACATGGAAACCTGTTGAGAAAGACTATGCTTGCCCCTTGAGCACACATTAAAATTCAAAATTGCACAGGAAGCTAGAAAAGAGTTTTCTCAGGTTCCTAAAGTTTCTATTTAGTGTGATATGGAATATGGTGAACTGGAAACAATTTATTTGGAACAAGTCCAAGCAACATCAGGATGGCCTTATGCTTAAACCATGGTTACCATGGAATTTAAATGTCTGGCACTTGATTGGTCTTGGGCAGGCCAAATCTATAAGCTCATTCCTACAGATGCTATTTTGATATATTTTAAAATAACACAAAGCTTAAAATCACAGCAATTTCAAGAAAACTCTATAGCAAAAAAAAAAAGCTTTCATTAGCTTTCTAACTACATGTATATATATTTTAAAAACTGACATTTTTTTTAATGTTACATTTTGATAGCTATAACTGACTACCTTCCATAAATGGTAAACGTGTACTTCATTGTATGAAGGTTAAAGGGATATTGCTATTTAACTGTAGTTGGCTAAGAGTTTTCTGATGTATTCAATATTAAAGTGAAAGCATAAAACCTCACTGCCACAGGGCAGTTACAAACAATGGACACAGACTGCAACCCAACTCAGGACTGTGACCTGCCGTCTGCATTCTGGCAAGAGTTATTAGGCCACCACTGCACATGTTGCTGTTACTGTAAGCTTGAATGCCATGTCCCCCAGACCTGAGAAATTACATTTTAGGGAACTCAGGAGCCAGAGGTTCTTTTCTGTTGCTTCACATAAAAAAAAAAAAATAGATGTGATCTAAAACAGCATTTATGACATTTTTTAAATAAATGAAACAGAAGAGATAAAATACTAAGAATGATTTTTTATTGTTTATTTTATGATTTGCAATCTCATTGGCTTTTAGTTATCATAGCTACTTAAAATTATCACAGATTTTAAAATGCAAAGGCAATTTCAGAATTCAAGTACTATTTTTTTTTTTGGAGTTGGTGTAAATCATCACATAAAACTAATAGTATTTGTAATCATTTTTGACAATGATGTTGTTGGCTAGCCTACATAAGTGAAAATATAAAGTAACAGTTATAAGAAAAGCTACACTGACTATAACAGCATCATTGAAAAAATGGGATTAAAAGTCTTCAGCCCATTTTGCCACTCCCTTGGAGCCGGTAATCTCTAATTACAAAAGAACACACACACACACATGTGGTACGCTCCCTCTGGTCTTTCTCATTCATTTCTCAAATAATTTCTGTACTTCTTCGTCCAATCACTCCAAGCCACTCTATCTTGATATGTATACATCTCTTCTTTGATGTAGTAAGCAAAGACGCAGTTAGACTGGATATACCAAAAATGTTATAGATGCTACGACTGAGCAAATGCCAAAGTTCACAAACAAAATTTCCTGCCAGGACTAGTGAGCAAAGGATAACACCAAGGAGAGCCACTCACTCCATTAATTCCTGTTACATAATTTATTTGATCGGTATATGTCTATATCTACCCAATCTGCCCAATTGGTCCTCACCTGAAGTCTCAGTCAAGCAGTTAACTGTGAGCCGATGCTCCAAATTATATAAACATTTACCAACTGAATTATCTATGTTGCTTCCTTTTGACACTTTAGCTAAAAATGTGCAGATGCAAATGTCAAGTGCTGAAGGAAAAGCGCCCATCACCATATTGGGGATGACGGCAGCTGAATCAAAGGTCCTGCCAGTCCACTGTGGCTGGGAGGGCACATGAGGGCACATGAGGCACACCCCGGGACAATCTGTCACTGTCAAAACGCCAACTGCAAATGCTCTGCCATACTAGGATACTAACGTAGGGCACCTGGATAAAATAGGCTTATTCTGTAATTCAAATTGAGTAAAACTATTTCATTATTATTATTTTTAATTTTCTCCTTCAATTATAGAGTCAGTAGAGTAGATCGTAACATTTCCCACAGCTCCCACTATATTCTTTCAGAAAAAAAGACTTGCACTAAAATTTTCATCTAACTCCTCTGAAATTCCACGTTTAATATGACTGTTCTGAACTACTTATTAAAACATTCCTTATTGCTTCTGATTAGAAATGGAAAAATTTTTATCACAGTCTTTTGAAGTTTCAGCAGTATTGAATATTTCTGAATTCCTTAAGCATATCAAAAGTTTCTGACTTCAGTTATCTTATTATACTAGGACAACTAATGCCTATGCACAGACTGGCTAAACTTTCATACTGAGACTGTCATATTCTTCCATTTGTCATCCAATTAAACAAGCGCCCACAGAACTGATAAGTGCACATTAAAACTCAACAGTCTCAGGAGTAATTAGAGAGACAGAAGTGGATTTCTTGTTTCAGTTGGCCATTACAGAAACGGTTCTGCTGTCATTTCTTTCTTCCTTCCTTTTTTTTTTCCCCTCAAATAAATAAATTGGCTTGCTCACACACAAAAAAGTTATGACAAACTCAAATTCTTTAGCAACTGATTATCACTAAAAGTTAACACTAAGTTGACTTCAAATGAATTTAAAAATTGTGTAAGAGAAAGTGGAATTATAGTTCACATCATGATAAGCAGTTGCATTATTAAGTTCTTGCATTATTAAAATTCTAAGAGCAAGAAAAAACAATAAACTGGTCAATTATGTCAGGAATATTACTCTTGTTATACTCTTGTATGTCAGTAATCATATTCTTCAGTGCTGTGGTGCTGGAGAAGACTCTTGAGAGTCCCTTGGACTGCAACAAGATCAAACCAGTCAATCCTAAAGCAAATCAACCCTGAATATTCATTGGAAGGACTGATGCTGAAGCTGGAGCTCCAATACTTTGGTCACCTGATGCAAAGAGTTGACTCATTGGAAAAGGCCCTGATGCTGGGAAAGATTGAAGGCAGGAGGAGAAGGGGACAACAGAGGATGAGATGGTTGGATGGCATCACCGACTCGATAGACATGAGTTTGTAAGCTCTGGGAGTTGGTGATGGACAGGGAAGCCTGGCGTACTGCAGTCCTTGGGGTCGCAGAGTCAGACATGACTGAGAGACAGAAGGATAACACTCTTCAGTGCTGCTCTCCTCCCACTTTCTTTTTTAGTTGAAAAACTGAGGATCACAATTAAGATAATCGCTTGTCATGAAAAATTAATGGAAGCATAAACAAAAGTGACAAGGACAAAAAGTTTCATTGTTACAGTATGTGTTTGTCTATGTCCCAGAATAAATATAGGAGTACAATAATAAAAATCCAAGTGTACTCCCACTCCAAACTTTATTTTCCTCTTCTATTACTTTTCCTGAAATCCTATCTCTGTTATATTATTTCTTCCTGACTATTTATTTCCTCCCGAAACCAGGGTACCAAAGTGACTTCTGGACCTCCAGGCCACCTCTGGGACTTCATGCAGCTTTGCTGGCAACACACCTTCGAGAGCACCCCAGGAGTCACATGCGCTGGTGTCCCCTGTGGTTTTAAGGCCCCAGGGGTGTTAACTCTGATTCGGTGGAGATGCTCTTTAGACACAAGCAGGTAATTTTCAGCCACACTAAACACTAAAATCCACCATTTTCATCAAGTAAAATCCTAAAGGAGAAGATGATTCTTCCATGGGTATACAATTTCAATTTTGTAATCTATGAACGATTACAAAGAAAATACCTGTTGACTCATATCTCATCCATTTAATATTGTTAGGAAAAGAGTTTTTAAAA